>NW_027507791.1:30330537-30435537 GCF_037356315.1 Lithobates pipiens | reverse complement strand
GTACCGACTCCTCCCCCTGGACTGAAATCCTCCCTCCACCCTCCTGGGGGACCGACTCCCTTCCCTGGACTGAAATCCTCCCTCCATCCTCCTGGGGGACTGACTCCTCCCCCTGGACTGAAATCCTCCCTCCATCCTCCGGAGGTACCGACTCCTCCCCCTGGACTGAAATCCTCTCTCCATTCTCCTGGGGGACCGACTCCTCCTCTTGGACTGAAATCCTCCCTTCATCCTCCTGGGGGACTGACTCCTCCCCCTGGACTGAAATCCTCTCTCCATCCTTCTGGGGGACCGACTCCTCCCCCTGGACTGATATCCTCCCTCCATCTCCGGGTATACAGGCTCCTCTCCCTGGACTGAAATCTTCCCTCCATCTCTGGGTGTACCGGCTCCTCCCCCTAGACCGAAATCCTCCCTCCCTCCTCCAGGTGTAAAGGCTCCTCCCCCTGGACTGAAATCCTCCCTCCGTTCTATGGGTGTACCGGCTCCTCCCCCTGGACTGAAATCCTCCCTCCGTTCTCCGGGTGTACCGGCTCCTCCCCCTGGACTGAAATCCTCCCTCCAGGTGTACCGGCTCCTCCCCCTGGACTGGAATGGCTTCCTCTGATTTCATTGCACACTGAGCTTCTCATAATGTGCATTAGAAACTGCAGCAAGTCAGATAAGGCGGAGCTCTATTTCCTGGTTTGAGGGCGCACAGCCCCTGGCCCCACCCCTTTCATTTATTGGATTTCAGTTCAATAATGGAGGCATCACATGTGGGCGTTGCCTATTCAAATGCAGCTTGCCTAGGAACGCCCACTCCAGACTGATACCCGCCCATCAAGAAATTTTGATCTTTGCATAGCTCCTCCCACTGCTTCCATCAGGACTGAGTGCTCTTGAGGCGGGGGGCTGTGATATTTTCAGGAAGCCCCTCCCACCAGCCACGATCTGCCTGCATTGCATAGAGAAGTACTCTGTCCTGATGCAAACGGTGGGAGGAGTTAAGCAAATATCAAAATTTCGTGATGGGTGGGTATCAGTCTGGAGGAGTGAGCGTTCCTAGACAGACTGTATTTGCATAGGTAACGCCCACATGTGGCGCTGAGCCAACGTGTGCAGTGAAATCAGAGTTTAGGGAGGAGTTATGCAAATATTGAAATTCCTTGATGGGCGGGGGCGTCAGTCTGGAGGAGTGGGCGTTCCTAGGCAGGATGTATTTGCATAAGTAACGCCCACATTCAATACTGAGCCTCCATGATTGGAAGAACTGAAATCCAATCAATGAAAAGGAAGAGCCCTCAGCCCTAACTGCAAGCAGTGGGAGGAGTTATGCAAATAACACAATGTCGTGATGGGCGGGTGTCAGTCTGGAGGAGTGGGCGTTCCTAGGCAGACTGTATTTGCATAGGTAACGCCCACATGTGGTGCCTCCATAATTGGTATCACTGGGGATAAAACTAGGTGTATGTCATGAAAACCGCACCCTGCTGGCCCCTCCCACCAGCCACGATCTGCCTGCATTGCCCAGAGAAGCGCAGAGACCCGGTGATGACATCATAGATAAAAACAGGTTTTATTTAAGACATTTATTAACATGTTGATGACGGGGGGGGGGGGGGAGGCAACATTCGAACAAATGAAACTTTATTATTTCACTGTGGTGCATCCGTAGTGTGTAGAGAGCAGCCAATCAGATTCAGGCAAATGGCGGACCCACATTCTCATTAATCCGGATTTACAGTCCTGTCCACATCTTCAGGAAAGCCCTCGTTCTGTGGAGTTCAGAGGTCACATGTCTACACCGCACGGGTCTAAGGGGGCGGGTGTTACTCTGGGGGCCCCTCCCCCACAGCGAGCGTTATATTGTACAAATCCTCTGGTTGGGGTCGGCTCATCTTCTCCCGGATCATCACCGCCAACATCGGATCCGTGAAATAATCTGAGAAACAAAATAATTGGTCATTGGTTGTGCTCCGCCCAAATCCCCCCCCCCCCCCTAAATTGGACCTGTCACTCAGCATTTCCTCAGTCTCCCCTCCCCCAGTGATCAGACTGTACATTGTAACTTTGTAAAAGGAGGAAGAGTCATTTCCTCAGTCTCCCCTCCCCCGGTGATCAGACTGTACATTGTAACTTTGTAGAAGGAGGAGGAGTCATTTCTTCAGTCTCCCCTCCCCCCAGTGATCAGACAGTACATTGTAACTTTGTAGGAGGAGGAGGAGTCATTTCCTCAGTCTCCCCTCCCCCCAGTGATGAGACTGTACATTGTAACTTTGTAGAAGGAGGAGGAGTCATTTCCTCAGTCTCCCTTCCCCCAGTGATCAGGCTGTACATTGTAACTATTTAGCAAGTCACAAGGTGAGAGGCTTCAGGGTATAGACATGGGTGACTGTTGCCCGCTCTCCGGCATGCTGGGGGTTATCATCATGCAATGTGGATACAATGGGTGAGGGGCGCTCGGTGGTAGAGACGGGTGAAGTGTCGTTTGGCATTGATGGAGTAATGAACCAATTCCCCCTCCCCCATGCCTGGCTCATATGGGGTTAATGCCTCCTTGTAGCGGCACTGATGGGGGGAGGGGGGGTGAATGCCGCCTGGACTCTGGCACTTGCAGGGTTACTGCCGGCTGCTCTCTCCGGTACAGCTGGGGTTAAGGTTGGGTGCTGGGAAAGGCGCGCTCTTCTCGCTCTAGTCGCCATGGTAACAGGTGCCTGTGCGTTCCCGTATAACCACATTACATGCCTATAATATGATTTAATAAGGGGCCCCTTTTGGATCTTCTGGGGCCGTCTGGTTCCTGTCAGCAGGCGCAGTTCGTCACCAGCTGGAGTCGCCGTTGGTCGGGGGAGGGGGGGGGGTCCGATACGGCCCGAGGAAAGACCCCGGTCAGGACCTCCCAGAAAAGGCGATTTACTGACGCCTGTAATACGTAACATCAGTTATTTTCCTCCCTGGATCTCCGGGGACAATTGTCCAGAAGCAACGGCCACCCCCCACCCCACGCATGTACGGTGTGGCAGCTCGGTCACCCCAAAGTTTACTGGGAGCATGTGAACGCCATGATTAGTATTAATTCTAGTCATGTGACCCATCCCCCATCTCTCTATAATTGGCACATTATCTAACACCATGTTCCAGATATACAGCCAATCACATCACCTTCCCTCCTCCTCCTGCATTCCTAATCTTCTTCCTTAATGACCATCCTATCAGGATTTGCTCGCATCCCTCCAGCCCCGCCCTCTTTTTTTTTTTTTTCTAGGGGGTGTACTAGCGGCACTCTTGTCTGTCCAGGGACCAATACCATTCAGTAATGAAAATAGTCCAATAGTCTTATCTACAGCCCTGATGAAGGGGGATATCTGTCCCCGAAACACTTCGGCTTCCTCTCTTAATTCCTTGTCACATGCAATGAAGATCTGAGCGTTGACATTTTTTTCAGAACACCTCAGGGGCCCTGCCTATACAGTTTTAATTTTAGGCCCCCCCGCTAAGAAACCGATCCCTGACGAAGGGGGGGGGGGTGTCTGACCCCGAAACACTTTGGCTTCTTCTCATTTCTTGTCAGATGCAGTAACAGCGCTCTCGTCCTTGTTTACATTTTTTCAGAACACTCCAGGGACCTCCTGATAGAGCGCTGCCTATACAGTTTACATTTTAGGCCCCCCTCTGAGAGTCTGACACCTGACGAAGGGGGGTGTCTGACCCCAAAACACGTCGCTTCTTCTCCTTATTTTGTATCAGATGCAGTAACAACCTGAGGTGTGCTCTCATCCTTGTTTACATTCTTCAGACTTTCCGTGGGACCTCCAAGGTGCCCTTGTTGGCAGAGCGCTGCCTATACAGTTTCAATTTTAGACCCCCTCTGAGAATCTGATACCTGACAAAGCGGGGTGTCTGACCCAGAAACACGTTGGCTACTTCTCCTCATTTCTTGTCAGATGCAGTAAGGATTTGAGGGGCGCCCTCATCCTTGTTTACATTCTTCAGACTTTCCCTGGGACCTCCAAGGTCCCCTGGTTGGCCGAGCGCTGCCTATACAGTTTCAATTTTAGGCCCCCCTCTGAGAATCTGATCTCTGACGAAGGGGAGGTGTCCAGCCCCCGAAACACGTTGGCTTCTTCTCCTCATTTCTTGTCAGATGCAGTAAGGATTTGAGGGGCGCTCTCATCCTTGTTTACATTCTTCAGACTTTCCCTGGGACCTCCAAGGTGCCTTGGTTGGCCGAGCGCTGCCTATACAGTTTCAATTTTAGGCCCCCCTCTGAGAATCTGATCCCTGACGAAGGGGAGGTGTCCGGCCCCCGAAACACGTTGGCTTCTTCTCCTCATTTTTTGTCAGATGCAGTAAGGATTTGAGGGGCGCTCTTATCCTTGTTTACATTCTTCAGACTTTCCCAGGACCTCCAAGGTGCCCTGGTTGGCCGAGCGCTGCCTATACAGTTTCAATTTTAGGCCCCCTCTGAGAATCTGATACCTGACGAAGCGGGGTGTCTGACTCCTAAACGCGTTGGCTTCTTCTCCCCATTTCTTACCACATGCAAAAAAAAGACTTGAGGAGTGGTGCTCTAATCCTTTACATTCTTCAGACCTTTCCCGGGACCCCCAAGGTGCCCTGGTTGACAGAGTGCTGCCTATACAGTTTCAGCCCCCAATTTTAGACCCTCTCTGAGACTCCGATCCCTGATGAAGGGAGGGTGTCTGATTCCGACACGTCGGCTTCTTCTAATTTCTTGTGAGATGTAGTAACGACTTGAGGGGCACTCTCGTTGTTTACATTCCTCATACCTTTTCCGGGACCCCAAAGGTACCCTGGTTGACAGAGCACTGCTTATACAGTTTTGGTTTAACGCCCCCTCTGAGAATCTGAGCCCTGATGAAGGGGGGGAGTCTGACCTCAGAATGTGTTGGCTTCTTCTCCTCTTTTCATGTCAGATGCGGGTGCTCTTGTCCTTGTTTACATTGTTCAGACCACTCCAGGGCCCCCAAGGTACCCCAGTTGACAGAGCACTGCTTATACCATTTTGATTTTAGGCCTCCTTTGAAAGTCCAATCCCTGATGAAGGGGGGTGCCTGACCCTGAAACGTGTTGGTTTTCTTCTCCCCATTTCTATCCACATGCAAAAAAAAGACTCAAGGAGTGCTCTCATCCTTCTTTACATTTTTCAGATGTTTCCCGGGACCTCCCAGGTACCCTGGTTGACAGAGCGCTGCCTATACAGTTTGGATTTTAGGCCCATCTAAGAAACTGATCCCTGGCGAAGAGGGGGTTTCTGACCCCGAAACGTGTCGGATTCTTCTCCACATTTTTTTCCGCATGCAATAAAGACTTGAAGGGCGCTCTCATCATTGTTTATATTCTTCATACCTTTCCCAGGACCCCCCCAAGGATGCCCTGGTTGGCAGAGCGCTGCCTATACAGTTTTTATTTTAGACCCCATCTGAGAATCTTAGCCTTGATGAAGGGGGGTGTCTGACCCCAAAACGTGTTGGCTTCTTCTCCCCATTTCATGTCAGATGCAGTAACAACCTAAGGGGCGCTCTCATCCTTGTTTACATTCTTTAGACCATTTCAGGGCTCCCCAAGGTACCGCAGTTGATAGAGCGCCGCCTACACAAATGATTTTAGGCCCCCTCTGAGAATCTGATTCCTGACGAAGGGGGGGGGGGTCTGACTTCTGGCTTCTATTTTTGCCATATGTAAAATGACTTGAGGGAAACTCTCAAACTTGTTTACGTTCTTCAGGACTTTCCCTGGGACCCCCAAGGTACCCTGGTTGGCAGTGCGCTGCTTATGCAGTTTGGATTTTAGGCCACATCTGAGAATCTGATCCCTGATGAAGGGGGGTGTCTGACCCCAAAACATGTCGGCTTCTTCTCCCCATTTCTTTGCAATAAAGACTTGAGGGGCGCTCTCATCCTTGTTTACATTCTTCAGACCTTTCCCAGGACCCCCAAGGTGTCCTGGTTGGCAGAGCGCTGCCTATACAGTTTTTATTTTAGACCCTCATCTGAGAATCTGAGCCCTGATGAAGGGGGGTGTCTGACCCCGAAAGGTGTTTGCTTTTTCTCCCCATTTCATGTCAGATTCAGTAATGACCTAAGGAGCGCTCTCATCCTTGTTTACATTCCTCAGACCTTTCCCAGGACCCCCAAGGTGTCCTGGTTGGCAGAGCGCTGCCTATACAGTTTTTATTTTAGACCCCATCTGAGAATCTGAGCCCTGATGAAGGGGGGTGTCTGACCCCGAAACGTGTTTGCTTTTTCTCCCCATTTCATGTCAGATTCAGTAATGATCTAAGGGGCGCTCTCATCCTTGTTTACATTCTTCAGACCTTTCCCAGGACCCCTAAGGTGTCCTGGTTGGCAGAGCACTGCCTATACAGTTTTTATTTTAGACCCCATCTGAGAATCTGAGCCCTGATGAAGGGGGGTGTCTGACCCCGAAACGTGTTTGCTTTTTCTCCTCATTTCATGTCAGATTCAGTAATGACCTAAGGGGCGCTCTCATCCTTGTTTACATTCTTCAGACCACTTCAGGGCTCCCCAAGGTACCCCAGTTGCCTACACAATTTTAATTTTAGGCCCCCTCTGAGAATCTGATTCCTGACGAGGGGGGCGGGGGTGTCTGACACGAAACGTGTTGGCTTCTTCTTCCCATGCAGTTTCGATTTTAGGCCCCATCTGAGAATCTGAGCCTTGATGAAGGGGGGGGGGGGGGGGTTTGTCTAACCCTGGAACATGTCGGCTTACTATGAACTCATGGGGATTGCTCCAACCTGGGCCCGTGCATAGTTTAGCTCACAGCAACCTCAGGAGAGGAGAAGCAGAGCATGCTGGGAGCTGCACACCCATGTGACACCAGAGTCTGGGAATCACAGAGTCATATTAGGAAGAAAATGATATAAAAATGAGGCGTAATAACTAAGAAGAGTGGCACCCAATGACCTCCAAATGGGCCTGACTGCCATCGAACCCGGCCCGCTACTTCATCAATGGTCAACGGGCACACCACCTGAATGTAGAAGCAGGAAGATGGGCGATTGCCCAATTTTTCAGGAACAGCAGTCCCCCTCTCCCAGATACCCCCACCTCCCAGTCATAATTCCTGTGTTATTAGACAGCAAAGGGCGATCAATATTTTCCCAGAAGCTGCTCCATTCTAAGAAATCCTGACTGACGATGACGAAGGAGCCGCTACACCGAACACAGCGGGTTCTAGCGGTGAATGCCGGACAAATCACTGCCATTCGTTTTCCCGCTTCCTCTCCGGCCTCCAAATCTTCTCCGGGGTTAGGAAGCACGATGGTGGGAAACAAATGGCCAAAAAGAGTGGGAAAAAAATGATTTCACCAAGTTACTAAACCATAACCCCGCGCAATTCTCCATAGAAGATCCCTTCTTCTGGATCACCACTTCCCAGTCACAACCCCATGATGCCCACCACTGGAGCAGTCACAACCCCAACGACTTCTCCCAAGCGGCACTTCTCTGGATCACCACTTCCCAGTCACAACCCCAACGACTTCTCCCAAGCGGCACTTCTCTGGATCACCACTTCCCAGTCACAACCCCAACAACTTCTCCCATGCGGCACTTCTCTGGATCACCACTTCCCAGTCACAACCCCAACGACTTCTCCCAAGCGGCACTTCTCTGGATCACCACTTCCCAGTCACAACCCCAACAACTTCTCCCATGCGGCACTTCTCTGGATCACCACTTCCCAGTCACAACCCCAACGACTTCTCCCAAGCGGCACTTCTCTGGATCACCACTTCCCAGTCACAACCCCAACAACTTCTCCCATGCGGCACTTCTCTGGATCACCACTTCCCAGTCACAACCCCAACGACTTCTCCCAAGCGGCACTTCTCTGGATCACCACTTCCCAGTCACAACCCCAACGACTTCTCCCAAGCGGCACTTCTCTGGATCACCACTTCCCAGTCACAACCCCAACAACTTCTCCCATGCGGCACTTCTCTGGATCACCACTTCCCAGTCACAACCCCAACGACTTCTCCCAAGCGGCACTTCTCTGGATCACCACTTCCCAGTCACAACCCCAACGACTTCTCCCAAGCGGCACTTCTCTGGATCACCACTTCCCAGTCACAACCCCAACAACTTCTCCCATGCGGCACTTCTCTGGCTTACCACTTCCCAGTCACAACCCCAACGACTTCTCCCAAGCGGCACTTCTCTGGATCACCACTTCCCAGTCACAACCCCAACGACTTCTCCCAAGCGGCACTTCTCTGGATCACCACTTCCCAGTCACAACCCCAACAACTTCTCCCATGCGGCACTTCTCTGGATCACCACTTCCCAGTCACAACCCCAACAACTTCTCCCATGCGGCACTTCTTCTGGATCACCACTTCCCACTCACAACCCCAACAATTTCTCCCATGCGGCAACTTCTCTGGATCTCTCTTCTTCTGGATCACCACTTCCCAGTCACAACCCCAATGACTTCTCCCATGCGGCACTTCTCTGGATCACCACTTCCCAGTCACAACCCCAACGACTTCTCCCATGCGGCAACTTCTCTGGATCTCTCTTCTTCTGGATCACCACTTCCCAGTCACAACCCCAATGACTTCTCCCATGCGGCACTTCTCTGGATCACCACTTCCCAGTCACAACCCCAACGATTTCTCCCATGCGGCAACTTCTCTGGATCTCTCTTCTTCTGGATCACCACTTCCCAGTCACAACCCCAATGACTTCTCCCATGCGGCACTTCTCTGGATCACCACTTCCCAGTCACAACCCCAACAACTTCTCCCATGCGGCACTTCTCTGGATCACCACTTCCCAGTCACAACCCCAACGACTTCTCCCAAGCGGCACTTCTCTGGATCACCACTTCCCAGTCACAACCCCAACGACTTCTCCCAAGCGGCACTTCTCTGGATCACCACTTCCCAGTCACAACCCCAACAACTTCTCCCATGCGGCACTTCTCTGGATCACCACTTCCCAGTCACAACCCCAACAACTTCTCCCATGCGGCACTTCTTCTGGATCACCACTTCCCAGTCACAACCCCAACGATTTCTCCCATGCGGCAACTTCTCTGGATCTCTCTTCTTCTGGATCACCACTTCCCAGTCACAACCCCAATGACTTCTCCCATGCGGCACTTCTCTGGATCACCACTTCCCAGTCACAACCCCAACGACTTCTCCCATGCGGCAACTTCTCTGGATCTCTCTTCTTCTGGATCACCACTTCCCAGTCACAACCCCAATGACTTCTCCCATGCGGCACTTCTCTGGATCACCACTTCCCAGTCACAACCCCAACGATTTCTCCCATGCGGCAACTTCTCTGGATCTCTCTTCTTCTGGATCACCACTTCCCAGTCACAACCCCAACGACTTCTCCCAAGCGGCACTTCTCTGGATCACCACTTCCCAGTCACAACCCCAACAACTTCTCCCATGCGGCACTTCTCTGGATCACCACTTCCCAGTCACAACCCCAACAACTTCTCCCATGCGGCACTTCTTCTGGATCACCACTTCCCAGTCACAACCCCAACGATTTCTCCCATGCGGCAACTTCTCTGGATCTCTCTTCTTCTGGATCACCACTTCCCAGTCACAACCCCGACTTCTCCCATGCGGCACTTCTCTGGATCACCACTTCCCAGTCACAACCCCAATGACTTCTCCCATGCGGCACTTCTCTGGATCACCACTTCCCAGTCACAACCCCAATGACTTCTCCCATGCGGCACTTCTCTGGATCACCACTTCCCAGTCACAACCCCAATGACTTCTCCCATGCAGCAACTTCTCTGGATCTCTCTTTGCCCCCGGTCAACACTTTCCAGTCACACCTCCAGGACTTTTCCCATGCTGCACTCCTCCAGATTTCTCTTCCTCTGGGTAACCATTTCCCAGTCACACCCCAAGGACTTCTCCAGTGCTGCCCTCCTCTGGATTTCTCTTCCATCAGGATTCCATTTCCTAAATACAACCCTGGGATTTCTCCCATGTTGCACTCCTCCAGATTTCTCTACCTTTGGGTCACCACTTCCCAACCACAACTCCAAGGACTTCTCCCATGCTGCCTTCCTTTTCTGTATCTTTCTCCAGGTCACCATTTCCCAATCACACCTCCAGAACATCTCCCATGCTGTTCTACATCTATGGATCTCTCTTCCTCCTGGTCACCACTTCCTATTTACAACCTCAGGGCTTCTCCCATGCTGCCCTCCTTTTCTGGATTTCTCTTCCTTTGGGTTGCCACTTCCCAATTGTACCCCCAGGTCTTCTCCCATGCTTCTCCCATGCTGCTCCTCTTCTCCAGGTCTCTCTTCCTTTGGGTCACCACTTCCCAATCACATCCCCAGGTTTTCTCCCATGCTGCCCCTCTTCTCCTGGTCTCTCTTCCTCTGGTTCCCCACTTCCCACTCACGCCTCTAGAACTTCTCCCAGGCTGCACTCCTCCAGATTTCCCAATCACACCCCAGGGACATCTCCAATGCTTCCTTCCTCACACCCCCCCCCCCCCCCCAAGACATTTCCCATGCCCTCCTTCTCTAGGACTCTCTTTTCCCCAGGTTACTATTTCTCATTCACACCTCCAGGACTTCTCCCATGCTGCACTCCTGCAGAGCTCTCTTCTTCTGGGTCACCATTTCTAAATCACACCCCAAGGTCTTCTCAGATGCCGCTCTTTTTCAGGTCCATCCTTCCCAGTCACACTTCCAGAACTTCTACTCTGCTGCTCTCCTTCTCTGGATCTCTCTTCCCGAAGGACACCACTTCCTAATTATAACCTCGGGACTTCTCCCATGGTGCTCTTCTCTGGATCTCTTTACTTCTGGGTAACCATTTCCAAATCACACCCCCAAAGACTTCTCAATAGCTGCCCTCCTCTGGATCCCTCTTCCTTTAGGTCACCACTTCCCAATCATGACCCCAGAACTTCCCCCATGCTGTCCTGCTTCTCTGGATCTCTTTCCTTAGGTCACCACTTCCCAATCACGACCCCGGAACTTCTCCCATGCTGCCCTTCTTCTCTGGATCTCTCTTTCCTCAGGTCACCACTTCCCAATCACGACCCCAGAACTTCTCTCATGCTGCCCTGCTTCTCTGGATCTCTCTTTCCTCAGGTCACCACTTCCCAATCACGACCCCAGAACTTCTCCCATGCTGCCCTGCTTCTCTGGATCTCTCTTTCCTCAGGTCACCACTTCCCAATCACGACCCCGGAACTTCCCCCATGCTGCCCTGCTTCTCTGGATCTCTCTTTCCTCGGGTCACCACTTCCCAATCACGACCCCAGAACTTTTCCCATGCTGCCCTGCTTCTCTGGATCTCTCTTTCCTCAGGTCACCACTTCCCAATCACGACCCCAGAACTTCCCCCATGCTGCCCTGCTTCTCTGGATCTCTCTTTCCTCAGGTCACCACTTCCCAATCACGACCCCGGAACTTTTCCCATGCTGCCCTGCTTCTCTGGATCTCTCTTTCCTCGGGTCACCACTTCCCAATCATGACCCCAGAACTTCTCCCATGCTGCTCTGGATCTCTTTTCCTCCAGGTCACCACTTCCCAATCACGACCCCAGAACTTCTCCCATGCTGCTCTGGATCTCTTTTCCTCCAGGTCACCACTTCCCAATCACGACCCCGGAACTTTTCCCATGCTGCCCTGCTTCTCTGGATCTCTCTTTCCTCAGGTCACCACTTCCCAATCACGACCCCAGAACTTCCCCCATGCTGCCCTGCTTCTCTGGATCTCTCTTTCCTCGGGTCACCACTTCCCAATCACGACCCCGGAACTTTTCCCATGCTGCCCTGCTTCTCTGGATCTCTCTTTCCTCAGGTCACCACTTCCCAATCACGACCCCAGAACTTCCCCCATGCTGCCCTGCTTCTCTGGATCTCTCTTTCCTCGGGTCACCACTTCCCAATCACGACCCCGGAACTTTTCCCATGCTGCCCTGCTTCTCTGGATCTCTCTTTCCTCGGGTCACCACTTCCCAATCACGACCCCGGAACTTCTCCCATGCTGCCCTTCTTCTCTGGATCTCTCTTTCCTCAGGTCACCACTTCCCAATCACGACCCCAAAACTTCCCCCATGCTGCCCTGCTTCTCTGGATCTCTCTTTCCTCAGGTCACCACTTTGCAATCACGACCCCAGAACTTCTCTCATGCTGCTCTGGATCTCTCTTCTCCCAGGTCACCACTTCCGAATTACAGCTTCAGGACTTCTCCCATGCTGCCCTCCTCTGGATCTCTCATCCTCCCAAGTCAACACTTTCCAGTCACACCCTAAAAAAACCTTTCCCATACTGCTCTCCTTCTCTGGGACTCTCTTCCCCCCAAGTTACTATTCCTAATTCACACCTCCAGACTTCTCCCATGCTGCGCCTTTAACCTCGTACTTCCCACCACCCTCCGTGTTTGGCCCTCATCTTTCTCCAATAGTTTCACGGCTACAAAACAACTCCGGGGTCATATTGTACCTCTAGCACTCATCACCATTCCTTATAGACTGTAAGCTCTTGGGGACAGGATTCACATCAGTACCTTCCTCTGAAAGAACTTTAGTTCTCATGCCCCATCCCAGTCTTATAATCTTTGGTGACACTATCCTCCAGACATGGAGAAGAAGACCATACATCCTCCAGTCAGCTGGTGTCTCTGCTGGGATGTGATTCCAGGACCCCGGTGTGCCCAATGCAGAACCGCACCGCTCTCCTGGATGTGCGCCGGCACTCCCAGCCCCCCCCCCCCCCCCGGACGCCGTGTTTATCCTGCCCGCCGTCTCCTGCACAGAGCCCAGAGCTGTGTTCTGCCAGTAATTGAATTCATTAAGGTTAACATCCGCCTTCCTCGCCGGCTCAGACGGAGAGAGAGATGTCTATTTTTTCCACTCACGCCGGCCTTCCCTGCGGACGTGAATATAATACCCACCCAGCGCCCATGTCTCCTAGCCAGGAGGACTTAACCACGTCCCTGCCAGGGAGGTCCTTGGGCGGTGTATGGTCAGCTGTCAATCGGTCACCATTGGGCTTCTGGAGGAATCTTACCGTTAAAATTAGACACAACCCGGACCACTAATATTTCTGATAAGGTTCGACATGGGAAGGTCCTTTGCCCCTGTTATAGGGTGACAACGCTCTGTCCCCAACTCCCATTTGTGCTTCTGCATTGTCACCCTGTCACACGGGCTTCCAAAACGGAGACTATCAGTGCTTCTCAATACACATCGCAAAATAAAGGGCATGGTCCACTGTTGTCACCGCCTGGAAACCTGCCCTGAGAAATGCCGTGACTGGCAGTGGCGGGACAAAGTCATCTAGAGCCCAGGGTGAACATGCCAACCTGTCCCACCCTCCCTCCAAAGATGGTATGTGTCAGCAAAATACCCCCCCCCCCCAGGGCCGTTTTTAAGGCAGGGCAAAAGGGGCAGCTGCCCTGGGCCCTGTCATTGTTGTGGGGCCCAAAGCAGCTGCCTCATACTTGCCAACTATCCTGGTTAAAATTCCCTCGTCCCTTGAGGTTTTAGTCCTGTGCTGTGTCCCAATATCTCAGTGTGAAGTGCTGCTACTAATGCTGCCCAGCTCTGCCCTATTATTGTGTACAGGTGACTCACCTGCAGACCCTGTGTTTACATGTCAATTATCGGCATTCATATGTAAATAGCGGCAGTCGGCGGCATTGATATGTATGTTATCCCCCTCTGAAGTCATATCCACAGTAATCTCTAGCAACCAATCAACAAGCTGAAATCATGTGCTGTACCCCCTGGCAACCAGTCAGTGAGCTGTAATGTGTGCTGTAACCTCTAGCAACCAGTCAGTGAGCGGTAATGTGTGCTGTAACCTCTAGCAACCAGTAAGTGAGCGGTAATGTGTGCTGTAACCTCTAGCAACCAGTCAGTGAGCGGTAATGTGTGCTGTAACCTCTAGCAACTAGTCAGTGAGCTGTAATGTGTGCTGTAACCTCTAGCAACCAGTCAGTGAGCGGTAATGTGTGTTGTAACCTCTAGCAACCAGTCAGTGAGCTGTAATGTGTGCTGTAACCTCTAGCAACCAGTCAGTGGGCTGTAATGTGTGCTGTAACCTCTAGCAACCAGTCAGTGAGCGGTAATGTGTGCTGTAACCTCTAGCAACCAGTCAGTGAGCTGTAATGTGTGCTGTAACCTCTAGCAACCAGTCAGTGAGCGGTAATGTGTGCTGTAACCTCTAGAAACCAGTCAGTGAGCTGTAATGTGTGCTGTAACCTCTAGCAACCAGTCAGTGAGCTGTAATGTGTGCTGTAACCTCTAGCAACCAGTCAGTGAGCTGTAATGTGTGCTGTAACCTATAGCAACCAGTCAGTGAGCTGTAATGTGTGCTGTAACCTCTAGCAACCAGTCAGTGAGCTGTAATGTGTGCTGTAACCTCTAGCAACCAGTCAGTGAGTGGTAATGATACACTGTAACCTCTGGCAACCAATCGCAATTGCTGCCTGATCTGATTCAGTAAACTGATTTTGAGTCTAGCTGCTATTTATTTTATGTCTCAGAGCAGGTGGAGAGCAAAACTGCATTGAGGGGGGGGGGGCCCAAGAAAAGATTTGCCCAGGGTCCAATCAATATTAAAGACGGCCCTGCCCCCCCCCCCCCCCCCACAGAACTACTGAGCACTAATCTGCATCCTTAGCCTCTAAGCATAAGTGGGAAGGGCCAACCGGGGGCTGTACATAGCTTCCCGAAACATCCCAGGACTCCTCCTCAAGAGCCGGCGGGAGAAACCTGTGTTAATAACCCTTACGGGCGTTTCCTACCCTATCGGGGGTTTGGTTTGGCTCCATGGTTGAGCCTCCAAAGGGGTGATATTTTATACACCATTGGAAGACTTTTTTTTTTTTTTATCCTTCCTTGGTGCTAATTAAGATTCAAGATCATATGGAAGAGACAGTTCTAATTTTCGTGGCTCTTGTAGAAGTCTCGGGCCACCCCATAGGGTGGATAATTTGCCGATGTCAGGTGTCCCACACGGGATCAAAACACCATTAATTGTTGTGCCTTATCGTCCGGAAGGATTGGTTTGGCTCTCCGCTTGTTTTATGTGGCGTCACCCAATGTTTCATGTTCAAGGCCAATCAGCACCTACCCATTTTTGTCCTGAGGAAGCAATTTGATGCGAAATGCGTTGACAGGCAAGCATGGAGGAGTTCATGGACCCAACCATTTGACACTATACGGTTTTTCATTATACATTTATGGACTCTCTATCAATTCATTGCCTCCATGTCTCGTTATTTGGGTATCTGTTGACCTTGTCCACTAGAGGGTGTTGTTTTGTTCTGTTATGTGTCATTTTTTTTAACATTTTATAATAAAAAAATATTTTATGCTAATTATCCTTGCCCTCATGTTGTGCCCACAAAGTCCTTTCATTCTTTGAGAGAGTTTTACCCTTTCAATCCTTTTTGTACAATTATTGGATGTCGGCATGGTGGGGGGGGGGGTCTTCCCTTCTTATGCTTCTCAAAAGCCCTCAGTCCCGATGCCAGCAGTGGGAGGAGTTATGCAAATTACAAAATGCCTTAATGGGTGGGTGTAAGTGTGGAGGAGTGGATGGTCCTAGGCAGGCTGTATTTGCATAGGTAATGCCCACATGTGATGTGTGTTTGAAAGAACTGAAGTCCAATGAATGAAAGGGGCGGGCCAGGGACAGCCAGACTGACATCCTCCAGGTAGGAAATGGGGCGGGGCTCTGACTTGCTGCAGCTTCTAATGCACATTGAGATGCTCACAGTGTGCAGTGAGATCAGAGGAAGCCGTGTCAGTTTATGGGGAGGAGCCAGTACACCCGGAGGGTGGAGGGAGGATTTTCAGTCCAGGGGGAGGAGCCGGTACACCCGGAGGATGGAGGGAGGATTTTCAGTCCGGGGGGAGGAGCCTGTACACCCGGAGGATGGAGGGAGGATTTTCAGTCCAGGGGAGGAGCCGGGACACCCGGAGGATGGAGGGAGGATTTTCAGTCCAGGGGGAGGAGCCGGTACACCCGGAGGATGGAGGGAGGATTTTCAGTCCAGGGGAGGAGCCTGTACACCCAGAGAATAAAGGGAGGATATCAGTCCAGGGGGAGGAGCCTGTACACCCGGAGGATGGAGAGGGGATTTTCAGTCCAGGGGAGGAGCCGTGACACCCGGAGGATGGAGGGAGGATTTTCAGTCCATGGGGAGGAGCCTGTACACCCAGAGAATGGAGGGAGGATATCAGTCCAGGGGGAGGAGCCTGTACACCCGGAGGATGGTGTATTTTCAGTCCGGGGGGAGGAGCCTGTATACCCGGACGATGGTTTTTCAGTCCAGGGGGAGGAGCCGGTACACCCGGAGGATGGAGGGAGGATTTTCAGTCCAGGGGAGGAGCCTGTACACCCAGAGGATGGAGGGAGGATTTTCAGTCCGGGGGGAGGAGCCTGTACACCCAGAGAATGGAGGGAGGATATCAGTCCAGAGGGAGGAGCCTGTACACCCGGAGGATGGAGGGAGGATTTTCAGTCCAGGGGGAGGAGCCGGTACACCCGGAGGGAGGATTTTCAGTCCAGGGGGGAGGAGCCGGTACACCCAGAAGATGGAGGGAGGATTTTCAGTCCAGGGGGAGGAGCCGGTACACCCAGAGGATGGAGGGAGGATTTTCAGTCCGGGGGGAGGAGCCGGTACACCCGGAGGATGGAGGGGGGATTTTCAGTCCGGGGGGAGGAGCCGGTACACCAGGAGGTCGGAGGGAGGATTTTCAGTCCAGGGGGAGGAGCCAGTACACACCCGGAGAATGGAGGGAAGATATCAGTCCAGGGGGAGGAGCCTGTACACCCGGAGGATGGTGGATTTTCAGTCCGGGGGAGGAGCCTGTATACCCGGACGATGGTTTTTCAGTCCAGGGGGGGGAGCCTGTACACCCAAAGGATGGAGGGAGGATTTAAGTGGTATGCTCAGACTAAGCATGTAAATCTCTGCAAGGAAGTGAATATATATATGTATATAATATATACACACACATACACTCACCGGCTACTTTATTAGGTACACTTGTTCAGTTGCTCGGTAACACGAATTACTCATCAGCCAATCAAATGGCTGCAACTCAATGCATTTAGGCATCTAGACGTGGTGAAGACGACTTTCTGAAGTTCAAACCAAACATCAGAATGGGGAAGAAAGGGGATTTAAGTGACTTTGAACGTGGCGTGGGTTGTTGGAGCCGGACGGGCCGGTCTGAGTATTTCTGGGATTTTCACACACAACCATCTCTCGGGATTACAGAGAGTGATAGGAAAAAGAGAAAATATCCAGTGAGCGGCAGTTGTGTGGAGGAAAATGCCTTGTTGATGTCAGAGGAGAATGGGCAGACTGGTTCCAGATGATAGAAAGGCAACAGTAACTCCAATAACCACCCAAAGTACGCAGAATACCATCTCTGAACGCATAACACATCCAACTTTGAAGCAGATGGGCTACAGCAGCATAAGACCAAACCGGGTGCCACTCCTGTTAGCTAAGAACAGGAAACTGAGGCTACAATTGGCACAGGATCACCAACATTGGACAATACAGGATTGGAAAAACGTTGCCTGGTCTGATGAGTCTACGACATTCAGACGGTGGGGTCAGAATTTGGCACATGGATCCATCCTGCCTTGTATTACCGGTTCAGGCTGGTGGTGGTGGGGGTGTAATGGTGGGGGGGTATTTTTTTGGCACACTTTGGGCCCTTTTATACCAATTGAGCATGGTTTGAAGGCCACGGCCTACCTGAGTATTGTTGCTGACCATGTCCATCCCATTATGACTACAGTGTCCCCAGTGTACTCACCTAATGAAGTGGGTCCAACCCGCTACTAGCAAGGAAGACCTAATGAAGGGGGTCCAACCCGCTACTAGCAAGGAAGACCTAATGAAGGGGGTCCAACCCGCTACTAGCAAGGAAGACCCAATGAAGGGGGTCCAACCCGCTACTAGCAAGGAAGACCCAATGAAGGGGGTCCAACCCGCTACTAGCAAGGAAGACCCAATGAAGGGGGTCCAACCCGCTACTAGCAAGGAAGACCTAATGAAGGGGGTCCAACCCGCTACTAGCAAGGAAGACCTAATGAAGGGGGTCCAACCCGCTACTAGCAAGGAAGACCTAATGAAGTGGGACCAACCCGCTACTAGCAAGGAAGACCTAATGAAGGGGGTCCAACCCGCTACTAGCAAGGAAGACCTAATGAAGGGGGTCCAACCCGCTACTAGCAAGGAAGACCTAATGAAGGGGGTTCAACCCACTACTAGCAAGGAAGACCTAATGAAGGGGGTCCAACCCGCTACTAGCAAGGAAGACCCAATGAAGGGGGTCCAACCCGCTACTAGCAAGGAAGACCTAATGAAGGGGGTCCAACCCGCTACTAGCAAGGAAGACCCAATGAAGGGGGTCCAACCCGCTACTAGCAAGGAAGACCCAATGAAGGGGGTCCAACCCGCTACTAGCAAGGAAGACCTAATGAAGGGGGTCCAACCCGCTACTAGCAAGGAAGACCTAATGAAGGGGGTCCAACCCGCTACTAGCAAGGAAGACCTGATGAAGGGGGTCCAACCCGCTACTAGCAAGGAAGACCTAATGAAGTGGGTCCAACCCGCTACTAGCAAGGAAGACCTAATGAAGGGGGTTCAACCCACTACTAGCAAGGAAGACCTAATGAAGGGGGTCCAACCCGCTACTAGCAAGGAAGACCTAATGAAGGGGGTCCAACCCGCTACTAGCAAGGAAGACCTAATGAAGGGGGTCCAACCCGCTACTAGCAAAGAAGACCGAATGAAGGGGGTCCAACCCGCTACTAGCAAGGAAGACCTAATGAAGTGGGTCCAACCCGCTACTAGCAAGGAAGACCCAATGAAGGGGGTCCAACCCGCTACTAGCAAGGAAGACCTAATGAAGGGGGTCCAACCCACTAGTAGCAAGGAAGACCTAATGAAGTGGGTCCAACCCGCTACTAGCAAGGAAGACCTAATGAAGGGGGGTCCAACCCGCTACTAGCAAGGAAGACCTAATGAAGTGGGTCCAATCCGCTACTAGCAAGGAAGACCTAATGAAGGGGGTCCAACCCGCTACTAGCAAGGAAGACCTAATGAAGGGGGTCCAACCCGCTACTAGCAAGGAAGACCTAATGAAGGGGGGTCCAACCCGCTACTAGCAAGGAAGACCTAATGAAGGGGGTCCAACCCGCTACTAGCAAGGAAGACCTAATGAAGGGGGTCCAACCCGCTACTAGCAAGGAAGACCTAATGAAGGGGGTCCAACCCGCTACTAGCAAAGAAGACCGAATGAAGGGGGGTCCAACCCGCTACTAGCAAGGAAGACCTAATGAAGTGGGTCCAACCCGCTACTAGCAAGGAAGACCCAATGAAGGGGGTCCAACCCGCTACTAGCAAGGAAGACCTAATGAAGGGGGTCCAACCCACTAGTAGCAAGGAAGACCTAATGAAGGGGGTCCAACCTGCTACTAGCAAGGAAGACCTAATGAAGTGGGTCCAACCCGCTACTAGCAAGGAAGACCTGATGAAGTGGGTCCAACCCGCTACTAGCAAGGAAGACCTAATGAAGGGGGTCCAACCCGCTACTAGCAAGGAAGACCTAATGAAGGGGGTCCAACCCGCTACTAGCAAGGAAGACCTGATGAAGTGGGTCCAACCCGCTACTAGCAAGGAAGACCTAATGAAGGGGGTCCAACCCGCTACTAGCAAGGAAGACCTAATGAAGGGGGTCCAACCCGCTACTAGCAAGGGGGGACCTAAAAAAGTGTCCGATGAGTTTGTATAACCAGAATTGTAATGATATAAGATGGACTCTTCAGATTGTTGCCTATGCCCTGCCATGACCGATCCTCTTGAACCCGCCGTGACACAGACGATAACTCCGCGCTCGCAGCTCCAACTTACATTCTGATGAAATATCTGCACACACTTATCAGCGAGATTAATTTCCCAGGCGTCTCCCACTTCTTAATTACTTTTTTGTTCGCGATGTTAATAAAAGTTTCCATTATTGCCGGGGACGAACGCGTCTTCCGTGACTTCCGGAGCACAGCCTTAGTTAAGACTGAACGCGCACCGAGATTGGACGGAGGGAACTCCCGACAAATGCTGTTTGTAGTGGAAACAATTCAATATCCGAAGCTGTAAACGTGTGTCATTATTAGAAAGATTTGCTCTTGCTTCCTGTCCCGGTGACACCAAGATAGGAGAGAGGTGTGGGTGTCACCAGAATAAGAAGACACAGTGAGCAATACAATCCTGAGGGATGGTCTAACCTTTCCCCTCTCTACTAAGTAGATGTGATTTGTTGCGGTCTCTGTCCCCACTGGAGAGATATCCAATCTCTTCCTATTTTTGTGACACCCTGTCATTGGGGCAGGAAGTGAGGGAAAGTCTCCACAGTGAACTGTCAAGCAGAGTGCTGGAGACTAGTGAATGATGGTGGAGAATGCTGGAGACCAGGGAATGATGATGGAGAGTCCTGAAGACCAGGGAATGATGGTGGAGAATGCTGGAGACCAGGGAATGATGATGGAGAGTCCTGAAGACCAGGGAAAGATGGTGGAGAATGCTGGAGACCAAGGAATGATGGTGAAGAGTCCTGAAAACCAGGGAATGATGGTGGAGAATGCTGGAGACCAGGGAATGATGATGGAGAGTCCTGAAGACCAGGGAAAGATGGTGGAGAATGCTGGAGACCAAGGAATGATGGTGAAGAGTCCTGAAGACCAGGGAATGATGGTGGAGAATGCTGGAGACCAGGGAATGATGATGGAGAGTCCTGAAGACCAGGGAAAGATGGTGGAGAATGCTGGAGACCAGGGAATGATGATGGAGAGTCCTGAAGACCAGGGAATGATGGAGAATGCTGGAGCCCAGGGAATGATGGTGGAGAGTCCTGAAGATCAATGACCGATAGGGGAGTATACTGGAGCCCACTGACTGATTAGAGAGAGTGCTGGGAACCAATGAGAGGGTGCAGGTGGTAAGAATGATCAGGGTGAGTGCTGGAGAACAATCAAAGACAGTGCTGGATACCAACGAACATTAGTGGAAAGAGCTGACGACCAAAAAAACATCAGAGAGAGTGCTACAAACCAAGGAACACTTGTGGAGAACACTGCAGACCAATAACTAATCGGGGAGAGTACTGCAGACCAATGAACTGTCTGGGAGAGTGCTGCAGACCAAGGAACGGTCGGGGAGAGTGCTGCAGACCAATGAACGGCCGGGGAGAGTGCTGCAGACCAATGAACGGTCGGGGAGAGTGCTGCAGACCAATGAACGGTCGGGGAGAGTGCTGCAGACCAATGAACGGTCGGGGAGAGTGCTGCAGACCAATGAACGGTCGGGCAGAGTGCTGCAGACCAATGAACGGTCGGGGAGAGTGCTGCAGACCAATGAACGGTCGTGGAGAGTGCTGCAGACCAATGAACGGTCGGGGAGAGTGCTGCAGACCAATGAACGGTCGGGGAGAGTGCTGCAGACCAATGAACGGTCGGGGAGAGTGCTGCAGACCAATGAACGGTCGGGGAGAGTGCTGCAGACCAATGAATGGTCGGGGAGAGTGCTGCAGACCAATACATGGTCAGGGAGAGTGCTGCAGACCTATGAACTGTCGGGGAGAGTGCTGCAGACCTATGACTAATTAGGGAGAGTGCTGGAGACCAATGAATGGTCGGGGAGAGCGCTGCCAACCAATTAATGGTCAGGGAGAGTGTTGCAGATCAATGATTGGACTGGGAGAGTGCTGCAGACCAATGAATGGTCGGGGAGAGTGCTGCAGACCAATGAATGGTCGGGGAGAGTGCTGCAGACCAATGAATGGTCGGGGAGAGTGCTGCAGACCAATGAATGGTCGGGGAGAATGCTGCAGACCAGTGAATGGTCGGGGAGAGTGCCGAAGACCATTGATCAGTTGAGGAGAGTTGCAGACCAATGACTAATCGGGGAGAGGGCTGGAGACCATTGAGCAGTCGGGGAGATTTCTGCAGACCAATGAATGGTTGTGGAGAGTGCTGCAGACCAATGAATGGTCTGGGAGAATGCTGGAGACCAATGAGCAATTGGGGAGAGTGCTGCAGACCAATGAATGATTTCAGAGAGTTCTGAAGACCAATGAGTGTGTCGAAAGAGTGCATCAAACCAATGAATGATTTGGAAGAATGCCTGGAGATTGAGGTGCAATTAGGGAGAGTACTACAGACCAAATGATGGAAACCAACAAATGATTTTGGAGAGAGCTGCAAACCAATGAACAATCAGGGAGAGTTCTGAAGAACAATGAGCAATTGGAGAGAGAACCGCAGACCAATGAATGGTCGGGGAGAGTGCTGCAGACCAATGAATGGTCGGGGAGAGTGCTGCAGACCAATGAATGGCCGGGGAGAGTGCTGCAGACCAATGAATGGCCGGGGAGAGTGCTGCAGACCAATACATGGTCAGGGAGAGTGCTGCAGACCTATGAACTGTCGGGGGGAGAGTGCTGCAGACCTATGACTAATTAGGGAGAGTGCTGCAGACCAATGAATGGTCGGGGAGAGTGCTGCAGACCAATGAATGGTCGGGGAGAGTGCTGCAGACCAATAAATGGCCAGGGAGAGTGCTGCAGACCAATGAATGGTCGGGGAGAGTGCTCTGCAGACCAATGAATGGTCGGGGAGAGTGCTGCAGACCAATGAATGGTCGGGGAGAGTGCTGCAGACCAATGAATGGTTGGGGAGAGTGCTGCAGACCAATACATGGTCAGGGAGAGTGCTGCAGACCTATGACTAATTAGGGAGAGTGCTGCAGACCAATGAATGGTCGGGGAGAGCGCTGCCAACCAATGAATGGTCAGGGAGAGTGTTGCAGATCAATGATTGGTCTGGGAGAGTGCTTCAGACCAATGAATGGTTGAGGAGAGTGCTGCAGACCAATGACTAATCGGGGAGAGGGCTGGAGACCATTGAGCAGTCGGGGAGATTGCTGCAGACCAATGAATGGTTGTGGAGAGTGCTGCAGACCAATGAATGGTCTGGGAGAATGCTGGAGACCAATGAGCAATTGGGGAGAGTGCTGCAGACCAATGAATGATTTCAGAGAGTTCTGAAGACCAATGAGTGTGTCGAAAGAGTGCAGCAAACCAATGAATGATTTGGAAGAATGCCTGGAGATTAGGGAGAGTACTACAGATCAAATGATGGAAACCAACAAATGATTTTCGGAGAGAGCTGCAAACCGATGAACAATCAGGGAGAGTTCTGAAGACCAATGAGCAATTGGAGAGAGAACCGCAGACCAATGAATGATCAGGCAGAGTGCTGCAAACCAATGAATAATTAGACAGAGCTCTGGAGACCAATAAAAGATAGAGGAGAGTGCTGCTGACCAATGAACGATTGGTGAGAGTGCTGGAAACCAGTGAACGATAGAAGAGAGAGACCAATAAACGTTCTGGAAACCAATAACATTTTTGTCAGATGTCTGGCCATAATCTTCGCCTGTATGTGCACCGATGCTGGAGAGAAGCCGGGGATTGGGTTTCCTTCCTCGGTGGTTTATGAGCGCCGACGTTCGTAACGCAGACCAGAAGGACATTTGTGTCCCGGCGTTAAATACAATTCCTGGAAAATAACGAGGCCCCCGGGAAACGCATTCTCCTCCGTCTCTCCCGGGATCAATACGGAAAGACGTCTCCCTAATCCATGAGGATCCACATTATTCCTGCGATTTGTCTTGACAGCTTTACGATACAAAGTATCCGTCATTGACGCGCCGCTGTGAGCGTGATGGACGAGGTGTGAGCGGAGATAATGTGTTTCTGTCCTGTCGTTCCGCGTCCTTCCGAGTGATGAAGTGCCTCTACCCCCTCCTAATCTCGAGGACGGTATGTCCCTCCCTCCGCGTCCTTATTAATGGGAGAGCAAAACGTATGCGGGGACTGGTCTACCTGGCAAAAGATTCGTAACGCAATGAGCGCCGCCTTGTGATTGGCTGATCCCTTTCCTGTGCTATAGGGAAGTGGTGGTCTACTTACTAGATATAGGAAGCCTCTGACATTCCCATGGGGGAAACACATAATATTCAGTCTATGTTGTATTACGAAAGATTGTTAGAGACTGCAGACATAGTACAGGAGATGATCAGAGACTGCAGACATAGTACAGGAGACGATCAGAGACTGCAGACATAGTACAGGAGATGGTCAGAGACTGCAGACATAGTACAGGAGATGGTCAGAGACTGCAGACATAGTACAGGAGATGATCAGAGACTGCAGACATAGTACAGGAGATGGTCAGAGACTGCAGACATAGTACAGGAGATGGTCAGAGACTGCAGACATAGTACAGGAGATGGTCAGAGACTGCAGACATAATACAGGAGATGATCAGAGACTGCAGACATAATACAGGAGATGGTGAGACTGCAAACATAGTACAGGAGATGATCAGAGACTGCAGACATAGTACAGGAGATGGTCAGAGACTGCAGACATAGTATAGGAGATGGTGAGAGACTGCAGACATAGTACAGGAGATGATCAGAAACTGCAGACATAGTACAGGAGACGATCAGAGACTGCAGACATAGTACAGGAGATGATCAGAGACTGCAGACATAGTACAGGAGATGGTGAGAGACTGCAAACATAGTACAGGAGATGATCAGAGACTGCAGACATAATACAGGAGATGATCAGAGACTGCAGACATAGTACAGGAGATGGTGAGAGACTGCAAACATAGTACAGGAGATGGTCAGAGACTGCAGACATAATACAGGAGATGATCAGAGACTGCAGACATAGTACAGGAGATGGTGAGAGACTGCAAACATAGTACAGGAGATGATCAGAGACTGCAAACATAGTACAGGAGATGGTCAGAGACTGCAGACATAGTACAGGAGATGGTCAGAGACTGCAGACATAGTATAGGAGATGGTGAGAGACTGCAAACATAGTACAGGAGATGATCAGAAACTGCAGACATAGTACAGGAGACGATCAGAGACTGCAGACATAGTACAGGAGATGATCAGAGACTGCAGACATGATACAGGAGATGATCAGAGACTGCAGACATAGTACAGGAGATGGTCAGAGACTGCAGACATAGTACAGGAAATGATCAGAGACTGCAGACATAATACAGGAGATGGTGAGAGACTGCAAACATAGTACAGGAGATGATCAGAGACTGCAGACATAATACAGGAGATGGTCAGAGACTGCAAACATCCTACAGGAGACAGTCAGCGACTGCAAACATCCTACATGAGACAGTCAGACACTGCAAACATCCTACAGGAGACAGTCAGAGACTGCAGACATACTACAGGAGACAGAGACTGTAAGAGGCATACTACAGGTGATTGCGGGCATTCCTACAGGAGATACTACTCACAGACTACTCACATACTACCACAGCCGAGACTGTGGTCATACTACATTGACTTTCACAGACTGCTAAACCCACTACAAGAGAAAGTCAGAGACTGAGCACAAGCGTTGGTGGAGACTGGAGCAGGACATAGAAATTGTTTCATGAAACTGCCAGTACAGGCCTTTCCCCCCGTACCTACTGCTGGGACGGTCTGCCACACAGTAAGTACCAAGGAGCCACATGTAACCCTCAGGATACAAGTGGTGGACCAGGGGAAGAGTGCTGCCCATCAATGAATTGTTGGAGACAGATGAAGAATTAGGGAGAATGCTGGAGACCGATGAAGGATAGAGAAGAATGCTGGAGACCAATGAACAGATGGGAAGAGCACTGGAGAGCAAACGAATGATCAGGGAAAACGGTTGGAGATGGATGAAGGATCAGGGAGAATGCTGGAGACCAATGAGGGATTGAGAGGAATTCTGGAGACCAATGAAGGATCAAAAAGAATGCTGGAGACCAATGAACAGATGGGGAGAGCACTGGAGACCAACGAATGATCAGCAAAACGGTTGTAGATGTATGAAGGGTCAGGGAGAATGCTGGAGACTGATGAAGTATTAAGAATACTGGAGACCAATGAATGATCAGGGAAATGGTTGGAGACAGATGAAGGGTCAGGGAGAATGCTGGAGACCAGAGAAGGATCAAGAAGAATTCATGGAAACCACTGAATGACTGGGTAGAGTCCTGGAAACTAATAAAGAATCAGAGCGAGTGCTGGAGACCAATGAAGGATTGGGAAGAATGCTGGAGACCAATGAATGGTTGGGGAGAGTACTGGGAACCAATGAATGATCAAGAAGAACACTAGAGACCAATGAACAATTGGGGAGTGTGCTGAAGACCAATGAAGGATCAGGATGATTGTTGGCGATAGATGAAGGATCACAAAGAGTGCTGGAGACCAATGAAGGATTGAGAAGAATGCTGGAGACCAATGAAGGATCAAAAAGAATGCTAGAGACCAATGAGCAGTTGGGGAGAGCACTGGAGACCAACAAATGATCAGGGAAATGGTTGGAGTTGGGTGAAGGATCAGGTAGAATGCTGGAGACCGATGAGGGATCGAGAAGAATTCTGGAGACCAACGAAGGATCAAAAAGAATCCTGGAGACCAACGAATGTACTGGGAACCAATGAATGATCAAGAAGAACACTAGAGACCAATGAACAATTGGGGAGTGTTCTGAAGACCAATGAGGGATCAGGATGATTGTTGGTGATAGATGAAGGATCACAAAGAGTGCTGGAGACCAATGAAGGATTGAGAAGAATTCTGGAGACCAATGAAGGGTGAAAAAGAATGCTGGAGACCAATGAGCAGTTGGGGAGATCACTGGAGACCAACGAATGATCAGGGAATCGGTTGGAGATGGATGAAGGGTCAGGGAGAATGCTGGAGACCGATGGAGTATTAAGAAGAATACTGGAGGCCAAGAATGATCAGGGAAATGGTTGGAAACCAATAAACAATTGGGGAGAGTGCTGGAGACCAATGATTGATCAGGGAGATTGTTGGAGACCAATGATTGATCAGGGAGAGCGTTGGAAACCAATGAAGGATGGAGAAGAATGCTGGAGACCAAGAATGATCAGGGAAATGGTTGGAGACAGATGAAGGGTCAGGGAGAATGCTGGAGACCAGAGAAGGATCAAAAACAGTGCACGGAAACCACTGAATGACTGGGTAGAGTCCTGAAAACTTATAAAGAATCAGAGCGAGTGCTGGAGACCAATAAAGTATTGGGAATAATGCTGGAGACAAATGAACGGTTGGGGAGAGTGCTGGGGACCAATGAATGATCAAGAAGAACACTAGAGACCAATGAACAATTGGGGAGTGTGCTGAAGACCAATGAAGGATCAGGACAATTGTTGGAGATAGATGAAGGATCACAGAGAGTGCTGGAGACCAATGAAGGATTGAGAAGAATGCTGGAGACCAATGATTGATCAGGGAGAATGCTGGAGACCGATGAAGGATCGAGAAGAATGTTGGAAACCAATAAACAATTGGGGAGAGTGCTGGAGACCAATGAATGATCAGGGAGATTGTTGGAGACCAATGATTGATTAGGGAGAATGCTGGAGACCGATGAAGGATTGAGAAGAATGCTGGAGACCAATGAAGGATTGAGAAGAATGCTGGAGACCAATGATTGATCAGGGAGAATGCTGGAGACCGATGAAGGATCGAGAAGAATGCTGGAGATCGATGAAGGATTGAGAAGAATGCTGGAGGCCAATGAAGGATTGAGAAGAATGCTGGAGGCCAATGAAGGATTGAGAAGAATGCTGGAGGCCAATGAATGATCAGGGAGAATGCTGGAGACCGATGAAGGATCGAGAAGAATGCTGGAACCAATAAACAATTGGGGAGAGTGCTGGAGACCAATGAATGATCCGGAAAATTGTTGGAGACCAATAAAGGATGGAGAAGAATGCTGGAAACGAATGAACAGTTGGGGAGAATGCTGGAGACCAATGATTGATCAGGGAGAGCGTTGGAAACCAATGAAGGATGGAGAACAATGCTGGAGACTAATGATTGATCAGGGAGATTGTTGGAGATGGATGAAGGATCAAGCAGAATGCTGGAGACCAATGATTGATCAGGGAGATTGTTGGCGATGGATGAAGGATCAGGGAGAATGCTGGAGACCAATGAACAGATGGGGAGAGCACTGGAGACCAACGAATGATCAGCAAAACGGTTGTAGATGGATGAAGGGTCAGGGAGAATGCTGGAGACTGATGAAGTATTAAGAATACTGGAGACCAATGAATGATCAGGGAAATGGTTGGAGACAGATGAAGGGTCAGGGAGAATGCTGGAGACCAGAGAAGGATCAAGAAGAATTCATGGAAACCACTGAATGACTGGGTAGAGTCCTGGAAACTAATAAAGAATCAGAGCGAGTGCTGGAGACCAATGAAGGATTGGGAAGAATGCTGGAGACCAATGAATGGTTGGGGAGAGTACTGGGAACCAATGAATGATCAAGAAGAACACTAGAGACCAATGAACAATTGGGGAGTGTGCTGAAGACCAATGAAGGATCAGGATGATTGTTGGCGATAGATGAAGGATCACAAAGAGTGCTGGAGACCAATGAAGGATTGAGAAGAATGCTGGAGACCAATGAAGGATCAAAAAGAATGCTAGAGACCAATGAGCAGTTGGGGAGAGCACTGGAGACCAACAAATGATCAGGGAAATGGTTGGAGTTGGGTGAAGGATCAGGTAGAATGCTGGAGACCGATGAGGGATCGAGAAGAATTCTGGAGACCAACGAAGGATCAAAAAGAATCCTGGAGACCAACGAATGTACTGGGAACCAATGAATGATCAAGAAGAACACTAGAGACCAATGAACAATTGGGGAGTGTTCTGAAGACCAATGAGGGATCAGGATGATTGTTGGTGATAGATGAAGGATCACAAAGAGTGCTGGAGACCAATGAAGGATTGAGAAGAATTCTGGAGACCAATGAAGGGTGAAAAAGAATGCTAGAGACCAATGAGCAGTTGGGGAGATCACTGGAGACCAACGAATGATCAGGGAATCGGTTGGAGATGGATGAAGGGTCAGGGAGAGTGCTGGAGACCGATGGAGTATTAAGAAGAATACTGGAGGCCAAGAATGATCAGGGAAATGGTTGGAAACCAATAAACAATTGGGGAGAGTGCTGGAGACCAATGATTGATCAGGGAGATTGTTGGAGATGGATGAAGGATCAAGGAGAATGCTGGAGACCAATGGTTGATCAGGGAGAGTGTTGGAAACCAATGAAGGATGGAGAAGAATGCTGGAGACCAAGAATGATCAGGGAAATGGTTGGAGACAGATGAAGGGTCAGGGAGAATGCTGGAGACCAGAGAAGGATCAAAAACAGTGCATGGAAACCACTGAATGACTGGGTAGAGTCCTGGAAACTTATAAAGAATCAGAGCGAGTGCTGGAGACCAATAAAGTATTGGGAACAATGCTGGGGACCAATGAACGGTTGGGGAGAGTGCTGGGGACCAATGAATGATCAAGAAGAACACTAGAGACCAATGAACAATTGGGGAGTGTGCTGAAGACCAATGAAGGATCAGGACAATTGTTGGAGATAGATGAAGGATCACAGAGAGTGCTGGAGACCAATGAAGGATTGAGAAGAATACTGGAGACTAATTAACGGCTGGGGAGAGTGCTGGAGACCGATGAAGGATCGAGAAGAATGCTGGAAACCAATAAACAATTAGGGAGAGTGCTGGAGACCAATGAAGGATTGAGAAGAATGCTGGAGACCAATGAAGGATTGAGAAGAATGCTGGAGACCAATGAAGGATTGAGAAGAATGCTGGAGACCAATGAAGGATTGAGAAGAATGCTGGAGACCAATGAAGGATCGAGAAGAATGCTGGAGACCAATGAAGGATCGAGAAGAATGCTGGAGACCAATGAAGGATCGAGAAGAATGCTGGAGACTAATTAACGGCTGGGGAGAGTGCTGGAGACCGATGAAGGATCGAGAAGAATGCTGGAAACCAATAAACAATTGGGGAGAGTGCTGGAGGCCAATGAATGATCAGGGAAATTGTTGGAGATTGATGAAGGATCAGGGAGAATGCTGGAGACCGATGAAGGATCGAGAAGAATGCTGGAAACCAATAAACAATTGGGGAGAGTGCTGGAGGCCAATGAATGATCAGGGAAATTGTTGGAGATTGATGAAGGATCAGGGAGAATGCTGGAGACCGATGAAGGATCGAGAAGAATGCTGGAACCAATAAACAATTGGGGAGAGTGCTGGAGACCAATGAATGATCCAGAAAATTGTTGGAGACCAATAAAGGATGGAGAAGAATGCTGGAAACGAAAGAACAGTTGGGGAGAATGCTGGAGACCAATGATTGATCAGGGAGAGCGTTGGAAACCAATGAAGGATGGAGAACAATGCTGGAGACCAATGATTGATCAGGGAGATTGTTGGCGATGGATGAAGGATCAGGGAGAGTGCTGGAGACCAATGAACAGTTGGGGAGAATGCTGGAGACCAATGGTTGATCAGGGAGAGCGTTGGAAACCAATGAAGGATGGAGAAGAATGCTGGAAACCAATGAAAAGTTGGGGAGAATTCTGGAGACCAGTGATTGATCAGGGAGAGTATTGGAGACCAATGAACAATCAGAGAGTGCCCCAGGAACCAATGAACGATCAGTAAAGGTAGCACGCTTCCCATCCCCCACCCCCAGTAAACGCAGTGATGTCAGTGTGATAACGCCTTACCTGCTGCAAACTCACGGATGTTCTCAGGGCGGTGGAGCAGAACCTCCCTAGAAAGACACAGAGAGATGTGATTGGTTGGGGTGCAGGACTCTGGGGCCCACACTCAGTATAAATCTGTGTGTTATCAGACTGTGTATGGGGCAGATGTCGGTGTGGATGAGATTGTAATCACCGTGTAAATGCAGACAGCAGCAGGCGCACTTCCTGGTGCCTCCGGAGGTAGCTCTCATTATCGATCCGAGTCTGGATCTGCAGGAGGAGAAATCACATACATAGGGATCAGAGATCCAACCAATGACAGGAGACTATCGATAAACGTATCACCATGAACCACCAATCAAAGAACATGACCATGGGAAATAATGAATCATATAAAAGTGAGGTCAGATTGTTTTAGATGATTGATTGATCAGATCTCCTTAGATCATTGGAGGGTTATATTAGATCATCGATTGATCACATCCCTCAGAGTCATGGGCGCAATAGTTATATTAGATGACTAGAGGCGATTCAGTTCGCATTGTGCGCTATACAAGTATTTCATTCATTCATTAAACAGATCTCTCCGAGTCATTGGGGAGGGGGGCAGGGGTAATATTAGATGATTAAACAGATCTCTCCGAGTCATGGGGTGGGGGTGCTATATTAAACGATTGAACAGATCTCCCTAGATCAGGGGTCAGCAACCGACATCACTTCCGGTCTACAGAAGACTTAGAGGCGCTGTGTAATGTAAAGGGGACCAGAGGTGCGGGGGATGTGTAATGTGAAGGGGGACAGAGGTGTGCGGGGGATGTGTAATGTGAAGGGGGACAGAGGTGTGGGGGATGTGTAATGTAAAGGGGACCAGAGGTGTGGGGGATGTGTAATGTGAAGGGGGACAGAGGTGTGGGGGATGTGTAATGTGAAGGGGACAGAGGTGCGGGGGATGTGTAATGTGAAGGGGACAGAGGTGCGGGGGATGTGTAATGTGAAGGGGGACAGAGGTGCGGGGGATGTGTAATGTGAAGGGGGACAGAGGTGTGGGGGATGTGTAATGTGAAGGGGGACAGAGGTGTGGGGGATGTGTAATGTGAAGGGGACAGAGGTGTGGGGGATGTGTAATGTGAAGGGGACAGAGGTGCGGGGGATGTGTAATGTGAAGGGGGACAGAGGTGCGGGGGATGTGTAATGTGAAGGGGGACAGAGGTGCGGGGGATGTGTAATGTGAAGGGGGACAGAGGTGCGGGGGATGTGTAATGTGAAGGGGACCAGAGGTGCGGGGGATGTGTAATGTGAAGGGGGACAGAGGTGCGGGGGATGTGTAATGTGAAGGGGACAGAGGTGCGGGGGATGTGTAATGTGAAGGGGACAGAGGTGCGGGGGATGTGTAATGTGAAGGGGACAGGGGTGTGGGGGATGTGTAATGTAAAGGGGACAGAGGTGCGGGGGATGTGTAATGTGAAGGGGACAGAGGTGCGGGGGATGTGTAATGTGAAGGGGACAGGGGTGTGGGGGATGTGTAATGTAAAGGGGACAGAGGTGCGGGGGATGTGTAATGTGAAGGGGACAGAGGTGCGGGGGATGTGTAATGTGAAGGGGACAGGGGTGTGGGGGATGTGTAATGTAAAGGGGACAGAGGTGCGGGGGATGTGTAATGTGAAGGGGACAGAGGTGCGGGGGATGTGTAATGTGAAGGGGACAGAGGTGTGGGGGATGTGTAATGTAAAGGGGACAGAGGTGCGGGGGATGTGTAATGTGAAGGGGACAGAGGTGCGGGGGATGTGTAATGTGAAGGGGACAGGGGTGTGGGGGATGTGTAATGTAAAGGGGACAGAGGTGCGGGGGATGTGTAATGTGAAGGGGACAGAGGTGCGGGGGATGTGTAATGTGAAGGGGACAGAGGTGCGGGGGATGTGTAATGTGAAGGGGACAGAGGTGCGGGGGATGTGTAATGTGAAGGGGACAGAGGTGCGGGGGATGTGTAATGTGAAGGGGACAGAGGTGCGGGGGATGTGTAATGTGAAGGGGACAGAGGTGCGGGGGATGTGTAATGTGAAGGGGACAGAGGTGCGGGGGATGTGTAATGTGAAGGGGACAGAGGTGCGGGGGATGTGTAATGTGAAGGGGACAGAGGTGCGGGGGATGTGTAATGATCGATTGATCGGATTTGCACATATTGGATGATTGATCTCTGGGGGTCACTATAGGAATGATGGTAATATTGGGGGGGGGGGATTTTATATATATATATATATATGGGGGTGATTATATTGGGGGGGTTATATATATATATATATATATATTGGGGGGTGATTATATTGGGGGGTTATATATATATATATATATATATGGGGGTGATTATATTGGGGGTTATATATATATATATATATATATATGGGGGTGATTATATTGGGGGGTTATATATATATATATATATATATATATATATATATATATATATATATATATATATATATATATATATATATATGTGGGGGTGATTATATTGGGGGGTTATATATATATTGGGGGGATTATATATATATATATACTGTCCATATAGGGTGAGGATCCCCCCAATTGCTGAATGGTAGGCGTGTCCTGTGCAGACCCTCCACCAATCAGGAGGTCTGGGCGGGATTTATTATTGGGGGACACCACAAGTCCCAGCATGCTCAGCTCAGCGGGGTCTCTCACCTTCCAGGCCCCCAGTCGGCTCTCCTGTTCGGGGTTCAGAGCTCCGGGATCCGCCATCTTCCTCTAGGGGACGCTCTCCCGGTTGCTAGGGGCGGGACCTCACGTGACTGGCTGCGGCCCCGCCCTTTTGTTCTCGCGGAGATTGTTACCATGGAGACGGCCGAGCGGGGGGAGAGGCCCCAGTGTGACGTCACTAAACAGGTCTAACGCGCCGTGTGCTGGGGGCAGCCAATCGGGATTGTCCTTCAGATGAATGGGGGAGTGTGGTTACCAGGGGCAACAGAGGAGGACACTGAGCCGTCTCCATGGTGACAGCCCCCGGGATGTCCCCTCCCCCTATACATTATATACTGTCCCCTCCATCTGTACATTATATACGCCCTTCCTCTGTACATTATATACTTCCCCCCTCCCCCTATACATTATATACGGTCCCCTCCCCCTGTACATGATATACTGTCCCCTCCCCTATACATTATATACGTTCTCTCCGCTGTACATTATATACTGTCCCCCCTGTACATTATATACTGTCCCCCCTGTACATTATATACTGTCCCCCCTGTACATTATATACTGTCCCCCCTGTACATTATATACTGTCCCCTCCCCCTGTCCATTATATACTGTCCCCCCTGTACATTATATACTGTCCCCTCCCCCTGTCCATTATATACTTCCCCTATACATTATATATTGTCCCCTCCCCCATACATTATATAATGTCCCCCCCTCTACTTTATATTATGTGCTTTTCCCTCCCCAATAATAATATGAATGCATTGCGTCCCCCTACATTGTGTCCCCATATGATGTGTCCCCTTACATTGTGTCCCCTTACATTGTGTCCCCATATGATGTGTCCCCCTACATTGTGTCCCCTTACATTGTGTCCCCTTACATTGTGTCCCCATATGATGTGTCCCCCTACATTGTGTCCCCCTACATTGTGTCCCCATATGATGTGTCCCCATACATTGTGTCCCCATACATTGTGTCCCCATAAGATGTGTCCCCCTACATTGTGTCCCCATATGATGTGTCCCCCTACATTGTGTCCCCCTAGATTGTGTCCCCATATGATGTGTCCCCCTACATTGTGTCCCCCTAGATTGTGTCCCCTACATTGTGTCCCCATATGATGTGTCCCCATACATTGTGTCCCCATACATTGTGTCCCCATAAGATGTGTCCCCCTACATTGTGTCCCCATATGATGTGTCCCCCTACATTGTGTCCCCCTAGATTGTGTCCCCATATGATGTGTCCCCCTACATTGTGTCCCCCTAGATTGTGTCCCCTACATTGTGTCCCCATATGATGTGTCCCCATACATTGTGTCCCCCTACATTGTGTCACCTTACATTGTGTCCCCATATGATGTGTCCCCCTACATTGTGTCCCCCTACATTGTGTCCCCATATGATGTGTCCCCATACATTGTGTCCCCATACATTGTGTCCCCATAAGATGTGTCCCCCTACATTGTGTCCCCATATGATGTGTCCCCCTACATTGTGTCCCCATATGATGTGTCCCCCTACATTGTGTCCCCCTAGATTGTGTCCCCTACATTGTGTCCCCATATGATGTGTCCCCATACATTGTGTCCCCCTACATTGTGTCACCTTACATTGTGTCCCCATATGATGTGTCCCCCTACATTGTGTCCCCGTACATTGTGTCCCCATATGATGTGTCCCCCTACATTGTGTCCCCCTACATTGTGTCCCCATATGATGTGTCCCCATACATGGTGTCCCCCTAGATTGTGTCCCCATATGATGTGTCCCCCTACATTGTGTCCCCATATGATGTGTCCCCCTACATTGTGTCCCCATACATTGTGTCCCCCTAGATTGTGTCCCCATATGATGTGTCCCCCTACATTGTGTCCCCATATGATGTGTCCCCCTACATTGTGTCCCCCTACATTGTGTCCCCATATGATGTGTCCCCCTACATTGTGTCCCCCTACATTGTGTCCCCATATGATGTGTCCCCATACATTGTGTCCCCCTAGATTGTGTCCCCATATGATGTGTCCCCATACATTGTGTCCCCCTAGATTGTGTCCCCCTAGATTGTGTCCCCATATGATGTGTCCCCATACATTGTGTCCCCATATGATGTGTCCCCATATGATGTGTCCCCATACATTGTGTCCCCATACATTGTGTCCCCATATGATGTGTCCCCATACATTGTGTCCCCCTAGATTGTGTCCCCCTAGATTGTGTCCCCATATGATGTGTCCCCATACATTGTGTCCCCATACATTGTGTCCCCATATGATGTGTCCCCATACATTGTGTCCCCCTAGATTGTGTCCCCCTAGATTGTGTCCCCATATGATGTGTCCCCATACATTGTGTCCCCCTAGATTGTGTCCCCATATGATGTGTCCCCATACATTGTGTCCCCCTAGATTGTGTCCCCCTAGATTGTGTCCCCATATGATGTGTCCCCATACATTGTGTCCCCATATGATGTGTCCCCATACATTGTGTCCCCCTAGATTATGTCCCCCTAGATTGTGTCCCCATATGATGTGTCCCCATACATTGTGTCCCCATATGATGTGTCCCCATACATTGTGTCCCCATATGATGTGTCCCCATACATTGTTTCCCGTACATTGTGTCCCCATAGGATGTGTCCCCCTACATTGTGTCCCCATATGATGTGTCCCCCTACATTGTATCCCCATATGATGTGTCCCCCTACATTGTATCCCCATATGATGTGTCCCTGTATTTGGTGTCATTGTGTTCCCTCTGTTGTCACCACACTGAGGCGGACACAACAATGGAGGCCCGGCCTTTGTGATGATACTTTTGTCCCCTTGTCTCCGTGTCCCCAGTTGACCCCACAATCCCCCCCCCCCCACACACACACAATCAGCAGCTGGGGTCTCTTTGTGGAACATTTCCTCCCCCCTCCTCCACCTGCCCCCAGCGTTAACCCTCTCTGCCCCAGGACGGGGCAACTACGGGTGCAATTAATGGATTGACACTTCTAATTAGAGACAATTAATGGCGGCCAATTAATGCGTCAGGGAATGGTGTATCGGGGTGGGGTGGGGTGGGGGGGTGACCCTTAAATCTTTCTTATGAACGCAGGCTCCACGCAAAGACTCCGCCCCTTATTTGTGCCATTTATGTCCATTGCATAAAAATCTCTTATTTCAGCAGCGCGATGCACAAAAACGCGTTTTCACATCATCAAACCGCGACGTTGTGCGAAGGCTCAAATGACGTGTCCTTTTGTGACATTTCAATAAAGTAAAAAAAAAAAAAAAAACGCTACAATTTTTTGGACCAATGTGTCGCACGCCTTTTTTTTTCTTCTCGTTTTGCTTGCGGTTGCGGCGCGGCCTTAGATTATATAGGTTGACATGTACTCACCCAACCGGCCGCCATGTTTGTTTGCAGGTGGGCGGACGGTGGCGGGCGGGAAGAAATGCAGGTGAACCCTGAGTAACGCGCATTACATCAGAAGCCGATTCATCTTCAGAAGACGATTTATTTCAATGGGCTGCGCGTTACAGTGTGGCGTAACACGCGTTGCGTCAGAAGCCGATTTATTTCAATGGGCTGCACATTAGTGTGTGGCGTAACGCCTTGCATCAGAAGTCAGTTTATTTCAATGGGCTGCGCGTTACAGTGTGGCGTAACACGCGTTGCGTCAGAACCCGATTTATATCAATGAGCTGTGCATTAGTGTGTGGCGTAACACACGTTGTGTCAGAAGCTTATTTATTTCAATGGGCTGCACATTAGTGTGTGGCGTAACGCCTTTCGTCAGAAGCCGATTTATTTAAATGGGCTGCGCATTACAGTGTGGCGTAACATGCGCTGCGTCAGAAGCCAATTTATTTAAATGGGCTGCGCATTACAGTGTGGCGTAACACGCGTTGCGTCAGAAGCCTATTTATTTAAATGGGCTGCGCGTTACAGTGTGGTGTAACACGCGTTGCGTCAGAACCCGATTTATATCAATGAGCTGTGCATTAGTGTGTGGCGTAACACACGTTGCGCCAGAAGCTTATTTATTTCAATGGGCTGCACATTAGTGTGTGGCGTAACGCCTTGCGTCAGAAGTCAGTTTATTTCAATGGGCTGCACATTACAATGTGGCGTAACACGCGTTGTGTCAGAAGCCGATTTATTTCAATGGGCTGCGCATTAGTGTGTGACGTAACGTGCACTACATCAGAATCTAATTAATCTTCAGAAGCCGATTTATTTCAATGGGCTGCGCATTACAGTGTGGCGTAACACACATTGCGTCAGAAGCTTATTTATTTCAATGGGCTGCACATTAGTGTGTGGCGTAACGCCTTTAGTCAGAAGCCGATTTATTTAAATGGGCTGCGCATTACAGTGTGGCGTAATACGCGTTGCGTCAGAACCCGATTTATATCAATGAGCTGTGCATTAGTGTGTGGCGTAACACACGTTGTGTCAGAAGCTTATTTATTTCAATGGACTGCACGTTAGTGTGTAGCGTAACGCCTTGCGTCAGAAGTCAGTTATTTCAATGGGCTGCACATTAGTGTGTGGCGTAACATGCGTTGCGTCAGAAGCCAATTTATTTCAATGGGCTGCACATTACAGTGTGGCGTAACACGCGTTGTGTCAGAAGCCGATTTATATCAATGCGCTGCGCATTAGTGTGTGACGTAACGTGCACTACATCAGAATCTGATTAATCTTCAGAAGCCGATTTATTTCAATGGGCTGCGCATTAGTGTGTGACGTAAAACGCGTTGCTTCAGAAGCTGATTTATTTCAATGGGCTGCGCATTAGTGTGTGACGTAACACGCGTTGCGTCTGCCAATTTATTTCAATGGGCTGCGCATTACAGTGTGACGTAAAACGCGTTGCGTCAGAAGCCGATTTATTTCAATGGGCTGCACGTTACAGTGTGACGTAACGCACGTTACTGCATGCGCAACAACATAAGTCAGCCCTTAAGAGAACATTTGCCCGATCTGATTGGCTACGGTTGCTTTGGGGAACAATCACATCCGCCATCAATACTCGCGTGTTTTTATCCCTTTCCGGAGGCGATGAGACGGTCGGTCGAGGATCGATATTTATTTTTCTCTGCGGTCAGAACCTCCGACTCCAGCCGCGCACATTTTTTACAACACGAGCAAATAAAAAACGAAAAAATCTTTTGCGTGATAAATTTGCTTATAACGACGTTCGGCCGCCATTTTTTATTTTTTATTTTTTACACCTCTTTGTGCGGCCGTCCCGTTCCCTGGTTGCGTGTGTTTGCCTTTTTTGGGCCCTCTTATCATTGCGCCGTGCGTTGTACCGATCTCTTGTCATCCTTGAGTGTGTGATCAGAGAGCGGACGGGGGGGGGGCTGGGGGGGGATGGGGAGGGCGGCAGGTGTGCACAGGCCCCGCTCGCTCCTGCTCTCTCCCCGCTCAGTAAACACAAGTGTTCTTGGGGGATGGAAAACAGCAGATGGCTTCTAATCTGCCATCACGTAGCAACCATCATCCAGCATCATCATCGGGGCTCCGGGTACCATCCGCTCCGCCGCGTCCATTATACGCCGCATACCGCCGCACAGAGACTTATCGGAGACCACCCCACCCCCCCCCCCCCCATTCCCCATCCACATCACAATTATACACTGCTGGGCAATTAGAGGTCTGTTTTTCACTGCGGGGTCACCTAATAACGCCCGCTGACGAGTGACCTGTACAGAATAGGACTCATTATTTCTTCCTTCTCTGCCTTATTATATGAAAATGAACTCTGCGAGGAGGTACAATGTATAGAGAGAGATACAAATCATTCATCTTAAAGGGGAGATCCGCCCCGAATTGAAACATCAGCAACCATGAGCTGAATCACTCTTCATTTTCTAGGAATATTGTAGGACTTCCATCCCACAGTAGATTGTCTCCCTGCCCCTCCAACAATAGTAAAATTTCCCCTATTAGTTTGTGTCTCTGCCCCTCCCACAATGGGGAGATTTCCCTCCAGTAGTTTGTGTCTCTGCCCCTCCCACAAATGGGGAGATTTCCCCCCAGTAGTTTGTGTCTCTGCCCCTCCCACAAATGGGGAGATTTCCCCCAGTAGTTTGTGTCTCTGCCCCTCCCACAAATGGGGAGATTTCCCCCAGTAGTTTGTGTCTCTGCCCCTCCCACAAATAGGGAGATTTCCCCCCAGTAGTTTGTGTCTCTGCCCCTCCCACAATGGGGAGATTTCCTGCAGTAGTTTGTGTCTCTGCCCCTCCCACAATGGGGAGATTTACTGCAGTAGTTTGTGTCTCTGCCCCTCCCACAATGGGGAGATTTCCTCCAGTAGTTTGTGTCTCTGCTCCTCCCACAATGATGAGATTTCCTCCAGTAGTTTGTGTCTCTGCCCCTCCCACAATGATGAGATTGAATGTCATCTATAGGTCTGTTTGAGACTCCTATTTTCTAAGCCTGAAGTTTTCTCTCTATAAAGTCCCAAATCTGCCTCCAGACTCTCACCTGAAATCTACCTGATCTCTGTGTGCTGACTGACCACTCCAAACTGGTACATGCCGGAGGTGTTGGAGGCGTTCTGGGGGCTCAGACATTCATAGAGGTGACTGCTTCACTCCTTTGGGGACTGAACATCATCGTTTCTGGTTTTGTTCCCGCCCACCTTGGGGTGTACAGACCCGGGAACTCAGCACAGGGATGGTGGGAACCCCTCATAATGGGCACAGCGGGTGTACAGACCCGGGAACTCAGCACAGGGATGGTGGGAACCCCTCATAATGGGCACAGCGGGTGTACAGACCCGGGAACTCAGCACAGGGATGGTGGGAACCCCTCATAATGGGCACAGCGGGTGTACAGACCCGGGAACTCAGCACAGGGATGGTGGGAACCCCTCATAATGGGCACAGCGGGTGTACAGACCTGGGAACTCAGCACAGGGATGGTGGGAACCCCTCATAATGGGCACAGCGGGTGTACAGACCCGGGAACTCAGCACAGGGATGGTGGGAACCCCTCATAATGGGCACAGCGGGTGTACAGACCCGGGAACTCAGCACAGGGATGGTGGGAACCCCTCATAATGGGCACAGCGGGTGTACAGACCCGGGAACTCAGCACAGGGATGGTGGGAACCCCTCATAATGGGCACAGCGGGTGTACAGACCCGGGAACTCAGCACAGGGATGGTGGGAACCCCTCATAATGGGCACAGCGGGTGTACAGACCCGGGAACTCAGCACAGGGATGGTGGGAACCCCTCATAATGGGCACAGCGGGTGTACAGACCCGGGAACTCAGCACAGGGATGGTGGGAACCCCTCGTAATGGGCAAAGCGGGTGTACAGACCCAGGAACTCAGCACAGGGATGGTGGGAACCCCTCGTAATGGGCACAGCGGGTGTACAGACCCGGGAACTCAGCACAGGGATGGTGGGAACCCCTCATAATGGGCACAGCGGTTGTACAGACCCGGGAACTCAGCCAAGGGATGGTGGGAACCCCTCATAATGGGCACAGCGGGTGTACAGACCCGGGAACTCAGCACAGGGATGGTGGGAACCCCTCATAATGGGCACAGCGGGTGTACAGACCCGGGAACTCAGCACAGGGATGGTGGGAACCCCTCATAATGGGCACAGCGGGTGTACAGACCCGGGAACTCAGCACAGGGATGGTGGGAACCCCTCATAATGGGCACAGCGGTTGTACAGACCCGGGAACTCAGCCAAGGGATGGTGGGAACCCCTCATAATGGGCACAGCGGGTGTACAGACCCGGGAACTCAGCACAGGGATGGTGGGAACCCCTCATAATGGGCACAGCGGGCGTACAGACCCGGGAACTCAGCACAGGGATGGTGGGAACCCCTCATAATGGGCACAGCGGGTGTACAGACCCGGGAACTCAGCACAGGGATGGTGGGAAACCCTCATAATGGGCACAGCGGGGGTACAGACCCGGGAACTCAGCACAGGGATGGTGGGAACCCCTCATAATGGGCACAGCGGGTGTACAGACCCGGGAACTCAGCACAGGGATGGTGGGAACCTCTCATAATGGGCACAGCGGGTGTACAGACCCGGGAACTCAGCACACGGATGGTGGGAACCCCTCATAATGGGCACAGCGGGTGTACAGACCCGGGAACTCAGCACAGGGATGGTGGGAACCCCTCATAATGGGCACAGCGGGTGTACAGACCCGGGAACTCAGCACAGGGATGGTGAGAACCCCTCATAATGGGCACAGCGGGTGTACAGACCCGGGAACTCAGCACAGGGATGGTGGGAACCCCTCATAATGGGCACAGCGGGGGTACAGACCCGGGAACTCAGCACAGGGATGGTGGGAACCCCTCATAATGGGCACAGCGGGGGTACAGACCCGGGAACTCAGCACAGGGATGGTGGGAACCCCTCATAATGGGCACAGCGGGTGTACAGACCCGGGAACTCAGCACAGGGATGGTGGGAAACCCTCATAATGGGCACAGCGGGGGTACAGACCCGGGAACTCAGCACAGGGATGGTGGGAACCCCTCATAATGGGCACAGCGGGTGTACAGACCCGGGAACTCAGCACAGGGATGGTGGGAACCTCTCATAATGGGCACAGCGGGTGTACAGACCCGGGAACTCAGCACACGGATGGTGGGAACCCCTCATAATGGGCACAGCGGGTGTACAGACCCGGGAACTCAGCACAGGGATGGTGGGAACCCCTCATAATGGGCACAGCGGGTGTACAGACCCGGGAACTCAGCACAGGGATGGTGGGGACCCCTCATAATGGGCACAGCGGGTGTACAGACCCGGGAACTCAGCACAGGGATGGTGGGAACCCCTCATAATGGGCACAGCGGGGGTACAGACCCGGGAACTCAGCACAGGGATGGTGGGAACCCCTCATAATGGGCACAGCGGGTGTACAGACCCGGGAACTCAGCACAGGGATGGTGGGAACCCCTCATAATGGGCACAGCGGGTGTACAGACCCGGGAACTCAGCACAGGGATGGTGGGAACCCCTCATAATGGGCACAGCGGGTGTACAGACCCGGGAACTCAGCACAGGGATGGTGGGAACCTCTCATAATGGGCACAGCGGGGGTACAGACCCGGGAACTCAGCACAGGGATGGTGGGAACCCCTCATAATGGGCACAGCGGGTGTACAGACCCGGGAACTCAGCACAGGGATGGTGAGAACCCCTCATAATGGGCACAGCGGGTGTACAGACCCGGGAACTCAGCACAGGGATGGTGGGAACCCCTCATAATGGGCACAGCGGGGGTACAGACCCGGGAACTCAGCACAGGGATGGTGGGAACCCCTCATAATGGGCACAGCGGGTGTACAGACCCGGGAACTCAGCACAGGGATGGTGGGAACCCCTCATAATGGGCACAGCGGGTGTACAGACCCGGGAACTCAGCACAGGGATGGTGGGAACCCCTCATAATGGGCACAGCGGGTGTACAGACCCGGGAACTCAGCACAGGGATGGTGGGAACCCCTCATAATGGGCACAGCGGGTGTACAGACCCGGGAACTCAGCACAGGGATGGTGGGAACCTCTCATAATGGGCACAGCGGGGGTACAGACCCGGGAACTCAGCACAGGGATGGTGGGAACCCCTCATAATGGGCACAGCGGGTGTACAGACCCGGGAACTCAGCACAGGGATGGTGGGAACCCCTGATAAGCCCATGTTCCATCAATCCTCACACTGGGATGCGGTGCCCTCCCCTCCTCCACCCCTATGGCTGGGAAATTTGCCATCCGGTGGGTGGTTGGGGGGGGGGACGCACAGTCGGGGGGCATCTTGAGCAAAACTGGTCAGCGTCTGGCGTGGGGATAGGACGGCGTCTCGCGTTAATTAATTTATCCGTTAATTAAAAACACATTTCCGACCAGCTGTGATAAACGCACGCGAGGCCCCGCCCCCCCCCCCCCTCTCTCGGGCGCAGTTTCGTTTTTTTTTGGAAATTCTCTAAAGTGAAAGCAAGCGCACTTTCACTTGCAGTTTGTGGCCGCCGATTGAGCGAGAGATGGGGGGAGGGGGGGGACATTTACGTCTGTGGGGGTCCGAGCGCTCGGTGTGACTTCATAGTCGTCAGAGCTGACGGCTGTAATTGCCGATAATGACAGTTGTCCAGCTGTCTCCCCCGACTGCGAACGCCCCCCCCCCTCCCCCGCACGCCAGAGAGAGAGAGAGAGACCCTCCGCGCCACCGAGCTATTAATATCTCATCCCCCCCTCCCCCTCCCCCGGGACCCCTCTCAGCCTTAATACTTCGCATTGAACTTGAATTAGCGCTTGTCATGGCGGAGCGATAACGCCGGCAGGACCGCGACCGCGAGGAACCTTCCCACATTTTCTCATGTTACATCCAAAAACATCAATGTATTTTATTGGGATTTTATGTGATGGACCAACACAAAGTGTCACATAATTGTGAAGTGGAAGGAAAATGATACAAATAAATATGTGAAAAGTGTGGGGGAGGGGCATTTGTATGGCGCCCCCTTTACTCTGATACCAATAACTAAAATCTAGAGGAACGAATTGCCTTCAGAAGTCACCTAATTAGTAAATAGAGTCCACCTGTGTGTCATTTCATCTCAGTATAAATACAGCTGTTCTGTGAAGCCCTCAGAGGTTTGTTAGAGAACCTTAGAGAACAAACAGCATCATGAAGGCCAAGGAACACACCAGGCAGGTCAGGGATAAAGTTGTGGAGAAGTATAAAGCAGGGTTGGGTTATAATAAAATCTCCCAAGCTTTGATCATCTCACGGAGCTCTGTTCAATCCATCATCGGAAAATGGAAAGAGTATGGGCACAACTGCAAACCTACCAAGACATGGCCGTCCACCTAAACTGACCGGGCCGGGCAAGGAGAGCATTCATCGGAGAAGAGCCAAGAGGTCCATGGTAACTCTGGAGGAGCTGCAGAGATCCACAGCTCAGGGGGGAGAATCTGTCCACAGGACAACTATTAGTCGTCTCTCCACAAATCTGCCCTTTATGGAAGAGTGACAAGAAGAAAGACATTGGAGAAAGAAAGTCATAAGAAGTCCTGTTTGTAGTTTGTGAGAAGCCATGTGGGGGAGGGGGCAGCAAACATGTGGAAGAAGGTGATCTGGTCAGAGGAGACCAAAATTCTACTTTATGGCCTAAAAGCAAAACGCTATGTGTGGGGGAAACTAACACTGCCCATCCCCCGAACACACCATCCCCACCGTGAGACATGGCGGTGGCAGCATCATGTGGTGGGGATGGTTTTCTTCAGCAGGGACAGGGAAGCTGGTCAGAGTTGATGGGAAGATGGATGGAGACAAATACAGGAGAATCTTAGAAGAAAACCTGTTAGAGTCGGCAGAAGACTTGAGACCGGGGCGGAGGTTCCCCTTCCAGCAGGACAACGACCCGAAACATCCAGCCAGAGCTACAATGGAATGGTTTACATCAAAGCATATTCATGTGTTAGAATGGCCCAGTCACAGTCCAGACCTAAATCCCATTGAGAATCTGTGGCCAGACTTGAAAATTGCTGATCACAGACGCTCTCCATCCAATCTGACAGAGCGCGAGATATTCTACAAAGAAGAAGAAGAATGGGCAGAAATGTCCTCTCTAGATGGGCAAAGCTGGTAGAGACACCCCCAAAAAGACTTGTAGAGAAAGGGGGTTCTACAAAGTATTGACTCCGGGGGGCGCCATACAAATGCCCCTCCCCCACACTTTTCACATATTTATTTGTATCATTTTCCTTCCACTTCACAATTATGTGACACTTTGTGTTGGTCCATCACAGAAAATCCCAATAAAATACATTTACGGTTTTTGGTTGTAACAAAATGTGGGGAATTTCAAAGGGTATGAATACTTTTTCCAGGCGCTGTATTTCTATAAATGTATACACACACATACTGTATATAGGCACAAAGAGATGCCCTCCCACCACACCCAGCAACCCCTCCCCCCCCCCCATATGATTTGAATATTATTATACATATTTTTTTATATATCGCCAACAGTTAGCGCAGCACTTAAAAGGGGGGGGAGGGGCAGTACAATTACCATACAGAAGGAATAGGAGGGCCTTGGAGCTTACAATCTAATATATATATATATAAGATCCACAGTCCGGCGTGGGCATTGAAGGGTTAAGGCGGGGGCATTGTCCTGAGCGGGACCCTCTCCTCCTCTCTGGTCTGGTGCTTCATTGATGAGAGATTAAACCTTTGCATGAATGGACCCCCCCTCCCCCCCCCCCCCCCACACCCAGCAGATGGTGACCCTGGAGAATTTCGGACCCTCACCATGTGGGTAATTAATGTCAGTGCCTTCCCATCCTGAAGTGGCCCCCACTATGCAAATGACCCCCAATTAGTGAAGGGGGTGAGGAGATGTACTGGGGGGGCTCTGAGCCGCTCAGTGTCTGCAGCACTTTCTGTTGGCTGTCAATAAACAGGAAAGATATTTGTCTGTCGGTGTGTGACACCTTATTCCTTATTATTGATTTTTTTTTTTTTTTTTTTACTACACAGTATACAAGATTATTTTCAATGAAATATGCTATTTTTCTAATTATTTATCTTTGTATTATTTATTTTATTTTTAATTATTTTAAGGCATTTTTTTTTTATTATATTATATTCATTATATTTAAAAAAAAAAAATTTTAAGCTATTTAGCTATTTATTTGTCTATGTGTGACATGTTATGCCTTATTATATATTTTTCATTTTATATACATATACTGTATGTGTGTGTATGTGTATATATAGTTATGAAATAAATAATACAAAAAAAAAATAACTTAAAAAATAGCCAAAATATATTATATATATATATATATATATATATATATATATATATAGTTATATATATATATAGTTTTATATATATATATATATATATATATATATATATATATATATATATATATATATATATATATAGTTATATTTATTTATTTATTTATTTTAAATATACTTTCGGTATTTTTTAAGTTATTTATTTTTGTATTATTTATTTCATAATTATTTACTTTACTCTTTATTATTTTAAGGCTTTTTTTCTATTCTTATTTATATTTTAAAAGTATTTATTTATAATTATTTATTTTACTATTTCTTATTTTAAGACATTTAAGGCTTTTTTTATTCCTTCTTATTCGTTTTTTTTTTTAAGGTATCTATTTCTCTATGTTACACATTATTATGTATTTTTTATTTCTATTTTTTATATATATATTTATTTTTTAAATATACTTTGGGTATTTTTTAAGTTATTTATTTTTCTATTATTTATTTCATAAGTATTTACTTTACTCTTTCTTATTTTAAGGCTTTTTTTTCTATTCTTATTTATATTTTAAAAGTATTTATTTATAATTATTTATTTTACTATTTCTTATTTTAAGACTTTTAAGGCTTTTTTTTTTCCTTCTTATTCGTTTTTTTTTAAGGTATCTATTTCTCTATGTTACACATTATTATGTATTTTTTATTTCTATTTTTTATATACATATTTATTTTTTAAATCTACTTTGGGTATTTTTTACATTATTTATTTTTGTATTATTTATTTCATAATTATTTACTTTACTCTTTATTATTTTAAGGCTTTTTTTTCTATTCTTATTTATATTTTAAAAGTATTTATTTATAATTATTTATTTTACTATTTCTTATTTTAAGACTTTTAAGGCTTTTTTTTTTTTCTTCTTATTTTGTTTTTTTTAAAGGTATCTATTTCTCTATGTTACACATTATTATGTATTTTTTATTTCTATTTTTTATATATATATTTATTTTTTAAATATACTTTGGGTATTTTTTAAGTTATTTATTTTTCTATTATTTATTTCATAAGTATTTACTTTACTCTTTCTTATTTTAAGGCTTTTTTTTCTATTCTTATTTATATTTTAAAAGTATTTATTTATAATTATTTATTTTACTATTTCTTATTTTAAGACTTTTAAGGCTTTTTTTTTTCCTTCTTATTCGTTTTTTTTTTAAGGTATCTATTTCTCTATGTTACACATTATTATGTATTTTTTATTTCTATTTTTTATATACATATTTATTTTTTAAATCTACTTTGGGTATTTTTTACATTATTTATTTTTGTATTATTTATTTCATAATTATTTACTTTACTCTTTATTATTTTAAGGCTTTTTTTTCTATTCTTATTTATATTTTAAAAGTATTTATTTATAATTATTTATTTTACTATTTCTTATTTTAAGACTTTTAAGGCTTTTTTTTTTTTTTCTTCTTATTTTGTTTTTTTTAAAGGTATCTATTTCTCTATGTTACACATTATTATGTATTTTTTATTCGGTCGTCTGCCTTATGGAGAAAATGTTCAGCCCGCCGGCTACACACCATCCAATCTGATTGTACAATGTCTGTGCAATCTCCTTTCTATTTGCCACAAGTCTGTAACATGAGGACAAACATTTCTATCTCATCAGAGATCTCAGCACTCTCCAGAAGGACGGCACCTTTGTTCAGGCATCATCCAGGGTCACCATCTACTTCCTGGACTGAGAGGATGGGTTGCTACAAGGTTACAATGTACAGTCTGATCACTATGGTGGGGGGGGGGACTGACAAAATGCTGCTCTCTGCCTGCAGCAGACTGATGACTGGGGGAGGGGAGACTGAGGAGATGCATCCTCTTGTCTGCAGCACATTGGGGGAGGAGACTGAGGAAATGCTTTCTTCTGCCTGCAGCAGACTGATGACTGGGGGAGGGGAGACTGAGGGGATGCTTTCTGCTTCCTGCAGCAGGCTGGAGGTGGGGAGACTGAGGAAATACTTCCTCTTGTCTGCAGAAGACTGATAGTTGGGGGAGGGGAGACTGAGAAAATGCACCCTCCTGCCTGCAGCAGATTGGGGGAGGGGAGACTGAGGAAATGCCTCCTCCTCCATCTGCAAAGTTACAATGTACAGTCTGATCACTTTGGGAGGAGAGACCAAGGAAATGCATCCTTCTGCCTGCAGCAGTCTGATGACTGGGGGAGGGGAGACTGAGGAAATGCATCCTCCTGCATGCAGCAGATTGGGGGAGGGGAGATTGAGGAAATTACTCCTCCTCCTTGTAAAAAGTTACAGTGTACAGTCTGATTACTGAGGGAGGGGAGACTGAGGAAATGCTTCTTCCTTCCTGCAGCAGGCTGGAGGAGGGGAGACTGAGGAAATACATCCTCTTGCCTGCAGCAGACTGATGGTTGGGGGGAGGGGAGACCAAGAAAATGGATCCTCCTGCCTGCAGCAGATTGGGGGAGGGGGAGATGCCCCCTCCTCCATCTGAAAAGTTACAATGTACAGTCTGGATCACTGGGGGAGGGGAGATGCTTCTCTCTGCCTGCAGCGGACCAATGACCGGGGAAGGGGGAGACTGAGTAAAAGTATCCTCCTGTCTGCAGCAGACTAATATTTGGGGGAGGGGAGACTGAGGAAATGACTCCTCCTCCTTCTACAAAGTTACAATGTACAGTCTGATCACTAGGGGAGGGGAGACTGAGGAAATGCAGACTCCTGCCTGCAGCAGACTGGGGGAGGGGAGACAGAGGAAACGACTCCTCCTCCTTCTACAAAGTTACAATGTACAGCATGATCACTGGGGAGGGGAGACTGAGGAAATGCTTGCTCCTGCCTGCAGCAGACTGATGACTGGGGGAGGGGAGACTGAGGAAATGCTTGCTCCTGCCTGCAGCAGACTGATGACTGGGGGGAGGGGAGACTGAGGAAATGCTTGCTCCTGCCTGCAGCAGACTGATGACTGGGGGGAGGGGAGAGTCTCAGCCTAGGCTCGGACTCAGGGACGGGGTGGAACGTGTTGGGATTTGTAAAGCTCGGTTCTGATGTAATTCAGTCGGATTCGTATTTATCAGCGGACCGGCCAGACGGCGCCGAGTCCCCGGGAAGGGCTGTGGACGGCGGGGCGCGGTGACACGGTGATGTCGGCGCAGCTTGTGAGCTCAGCCGTCTCTGGTAAGGTGGCGTGTACGGCGTCCCCGAGGCACAGCGCTGTCACTCCCCCCCCCCTCCCCCCACTGCTGCGTGCCGGATTATTGCTTCCTAATCTTTCATTTTGATGCAGGCCGGCATCCGCGGGTCTGGGGACCGTCTTTCAAATGTCATGTTTATAAGTGTTTGTCAATGTCACACAGCCGGTCCCCGGGGACATCACTGGCAGGACGCACAGCTGGTGGAGAAGGCCGCGGCTGGGCCCCCCCCCCCCGACCCCGAGCGCCTCTGTACCTTTTACATTTTTATATATCCCCCCTTCCCCCCCCCCCCCCCCCACAGTGCTGCATCACCTGGGGGAAATAAATGCCCACCCATCCCCCTCTCCAACCCAATACGTATTGACAAAGACCATTAATGGTAAGATTTTCTGTGAAGACCCTTTTCCTCATCATTTACAGCACCCCAAAACTTGCTCATCATCACAATAATATCAGGGTGATCCCAGATAATGACATTTTTTTGGGGGGGGGGTAACACACTAAACTGTCCTAGGTACCCCAAAACTGGCTCATTGTAGAAATAAAATTTGGGTGATCCCGGATAACGAAATAGAATGAACTAATTGGGTAATACCCAAATACTCGATCTTGCCTAAGAACCCCCAAACTGGCATTGAGTACCTCAAAACTATTCATAACAGGGTGATCCCAGACAATGGCATTCATTTATTGGGTAGATACCCAAATTCTCCAGCCTCCATGAGAACTCCCAAACTGCCCTCGGGTACCCCAAAACTGGCTCATCGTAGCAAAAAAATGTGGGTGATCCCGGGAATACGATATAGAATATCATTTATTGGGTAGATACCCAAATTTTGGGTCTTCTCTAAGAGCTCCCAAACTGTCCTTGAGTAAGTCAGAGTGATCCCAGACAATGGAATTAATTTATTGGGTAGATACCAACATTCTCGGTCTAAGAACTCCCAAACTGCCCTCGAGTACCCCAAAAACTAGAGGGTAATCCCAGACAATGGAATTCATTTATTGGGTAGATACCAACATTCTCGGTCTAAGAACTCCCAAACTGCCCTCGAGTACCCCAAAAAACTAGAAAGTCAGGGTGATCCCAGACAATGGAATTCATTTATTGGGTAGATACCAACATTCTCGGTCTAAGAACTCCCAAACTGCCCTCGAGTACCCCAAAAAACTAGAAAGTCAGGGTGATCCCAGACAATGGAATTCATTTTTTAGGCAGATACCCAAATTCTCGGTCTAAGAACTCCCAAACTGTCCTTCAGTACCCCAAAATTGTCTCATCTTAGTAATAAAATTTGGGGGATCCCAGATAACGAAATAGAATGAACTAATTGGGTAATACCCAATTTCTCGATCTTGTCTAAGAACCCCCAAACTGCACTCAAGTACCCAAAAAATTGGTAATAACTGGGTGATCCCAGACAATGGCATTCTTTTATTGGGTAGATACCAACATTCTCGGTCTAAGAACTCCCAAACTGCCCTCGAGTACCCCAAAAACTAGAGGGTGATCCCAGACAATGGAATTCATTTATTGGGTAGATACCAACATTCTCGGTCTAAGAACTCCCAAACTGCCCTCGAGTACCCCAAAAAACTAGAAAGTCAGGGTGATCCCAGACAATGGAATTCATTTATTGGGTAGATACCAACATTCTCGGTCTAAGAACTCCCAAACTGCCCTCGAGTACCCCAAAAAACTAGAAAGTCAGGGTGATCCCAGACAATGGAATTCATTTTTTAGGCAGATACCCAAATTCTCGGTCTAAGAACTCCCAAACTGCCCTCGAGTACCCCAAAAAACTAGAAAGTCAGGGGGATCCCAGACATTGGAATTCATTTATTGGGTGATACCAACATTCTCGGTCTAAGAACTCCCAAATTGTCCTTCAGTACCCCAAAATTGCCTCATCGTAGTAATAAAATTCAGGTGATCCCAGATAATGAAATTAAATGAACTTTTGGGAATTATCCAAATTCTTGGTCTTCCCTAGGAACTCCTAAACTGTCCTTGAGTACCCCAAAACTAGTAAGTCAGGGTGATCTCAGATAATGGAATTAATTTATTGGGTAGATAACCAAATTCTCAGTCTAAGAGCTCCCACATTGTCCTTGAGTACCCCAAAATTGGCTCATCGCATTAATAAAATTTGGGTGATCCCAGATAACGAAATAGAATGAACTAATTGGGTAATACCCAAATTCTCGATCTTGTCTAAGAACCCCCAAACTGCACTCAAGTACCCCAAAAATTGGTAATAACTGGGTGATCCCAGACAATGGCATTCGTTTATTGGGTAGATACCAACATTCTCGGTCTAAGAACTCCCAAACTGCCCTCGGCTACCCCAAAACTGGCTCATCGTTGTAATAAAATTCGGGTGATCCCAGATAATGAAATTAAATGAACTTTTTGGGTATTACTCAAATTCTCGGTCTGCCTTAGGAACTCCTAAATTGTCCTTGAGTACCCCAAAACTAGTAAGTCAGGGTGATCCCAGACAATGGAATTAATTTATTGGGTAGATATCCAAATTCTTGGTCTAAGAACTCCTAAACTGTCCTTGAGTACCCCAAAACTAGTAAGTCAGGGTGATCCCAGACAATGGAATTCATTTATTGGGTAGATACCCAAATTCTTGGTCTAAGAACTCCCAAACTGCCCTCGAGTACCCCAAAGCTAGTGATAACAGGGTGATCCCAGACAATGGAATTCATTTATTGGGTAGATACCAACATTCTTGGTCTAAGAACCCCCAAACTGTCCTCGAGTACCCCAAAAAACTAGAAAGTCAGGGTGATCCCAGACAATGGAATTCATTTATTGGGTGATACCAACATTCTCGGTCTAAGAACTCCCAAATTGTCCTTCAGTACCCCAAAATTGGCTCATCGTAGTAATAAAATTCAGGTGATCCCAGATAATGAAATTAAATGAACTTTTGGGAATTATCCAAATTCTTGGTCTTCCCTAGGAACTCCTAAACTGTCCTTGAGTACCCCAAAACTAGTAAGTCAGGGTGATCTCAGATAATAGAATTAATTTATTGGGTAGATAACCAAATTCTCAGTCTAAGAGCTCCCACATTGTCCTTGAGTACCCCAAAATTGGCTCATCGCATTAATAAAATTTGGGTGATCCCAGATAACGAAATAGAATGAACTAATTGGGTAATACCCAAATTCTCGATCTTGCCTAAGAACGCCCAACCTGCCCTTGAGTACCCCAAAACTATTAATAGCAGGGTTATCCCAGACAATGACATTCATTTATTGGGTAGATACCCAAATTCTCCAGCCTCCATGAGAACTCCCAAACTGCCCTCAGGTACCCCAAAACTGGCTCATCATCGTTATAAATTTTGAGTGATCCCAGATAATGAAATTAAATTAACTTGTTGGGTATTATCCAAATTCTCGGTCCCTAGGAACTCCTAAACTGTCCTTGAGTACCCCAAAACTAGTAAGTCAGGGTGATCTCAGATAATGGAATTCATTTATTGGGTAGATACCCAAATTCTCGGTCTTCCCTAAGAACTCCCAACTGTCCTTCAGTACCCCAAAGCTAATAATAGGGTGACCCCAGACAATGGCATTCATTTATTGGGTAGATACAAACATTCTCAGTCTAAGAACTCCCAAACTGTCCTTGAGTACCCCAAAAAACTAGAAAGTCAGGGTGATCCCAGACAATGGAATTCATTTATTGGGTAGATACCAACATTCTCGGTCTAAGAACTCCCAAACTGTCCTCAAGTACCCCAAAAAAATAGTAAGTCAGGGTGATCCCAGACGATGGAATTCATTTATTGAGTAGATACCAACATTTTTGGTCTAAGAACTCCCAAATTGTCCTCGAGTACCCCAAAACTGTCTCATCATTGTAATAAAATTCAGGTGATCCCAGATAATGAAATTAAATGAACTTTTGGGTATTATTCAAATTCTCGGTCTTCCCTAGGAACTCCTAAACTGTCCTTGAGTACCCCAAAACTATTAAGTCAGGGTGATCTCAGATAATGGAATTAATTTATTGGGTAGATACCCAAATTCTCGGTCTAAGAGCTCCCAAACTGTCCTTCAGTACCCCAAAATTGGCTCATCGTAGTAATAAAATTTGGATGATCCCAGATAACGAAATAGAATGAACTAATTGGGTAACACCCAAGTTCTCGATCTTGTCTAAGAACCCCCAAACTGCACTCAAGTACCCCAAAACTATTAATAAAAGGGTGATCACAGACAATGGCATTCATTTACTGGGTAGATACCCAAATTCTCCAGCCGCCATGAGAACTCCCAAACTGCCCTCGGCTACTCCAAAACTGGGTCATCGTTGTTATAAAATTCGGGTGATCCCAGATAATGAAATTAAATGAACTTTTTGGGTATTACCGAAATTCTCGGTCCTCTCTAAGAACTCCTAAACTGTCCTTGAGTACCCCAAAACTAGTAAGTCAGGGTGATTTCAGATAATGGAATTCATTTATTGGGTAGATACCAACATTCTTGGTTAAGAACTGTGCTTGAGTACCCCAAAACTGGCTCATCATAGTAATAAAATTTGGGTGATCCCAGATAACGAAATAGAATTCATTTATTGGATAATACCCAAATTCTTTGTCTTCCCTAAGAACTCCCAAACTCTCCATGAGTTCCCAAAACGGGCTTATCGTAGTAATAAAATTCGCCTGATCCTAGATAAGGAGACTTAACTTTTTGGGTAGTACCTACCGTAAATTCTTGGTCTTCTCTAAGAACTCCCAAACTGCCCTTGATTACCCGAAAACTATTAAATCAATGTGATCTTAGACAATAAAATGCATTTATTGAGTAGGTACCCAAATTCTCCGTCTAAGAACTCCCAAACTGCCCTTGAATACCCCAAAATTGGTTTGTCGTACTAATAAAATTACAGTGATCCTAGATAACGAAACAGAATGAATTTTTTGGGTAATATCCAAATTCTCTGTCTTCCCTAGAACTCCCAAACTACCCTTGAGTTCCCCAAAACTAGTATATCAGGGTGTTGGGGTTAGAGTTAAGTTTATGGCTTGGTTTAATGTTGGGGTTACAGTTATGGTTAATGTTGGGGTTAGAGTAAAGGTTACGGCTGAGGTTGATGTTGGGGTTTAGAGTTAAGAGTATGATTGGGGTTGATTTTGGGGATAAAGTTAAGGTTATGGCTAGGTTTAATGTCGGGGTTAGAGTTAATGTTACAGCTACGGTTAATGTTGGGTTTATAGTGAAGGTTACAGCTAGGGTTGATGGGGTTAGAGTCACAATTATAGCTAGGGTCAATGTTTGGGTTAGAGTTAAGGTTATGGCTAGGGTTGATGTTGGGGTTAGAGTGAAGGTTATGGCTAGGTTTAATGTTAGGGTTAGAGTTAGGATTAATGTTGGAGTTAGAGTTAAGGTTATGGCTGGGGTTGATGATGGGGTTAAAGTCAAGGTTACAGCTAGGGTCAAAGTTGGGGTTAGAGTTATGGCTATGTTTAATGTTGGGCTTAGAGTTAATGTTGGTGTTAGTGTTAGGGTAATGTTGGGGTTTTGAGTCATAGTCAAGGTTATGGCTGGGGTTGATGTTGGGGTTAGAGTTAATTTTATGGCTAGAGTTGATGTTGGGGTTAGAGTGAAGGTTATGGCTAGGGTTGATATTGGGGTTAGAGTTAAGGTTATGGCTAGGGTTGATGTTGGGGTTAGAGTGAAGGTTATGGCTACGGTTGATGTTGGGGTTAGAGTCACGGTTACAGCTAGGGTCAATGTTGGGGTTAGAGTTAAGGTTATGGCTAGGGTTGATGTTGGGGGTCAGGATTAAGCTTATGGCTAGGTTTACTGTTGGGGTTAGAATTAGGGTTAATGTTGGGGTTAGAGTCAAGGTTAAGGGTGGGGTTGATGTTGGGGTTAGAGGTAAGGATATGGCTGATGGTTGCTTTTGGGGATAAAGTTAAGGTTATGGCTAGAGTTGATGTTGGGGGTCAGAGTTAAGCTTATGGCTAGGTTTAATGTTGTGGTTAGAGTTAGGGTAATGTTGGGGTTAGAGTCAAAGTCAAGGTTATGGCTGGAATTGATGTTGGTGTTAGAGTTAAGGTTATAACTACATTTAATATTGGGTTAAGAATAAAGGTTACAGCTAGGGTTGATGTTGGGGTTAGAGTAAAAGTTACAGCTAGGGTTAAAGTTGGTGTTAGAGTTATGGCTATGTTTAATGTTGGGGTTAGCGTTAAGGGTATGGCTAGCGTTGATGTTGGTGTTAGAGTTAAAGTTATGGCTAGGGTTGACATTGGGGTTAGAGTTAAGGTTATGGGTAGGATTGACGTTGGGCTTAGAACGAAGGTTATGGCTAGGGTTGATATTGGGGTTAGAGTTAAGGTTATGGCTAGAGTTGATGTTGGGGTTAGAGTGAAGGTTATGGCTAGGGTTGATATTGGGGTTAGAGTTAAGGTTATGGCTAGGGTTGATATTGGGGTTAGAGTTAAGGTTATGGCTAGGGTTGATATTGGGGTTAGAGTTAAGGTTATGGCTAAGATTGATGTTGGGGTTAGAGTGAAGGTTATGGCTACGGTTGATGTTGGGGTTAGAGTTAAGGTTATGGCTAGGATTGATGTTGTGGTTAGAGTGAAGGTTATGGCTAGGATTGATGTTGGGGTTAGAGTGAAGGTTATGGCTAGGGTTGATATTGGGGTTAGAGTTAAGGTTATGGCTAAGATTGATGTTGGGGTTAGAGTGAAGGTTATGGCTACGGTTGATGTTGGGGTTAGAGTTAAGGTTATGGCTAGGATTGATGTTGTGGTTAGAGTGAAGGTTATGGCTATGGTTGATGTTGGGGTTAGAGGTAGGACTGTGACTAGGGTTGATGTTGGGGTTAGAGTTAGGGTTATGGCTAGGGTTGATGTTGGGGTTAGAGTGAAGGTTATGGCTACGGTTGATGTTGGGGTTAGAGTTAAGGTTATGGCTAGGATTGATGTTGTGGTTAGAGTGAAGGTTATGGCTACGGTTGATGTTGGGGTTAGAGGTAGGACTGTGACTAGGGTTGATGTTGGGGTTAGAGTTAGGCCGCGTACACACGCGCGGACTGTTGGCCCAACCTTGTCCGCTGAACAGTGTTTGGGCGGACAGTCCGCTCGTGTGTGGGCTTTCAGCGGACAGTTTCAGCGGACAGTTGGACGGACAAGGTTTTACGGAAATTCCGAAAAACTGTCCGCTGAAACCTTGTTTCAACGAACAGTCCGCCCGTGTGTAGGCTTGTTCGTCAAACTAAGTTCCGCGCATGCTCAGAAAGGATTTTCAAGCCGAAAGTTATAATGCAGTGTATAGGACGTCGTATTTTGCGTCCCGTCGTACGTGCCGTTCACGTCATCGCGCACGGTTTCAGCAAACTGTTCGTTCGTCGTGTGTGGCCATGTCCGTCCATGCTAAGTTTGAGCGGACTGTTCGCTCAAACTGTTGGACGGACAAAGTTGGGCCAACAGTCCGCGCGTGTGTACGCGGCCTTAGGGTTATGGCTAGGGTTGATGTTGGGGTTAGAGTGAAGGTTATGGCTATGGTTGATGTTGGGGTTAGAGTTAGGGCTGTGACTAGGGTTGATGTTGGAGTTGGAGTTAAGGTTATGGCTATAGTTCATGTTGGGGTTAGAGTGAAGGTTATGGCTAGGGTTGATATTGGGGTTAGAGTTAAGGTTATGGCTAGGGTTGACGTTGTGGTTAGAGTTAAGGTTATGGCTAGGGTTGATGTTGGGGTTAGAGTTAAGGTTATGGCTAGGGTTGATGTTGGGGTTAGAGTTAAGGTTATGGCTTCGGTTGATGTTGGGGTTAGAGTTAAGGTTATGGCTAGGATTGATGTTGTGGTTAGAGTGAAGGTTATGGCTACGGTTGATGTTGGGGTTAGAGGTAGGACTGTGACTAGGGTTGATGTTGGGGTTAGAGTTAGGGTTATGGCTAGGGTTGATGTTGGGGTTACAGTGAAGGTTATGGCTATGGTTGATGTTGTGGTTAAAGTGAAGGTTATGGCTAGGGTTGATGTTGGGGTTAGAGTTAGCGTTGTGACTAGGGTTGATGTTGGGGTTAGAGTTAGGGTTGTGACTAGGGTTGATGTTGGGGTTAGAGTTAGCGTTGTGACTAGGGTTGATGTTGGGGTTAGAGTTAGGGTTATGGCTAGGGTTGAATTTGAGGGTTAAATTTAGGGTTAATGTTGAGCTTAGAGTTAAGATTACCGCTAGAGTTAAAGTTGGGGTCAGATTTAGGGTTATCTTTAGGCTTAGGGTTAAAGTTGGCGGTTAAATTTAAGGCTCCTCTGTTCCTCAGTATCTAAAATCATGTTCTCAACTAACAAAGGACCATTACGCGGCACAAGAACAGATCTAGGATCGTTGAAAGGAGCTTCTCTAACCCACAGGAGCCACTTAAATCCCACTGTACCGATAAAAACCGATTGACTCCAATACAATTTGCCAAAATGGCAAATTTCCCCAATTTTTTGTTGTTGTAATTCTGACAAAGCAAAGCCTCTACATTTGGTTCTTCCCTCGTATATGAACCCAATTCCTTTCTTCCAAGACCTTATTGTAGATTATGATACCCCCAAAACCCCAATCCACCAACCACACCTTGTACACCAACTCTTGATCTCCACCATGGAAGTCTAATTGTCCTTCAATGAAATATTCCACTTGCCGACAACCTTTTTTTTAAAAAAAAATTCTGAGGGCTTGTTATATGAATATTCCACAAACCTCCCCCACCCCCCACCCCACCCGCACAGATAACGGTAACCATTACTCCCTTCCCCTCCCCCCTTTTTTTCCTTAAGGCCATTAGAAACACCAAGTTTCTACCAACGATCAACGATCCAATTTGCGGGAATCTACACCGACACAGAGCACGTTCTAGAATAAAATTGGACAAAAGGTGATGGTCGGGAAGAAGATAAATTCACAATCGTATAATATCGTGCCAAAAAATAAGAGAACAAATGCCCCCCCCCCCCCCCCCAAAAAAAAAAAATCAAAAAATGGAGTTTGCAGAAGGAGAGGGTGGAGTGAGGGTTTGGTTACCGGGCAGATGTTTGGATGTTCCCTCATAACAAAATTTGTGCAGGTCCGGAATTTTACTCCACTGCCTTCCCGATGCCCCCCCCCCCGGAGGTAATTACACGGCTGTCATCCAGCACAGTTATTAGCTCCCTCCAGTAAGAAACTGATTTGCGCTTATGAAATATTAAATGCATTTCCCCTCCCCCCCCCCCATCCTCCAGGCACCTGTGCCCCCCCCCCCAGGGGGCTATTATTCAGGCTGTTTATTAAGTTCAACTATGGTGTGCATTGGGATAGTCGGGGCAGATAAGACACAGGTGCCTAGGACTTTTATCCCAAGAACTTGCAATCTAGCTCAGTGCCGGGACAAAGTCATCTAGAGCCCAGGGTAAACATGCCAAAAACTGCCCCCCCCCACCCCCACCCCCACCAAGATGTATGAGCATTATCTGTCAGCAAACCCCCCCCCCCCCCTCAAAAAAAAAAACCCACTGAGAACTAATCTGCATGCTTACCCCCTAAGCATAAGTTTGCCCTCCTCCCTGTACAAATCTGCCCCCCCCCCCTCCCAGCTCAAATGCCCCCTCTCCAAAGAAATGAAATGTACCCCTCCTAACACAAATTCTCTACCCCTAAAACTTCCCATCCTAGTGCACATCTTCTCCCCCGCTTCCAATCCCCTCTCCCAGTACAAATTCCCCCTCCTAGCACAAATCTTTGCCCCCCCCCACCCATCTCCCAGGTCCCCCAAGTTCCAATGTCCCGCCCCTAAAAAAAATAAAACTTCACCTCTCCTAGCACAAATCCTCCCATCCTAGTGCGCATCTTCTTCTCCACTTCCAATCCCCCCTCCCAATACAAATTTCCCCTCATAGCACAAATCTTTGCCCCCCCCCCCCATCTCCCAGGTCCCCCAAGTTCCAATGTCTCCCCCCCCCCCAAAAAAAAATAAAACTTCACCTCTCCTAGCACAAATCCTCCCATCCTAGTGCACATCTTCTCCCCCTCTTCCAACCCCCCTCCCGTATTTGAACATAATTCCCCCTCCTAGCACAAATCTTTGCCCCCCATCTCCCAGGTCCCCCAAGTTCCAATGTCTCCCCCCCCTTCAAAAATAAAAATAAAACATCACCCCTCCTAGAACAAATCCTCTACCCCTAAAATTTCCCATCCTAGTGCACATCTCCTCCCCCGCTTCCAGTCCCCCCTCCCATATTTGAACTTGATTCCCCCTCCTAGCACAAATCTTTGCCCCACATCTCCCAGGTCCCCCAAGTTCCAATGTCCCTCCCCCTTACAAAATAAAAATAAAACATCACCCCTCCTAGCACAAATCCTCTACCATTAAGATTTCCCTTCCTGGTACACATGTCCTCCCCCACTTCCAATCCCCCCTCCCAGCACAAATATTTGCTCCTCCATCCTCAAAATTCATCCAGCTTAAATGCCCCCCCTGCCTAGAACAAATTCCCTACCTCTAAAATTTCCCATCCTAGTACACATCCTCCCCCCCACTTCAGATCCCCCCTCCCAGCACAACTTCCCCCCAAATCGCCCTCTCCTAGCACAAATCTTTGCCCCCCATCCCCCAAGTTCAAACGCCCGCCCCCCCAAAAAAAGATTAAAAATGTACCCCTCTTAGCACAAATCTTCTACCCCTAAAATGTCCCCTCCTAGTACATATCTCCCCCCCCCCACGCAAATCCCCCCATTCAAATGCCTCTGCCACAAAAAAATTCACCCCCTCCTAGCAGAAATCCTCTATCCCCAAAATAGCCACCCCGATGGTACACATCTTTCCCCACAGTCCCCCCTCCTAGCACAAATCTTTGCCCCTCCAACCCCCAAGTCTAAATCCCCCCCCCCCCCCAAAAAAAAGATAAAAAAAATGTACCCCTCCTAGCACAAATATTCTACCCCTAAAATTTCCCCTCCTGGTACACATCTTCTCCCCCCCACTGCAAATTCCCCCCTCCCAGCACAAATTCCCCCCAAATCCCCCTCCAAGCAGAAATCTTTGGCCCCTCATCCCCCAACCCCCCCCCCCCCCGTTCAAATGCCTCCCCCACAAAAAAATTCACCCCTCCTATCACAAATCCTCTACCCCAAAATAGCCTCTCCCCCGGTACACCTCCCCCCCACTTCCAATCTCCCATCCTAGCACAAATCTTTACCCCTCAAATCCCTCCAGCTCAAATGCCCCCCACGCAAAAAAAATCACTCCTCCTAGCACAAATCCTCTATCCCTAAATTATCCCCTCCTAGTACACATCTACCCCCCCCCACACTTCAAATTCCCCCTCCCAGCACAAATTCCCCCTAAATCCACCTTCCTAGCACAAATCTTTTTCCCACCATCCTTCCCTTACAACACAAATTCCCCTAAATCACCACTCTTAGAACCCCCTCCCCAAATTCCCCCTTTCAACACAAATCCCCCCCCCATCTCCTTCTCTCACCCCCACTGCACATGATACCACAGTGCCCAGAGCAGCCGCCCCTCCAGTCCACCCCTGATCTAGTGATATAGGAAGGACCAAAAGCTTACAGTCTAGCAATATAAGGCGACCGTGTTCAAAGGAGCTTACAATCACAGGAGACCCTGACCCCAGAATTGTACACTGTGGGTGTATAATTAGACCCCCGTCCCCAGGAGCTTGCAGTATAATAATGTCCTGTCCCCAGGAGCTTACAATTTAGGGTTGCAATTAGTCCCTGGCCCCAGGAGCTTACAGGCTAGTGTTATAATGGGACCCTGACCCCAAAAGCTTGCAATTTAGTGGCATGGTACAGTAGTTGTTCCCAGGAGCTTACAATCTAATATAATTTACAGTTTTGTGATGTAATGCCAGAGCTCACGGTAATTAGGTTTACAGTCTGTTGCTATAATGAGTGGCTCAATAAACCACCCTCTTGTAACTGCCACAGGAAGGTTACGATCTATTCTACGACGAGCCGGTCTGACAAGCCTTCCAGCCTGGGTGGTTTCACCAGTTTGCAGTCTGGTTTGTAGCTATCTCATAGTCTTACATAGGTTCTTATTTCTAGAGAACTCCAACTGGACCCCAGACAGAGCTCGGTGTGTAATGGCAGGTCCTCATTCTCAACAGGACCCCACCTGGACCCTGGGCAGAGCTCTGGGTGCAGTGATAGGTCCTCATTCCCAAAGGACTCCAACTGGGCCCTTAAAAGACCAACCTGGTTCAAGGACAGATCCTCAACTCAAGCAGACCACACCTGGGTTCTGAGTGGAGCTCTGGGTGTAATGTCAAGTCCTTAATTCCAACAGACCCCAGAACTAAACCCTTAGCAGAGCTGTAGGTGTAATGCCAGGTCCTCATTCCCAACATACCCCAACTGGACCCTGGGCAGAGCTCTGGGTGTAGTGATAGGTCCTCATTCCCAAAGGACTCCAACTGGGCCCTTAAAAGACCAACCTGGCGCAAGGACAGATCCTCAACTCAAGCAAACCACGCCTGGATTCTGAACAGAGCTCTGGGTGTAATGTCAAGTCCTTAATTCCAACAGACCCCCAAACTAAATCCTTAGCAGAGCTGTAGGTGTAATGCCAGGTCCTCATTCCCAACATACCCCAACTGGACCCTGGGCAGAGCTCTGGGTGTAATGTCAAGTCCTTAATTCCAACAGACCCCCAAACTAAACCCTTAGCAGAGCTGTAGGTGTAATGCCAGGTCCTCATTCCCAACATACCCCAACTGGACCCTGGGCAGAGCTCTGAGTGTAGTGATAGGTCCTCATTCCCAAAGGACTCCAACTGGGCCCTTAAAAGACCAACCTGGCGCAAGGACAGATCCTCAACTCAAGCAAACCACACCTGGGTTCTGGACAGAGCTCTGGGTGTAATGTCAAGTCCTTAATTCCAACAGACCCCCAAACTAAACCCTTAGCAGAGCTGTAGGTGTAATGCCAGGTCCTCATTCCCAACATACCCCAACTGGACCCTGGGCAGAGCTCTGGGTGCAGTGATAGGTCCTCATTCCCAAAGGACTCCAACTGGGCCCTTAAAAGACCAACCTGGTTCAAGGACAGATCCTCAACTCAAGCAGACCACACCTGGGTTCTGAGTGGAGCTCTGGGTGTAATGTCAAGTCCTTAATTCCAACAGACCCCCAAACTAAACCCTTAGCAGAGCCATAGGTGTAATACCAGGTCCTCATTCCCAACATACCCCAACTGGACCCTTGGCAGAGCTCTGGATGTAATGACAGGTCCTCAGATCCAAAAGACCCAACCTGGACCCTGGACAGAGCCCTGGGTGTGGTGGCAGGTCCTCATTCCTAAAAGACCCCCAACTCGACCCCTAACAGAGCACTGGGCGCAGTGACAAGTCCTCAACTCAAGCAGAATCCACCCAGATTATGGACAGAGCTCTAGGTGTACTAACAGGTCCTCATTCCCAACAGTTCCCACCTGGACAAAGCTTTGGTTGTAATGACAGGTCCTCACCTCCTGCAGACCCTACCTGGATGCTTAACAGAGCTCTAGGTGTATTGACAGGTCCTCATTTAAATCAGACCCTTCTTGGACCCTTAAGAGAGATCAGGGTGTAATGACAGGTCTTCACTTATAGGAGGCCCTACCTGGACACTGGACAGAAGTTCTGGATGTAATGACAGGTCCTCACTTGCAAAAGACCCAACCTGGACCCTAGACAAAGCCCTGGGTGTGGTGGCAGGTCCTCATTCCTAAAAGACCCCCAACTCGACCCCTAACAGAGCACTGGATGTAGTGACAAATCCTCAACTCAAACAGAATCCACCCAGTTTATGGACAGAGCTCTGGGTGTGGTGACAGGTCCTCATGCCCAAAACACCCCAACTGGACCCTTAACAGAGATCTGGGTGTAATGACCGGTCCTCATATATATCAGACCTTACCTTGACCCTTAAGAGAGATCAGGGTGTAATGACAGGTCTTAATTTATAGCAAATCCTACCTGGACTCAGGACAGAGTTCTGGATGTAATAAGAGGTCCTTACTTCCAAAAGACCCAACCCGGACAGAGCTCTGGGTGTAATGGCAGGTCCTCATTCCCAACAGACCCCACCTGGACCATTGATATAGGTCTGGGTGTGAAAACAGGTCCTCACTTCCAGCAGACCCCCATCTGGACCCTGGAGAGAGCTCTGGGTTTAATGACAGGTTCTCATTTCCATGAAGCCCCAAATGCACCCTGGACAAAGCTATGGATGTAATGACAAGCCCTTACCTCCAGCAGACCCCATCTGGACAGAACTCCGATGAGTGTAATGACAGGTCCTCATTTCTATGAGACTTCACCTGGACTCTGGACAGAGTTCTGGGTATAATAAAATGTTCTCATTCCCAACATATCCCACCTGGACTTATAACAGAGCTGGATGTAGTGACCCCACCTGGACCCTGGACAGAGCTCTGGGTGTAGTGACAGGTTCTCACCTCCAGCAGGCCCCATCTGGACTGTGGATGGAGCTCTGCATGTAAGTACAGGTTCTCATTTATAGAAGGCCTCAACTTGACACTTAACAGAGATTGAGGTGTAATGACAGGTCCTTATTTCTGTCAGACCCCACCTGGACCCCGGACAGAGCTCTGGGTGTAATGACAGCTCCTCGCTTCCAAAAGACCCCACCTGGACCCCGGACAGAGCTCTGGGTGTAATGACAGATCCTCGCTTCCAACAGACCCCACCTGGACCCTGGACAGAGCTCTAGGTGTGCTAACAGGTCCTCATTCCCAACAGTTCCCACCTGGACAAAGCTTTGGTTGTAATGACCGGTCCTCACCTCCTGCAGACCCTACCTGGATGCTTAACAGAGCTCTAGGTGTATTGACAGGTCCACATTCCCAACAGTTCCCACCTGGACTCTGCATAAAGTGATAGGTGTAATGACAGGTCCTCGCCTCCAGTAGACCCAACCTGGACGGAAATCTTGGCATAATGACAGGTCCTCCTTCCCAACAGACCCCATCTGGACCCTGCACAGAGCTCTGGATGAAATGACAGGTCCTCTATACCAGCACAGCCCCAACTGGGTCATGCACAGACCTCTAGATGAAATGACAGGTTCTCATTCCCAACATTGTCCTCCTGAACCCTGGACAGAACTGTGGGTGCAATGACAGGTCCTCACTTCCAGCAGACCCCACGTGGACCCTGGACAGAACTGTGGGTGCAATGACAGGTCCTCACTTCCAGCAGACCCCACGTGGACCCTGGACAGAACTGTGGGTGCAATGACAGGTCCTCACTTCCATTAGACCCCACGTGGACCCTGGACAGAACTGTGGGTGCAATGACAGGTCCTCACTTCCATTAGACCCCATGTGGACCCTGGACAGAACTGTGGGTGCAATGACAGGTCCTCACTTCCATTAGACCCCACGTGGACCCTGGACAGAGCTGTGGGTGCAATGACAGGTCCTCACTTCCATTAGACCCCATGTGGACCCTGGACAGAGCTGTGGGTGCAATGACAGGTCCTCACTTCCATTAGACCCCATGTGGACCCTGGACAGAACTGTGGGTGCAATGACAGGTCCTCACTTCCATTAGACCCCACGTGGACCCTGGACAGAGCTGTGGGTGCAATGACAGGTCCTCACTTCCAGTAGACCCCACGTGGACCCTGGACAGAACTGTGGGTGCAATGACAGGTCCTCACTTCCATTAGACCCCACGTGGACCCTGGACAGAGCTGTGGGTGCAATGACAGGTCCTCACTTCCAGTAGACCCCACGTGGACCCTGGACAGAACTGTGGGTGCAATGACAGGTCCTCACTTCCAGTAGACCCCACGTGGACCCTGGACAGAACTGTGGGTGCAATGACAGGTCCTCACTTCCAGCAGACCCCACGTGGACCCTGGACAGAGTTTAATGTATAAATGCCCCACCCCCACTCCCTATCCCATCCCATCTCCACCTGCCTGTGTACCCATCAGCTGCTCCCAGCACACAGAGAGTTAATTAACCCTTGCAAATCCTACTTCTATTCAATTGCAATGCACTCCCCCTCCTCCTCCTCCTGAGACCCCCCTCCAGGCCTGTCATTCTTTGGACCCCCCCTGCTTTATTTTTGCATTACACACCTTGCCCCCCCCCCCTTTCATCTGTGCCTTCTCTCTGCTCTCCCCTCCCCCAGCTAGAGAGCTTCAGCACCAAGGATAGCTCAGAACAATGGCCCAGCCAGGGAGCGTCTGCAAAGTCTCCTCTCCCACAGCAGGAGCAGCAGCTCTCTCTCTCTCCCCAGCAGGAGCAGCTCTCTCCCCAGCAGGTGCTCGCTCTCTCTCTCTGTGGCCCCTCAGCTGGTGTGCATTGTGCCCCCCCCATCCCAACAATGCAGCCCTGGGGGGGGGGCAGTGTGTGCAGGCTCAGTCCCTATCTTCTACAATCTGGGACACAACCCCCCCCCCCCCACCGAGCTCAGAGCTAGCAAGATGCTCCCTACAATCCCCTGCTAAACATTTAATAGAGAGAATCCTGATGGACAATCCCAGAGAGCCTGTAAAACCGTCATAAGGGTCCCAGGGAGCCATCTGTCCTCTATATGTGTTTAACATAGGAAGGGTCCATCCAGAAAGAGCAAGTTTGCGTGCCATTGGTTGGCAGCCCCTTGGCGGAGGAAGGGTTAAAGGACCTGTTTAGACTCCCTGCATGGGGCACAGCTGCTGCCATCCAATGGGTAGACTGTCAGAATCCCTTTAATCTACCCCCCCCCCCCCCACCACCACCTCCTTTCATCCAGCCTTGTGTACGTTTGTGGGCGTGTGTGTCTTTTTATCCCCGGCCCCTCACTCTGACATCATTGAGAGTCAGGTTGGGGCGGGCATTGGGCACCCAGGGAGGGGGCATCTGTTGGGAAAGAAAAGATTTTGAATCAGACCTCAAGATTCACTAAAGGGAGAAGAAGCATCTGGGTCTACAGGAGGGGAGGGGGTGAGGGTACTGACCGCTGTCCCCCCAAAAAAAAAAAAAAAAAAAAAGAAGAAGAGGGGAAGAAGACTTGAAGTGACCGCCCCCCCCTCCAAGCTCTGGGATCGATACTCTAACTGCATCACACAGGAGCACAGGGGCACTTCTTCAGCTGGCCTGGCATTCATCAAGTCCTCGGAGTGGCACCGGTGGCAGAAGGCAAAGAGGAACCCCCCCTTCCCCCCCCCCTCCCAGCCCACCCCAAAGAAAACACCCCTGCTGGACAGGTTGAGCCGGGTGGCACCTTCGAGGGGGGAACTCCACACCTTGGCCGTTGAGTCTTGCTTATTTCGGGGCACAAGTGCCTTCTGCCACCCTCCCCTTTCCCCTCTACCCACCTCCTCGCCCCAATGAAGGAGCCGGATGCCATTAAACTCTTCATTGGGCAGATCCCCAGGAACCTCGAAGAGAAGGACCTCAAGCCAATCTTCGAGCAGTTTGGCAAAATCTATGAACTCACGGTCATCAAAGACAAATTCACCGGGGTGCATAAAGGTAAGGCCAAGAGGGTTCTACGTTGAGGTGGGTACGAAGAGTTTGGGGGAGCTGGGAGGATGGGGGGGGGGGGGAGGGTCATGGACTACTCCTTATTTATTTGATTTTTAGGGTCCTACAAAACCACCCACCTACTTTCAGATCTTGGTTCATGGTGGCACCCAACAGCACCCTTCAAATGCCACCAGTTGCAGAGATGGGATGCCAAGGCTGGCAGTTGAGTTTTTAGATAGATTGGAGGGGGTGGTGGGGGGGTTTCGGAAAAGGTGGTCATGTTTAAATGGGGTTCCAAAGATAAATGTTCCCCCCCAACCCCCTTCTAGAAGAATAACTCTATCCAACCGAACGGAGCAGGTCGAAGGATGACAGCTGCCTCCTCCTCATCTCATGGTGCCTCCAGGAAGGTCAGGCAGAGAGGGGAGAGGTTCCCAAGGTGAAGAGGAAGCAGGCAGGCAGGGGAACAAAGAAAACCCTGAGATCCAGGAGAGGGAGAGGAGATGTCGAAATTCCCAGATGTCATGAGTGATAATAACAGCACACTGGATGGGGAATAGCTGGAGAGACTCAGGAGCAGACAAAGGGACGGCTTGGTGAGCTTAGCTGCTTGAAGAACAATGGGGGCTGACTGACATTGAGTACAGGAGATGTAGGGCAGCAATGGGGGTAAAAATGACCCCTTTTTTCGCAGAGCAAATTGGAGAAGCCGGGGCTTCAGGGGTTTTTTCTGGTGATGTTGGGGGCAGGGTGATGTGTGATATTTGTGGAAGATGGTGTGACAGATGGCAGTGGAGGGGGGGGTGGGGGTGGGTTGTGGGTGGGTGGGAGATCAAGGGACACTTAATGAAGCGACACTGGTTAAGCTGAGCTGGGGAGGGAGGCTCGCATCCTTGGTACAGGAGGGGGGCCCAAACCTCCGAGAGGGCCCTCAAACCCAACCGACCCACCTGTCCCAACTCCAAGGTCCACCTAGAATTATCCCACGTAATCCTCTTGTCCTCCCAGAGGAAAAAAAAAAAAAAGTCTCAGTATTAAAGAAAGGACGGCTGTTTTCCAGGCTTGTTTTGTCTGTAGATTGCATGCTCTTGGGGCAAACCCCTATTGTAAGATCCATTTCTAGGTCTTGGATTGCAAGCTTTTCGAGCAAGGCTTTTTATAAAATCCAAATCTTATCAGCTTTTTCAGGAAGCTACGAAATTTGACAGCACGTGACAATGCCCTCTAGATTGCAAGCTTCTTGGGCAAGGCCTTTGATCGTGTTTCAAAAATGGTTAGCTGGGTATGGAATACCGTTAAAGCATCAGCTCCTTGGGCAAGCCCAATGCCTATAGGTTGTAAGCTTTCTTTTTTTTAATGCTGGCTTTGTGCTGTCGCTAGAGTGCAAGCTTCTTGCGCAAGCGCCTCCCTTTATTCACGATAACGTCAAGTGAATATTTGGCACTAGAGTGTAAGCTTTTTGCGCAAGCCCCTCCCTTTATTCACGATAACGGCAAGTGAATCCTCAACGCTAGAGTGTAAGCTTCTTGCCCAAGTCCTTTATTCCTGATAATGTCAAGTGAATCCTTGGCACTAGAGTGCAAGCTTCTTGCTCAAGCGCCTTCCTTTATTCACGATACTGTCAAGTGAATCCTTAGCGCTAGAGTGCAAGCTTCTTGCTCAAGCGCCTTCCTTTATTCACGATACTGTCAAGTGAATCCTTAGCGCTAGAGTGCAAGCTTCTTTGCGCAAACGCCTCCCTTTATTCCTGATGTCAAGTGAATCCTCGGTGCTGGAGTGCAAGCTTCTTGCGCAAGCGCCTCCCTTTATTCACGATAACGTCAAGGGAATCCTCAGTGCTAGAGTGCAAGCTTCTTGCGCAAGTGCCTCTCTTTAATCAAGATAACGTCAAGTGAATCCTCAGCGCTAGAGTGCAAGCTTCTTGCGCAAGCGACTCCCTTTATTCACGATAACGTCAAGTGAATATTTGGCACTAGAGTGTAAGTTTTTTGCGCAAGCCCCTCCCTTTATTCACGATAACGTCAAAGTGAATCCTCCACGCTAGAGTGTAAGCTTCTTGCCCAAGTGTCTCCCTTTATTCCTGATAATGTCGAGTGAATCCTCGGCGCTAGAGTGCAAGCTTCTTGCTCAAGCGCCTTCCTTTATTCACGATACTGTCAAGTGAATCCTCAGCGCTAGAGTGCAAGCTTCTTGCGCAAACGCCTCCCTTTATTCCTGATGTCAAGTGAATCCTCGGTGCTGGAGTGCAAGCTTCTTGCGCAAGTGCCTCTCTTTATTTACGATAACGTCAAGTGAATCCTCCAGCGCTAGAGTGTAAGCTTCTTGTGCAAGTGCCTCCCTTTATTCACAATAACGTCAAGTGAATCCTCAGCTCTAGAGTGTAAGCTTTTTGTGCAAGAGCCCTCCTTTTTCTCACGATAGTGTCAATTAATGCCTAAGCGCTAGAGTGTAAGCTTCTGGGGCGAGTCGGTGACTCAGGTTGGCAAATGGGGCTTTTGACTTTTAATTTTTTTTTTTTTTTGTAGCTCTTACCCTTAGAGTGCAAGCTCTTGCGGGGGCTCTGTCTTGCTGCTTCGGCTGGTAGATTGTAAGCTGCTCGTCACACACCGGGGGAATCTCCCAAATCACAAAGCTGCCCGAAATAAGAGCGCTGAAAAAAGTCACAGCAAATTATTGATTTATACGATGATCACATTAAAACATCAGACGCATTTCGGAGGCCAACTTTCACCTTCGTCAGGGCTTTAGAACATATTTACAGAGAGCCAAGCCTGGCCGGCCCAGAGCAACCGGCCAGTTTCACAGGCAGTAGGTTGCTGAGTGGTTGCCATAGTTACTGTGCCTTGCACGTCCCCACTGCCTTTTGCCCATGGCTTGCAATGTTGTTGCCGCTTTCTACACTACGCCCATATGGTTCTCTATGGCAGATGTACCTTCAGAAACTGGAAAAATAAAAAAAATATATAGATCTATTTAGAGGTGCAATAGGTCATCAAGCCACAGATTGACAGCTCTTGTGGGACTGCAAGCCCCAATGTGACCTGACTGACGAGGCATTCTGAGACTTGTAGTTCTTTGACTGCTCTCCAGGTGGTCACCTGCCTTTTCCACTTCATCCTCTCGGATTTTCACTTTTTTTTTTTGTAGGCTGAAGCCAATCTCCGAAATGGATTGAGGATTTTGTAATTGGCCTTAGGCTTAACCCATCAGTGCCTGAAGGCAAATGCGCCGACTCGGGAGGGGTCTGGATACATAAGGGTCACCTGGAAGGAAGAATGGGGTTACGGGGGGGGGGGGTGGGGATTCCCGAAACTTGGCCTGCTGCCAGGTGTGAAGGGTGTTTCTGCCCCCCCCCCTTGTCAGTTGCCCTCAACGTTGAATCTCAGGTGAGGTGAAATAAGAGAACCTATAGTCACTTCCAAAGGTCTGAAGAGCTCATGAATTATTCCATCCCGTCATTGTCTTCTCCTCACTGACAGCGCCCCGCCGGTGTCACACCTTACCACCCGCCACCAGGCCTGCTAAGGCGCAGATATTCTAAACCTCACTCCCTCCCCCCCCCCCCCAACCCCTCCACTCTACAAAACGTTCAAAGCCCTCGCCCCATGAAATGGCAATCGGCGAAATCTTGCCAAAAGGTTTGCTGGGAAAAAAAAAGAAGGGAGAATTTAGTAGCGGGAAACGATCTAGTGCCACAGAACGCAGCCTGGGCACCATCGTTCCACGGCGGTGGTGGTCGGAGATCTTCAGCCTTAACGCTCTGGGAAAGGCGAAATGTCAATGGCAAGATGGCTTCCAACAAAATGGGTTTTTATATGTTGAACTGTGTCAGGGGGGATGCTGGAAATATCCAGGGATGACTGACGCGCCTTGTCAGAGAGATATCTCCCCCAAGTCCGATCAACACCAAAAAAACACATTTGTGGCCACCCGGCCATTCCCCAATCTGGGACAGAATTACTAATGGAACATTCCTTGACCAGATATTCCTTCACTTCTGTACCCCTGTAATCATTTATCATCTATTATCTATTTATGCACTCATCTATCTATTTCATATCTATCATTCTTTCTAATTATCTAAATTTTGGCCTCCCTTGATAGATAGACCTCCATTCTTGGTGAATTGTGGGTGAATTATCTGGTTGGGTGTGCTCCCAATCTCTTCTCTTCTCTTCCCTTCCCTATAAGATCCCCAACCTTGGTGAATTGTGGGTTCAGTATCTGTTTGGAGGCAACCTAGTCTATCTATCTATCTATCTATCTATCTATCTATCTATCTATCTATCTAATCATCTACGTACTTTCTATCAACTTTTCACAATTTACCGTCTTTTTAATTTTACTAATTTTATTCTAACTTTCTAATTATCTCAATTTTAACCTCCCTATCAATGATGGATAGACCTCCAGCCTTTTTGAATTGTGGGTGGAGTATCTGTTTGGGGGGAGGGTTACAGTCTATCTATCTATCTATCTGCTTTCTAATTCCCTAAGCTCTTGACCTGCCTATCAATGATGTCTAGACCTTCAGCCTTGGTGAATTGGGGGTAGAGTATCTGGTTGTGGGATGTCCTAGACTGTATATCTATCTATCTATCTATCTATCTATCTATCTATCTATCTATCTATCTATCTATCTATCTATCTATCTATCTATCTGTCTGTCTGTCTGTCTATCTATCTATTTATCTAATCATCTACTTTTCTTTCTTCTTTCTAATTATCTCAGTTTTGGCCTCCATATCATTGATAGATAGACCTCCAGTCTTGGTGAATTGTGGGTGAATTATCTGGTTGGGGGTGCCCCTGATCTTCCCTTCCGTATAAGATGCCCAAACTTGGTGAATTGTGGGTTCAATATCTGTTTGGAGGCAACCTAGTCTACCTATCTATCTATCTAATCATCTACGTACTTTCTATCAACTTTTCACAATTTACTGTCTTTTTAATTTTACAAATTTTATTCTATCTTTCTGATTATCTAAATTTTAACCTCCCTATCAATGATGGATAGACCTCCAGCCTTTTTGAATTGTGGGTGGAGTATCTGTTTGGGGGGAGGGTTACAGTCTATCTATCTATCTATCTATCTATCTATCTATCTATCTATCTATCTATCTATCTATCTATCTGCTTTCTAATTCCCTTAGCTCTTGACCTGCCTATCAATGATGTCTAGACCTTCAGCCTTGGTGAATTGGGGGTAGAGTATCTGGTTGTGGGATGTGCTAGACTGTCGATCTATCTATCTGTCTATCTATTTATCTAATCGTCTACTTTTCTTTCTTCTTTCTAATTATCTCAGTTTTGGCCTCCATATCATTGATAGATAGACCTCCAGTCTTGGTGAATTGTGGGTGAATTATCTGGTTGGGGGTGCCCCTGATCTTCACTTCCGTATAAGATGCCCAAACTTGGTGAATTGTGGGTTCAGTATCTGTTTGGGGGCTTTCTAATTCCCTTAGCTCTTGACCTGCCTATCAATGATGTCTAGACATCCAGCCTTGGTGAATTTTGGGTGGAGTATCTGGTTGTGGGATGTCCTAGACTGTCACTCTATCTATCTATCTAATCGTCTACTTTTCTTTCTTCTTTCTAATTATCTCAGTTTTGGCCTCCCTATCATTGATAGATAGACCTCCAGTTTTGGTGATTTGTGCGTGAATTATCTGGTTGGGGGTGCTCCTAGTCTTTCCTTTCCCTTCCCTTCCCTATAAGCTCCCCAAACTTGGTGAATTGTGGGTTCAGTATCTGTTTGGGGGTGTCCTAGTCTATCTATCTTATCTATATAATCATCTATCTATCTATCTATCTATCTATCTATCTATCTATCTATCTATCTATCTATCTATCTATCTATCTATCTATCTATCCATCTGCTTTCTAATTCCCTTAGCTTTTGACCTGCCTATCAATGATGTCTAGACCTCCAGCCTTGGTGAATTGTGGGTAGAGTATTTGGTTGTGGGATGTCCTAGACTGTCGATCTATCTATCTGTCTATCTAATTGTCTACTTTTCTTTCTTTTTCTAATTATCTCAGTTTTTGCCTCCCTATCATTGATAGATAGACCTCCAGTTTTGGTGAATTGTGGTTGAATTATCTGGTTGGGGGTACTCCTAGTCTTCCCTTTCCTTTTCCTTTCCCTTCCCATCCCTATAAGATCCCCAAACTTGGTGAATTGTGGGTTCAGTATCTGCTTGGGGGGTGTCCTAGTCTATCTTATCTATCTAATCATCAACGTACCCTTTCTAATTTTACTAATTCTACTTTTATTCTATCTTTCCAATAATCTGAATCTTGACCTCCCTATCAATGATGGATATACCTCCAGCCTTGGTGATGGTGGGTGGAGTATCTGTTTGTGGGGGGGGGGGGGTAATAGTTTATCTATCTATCTATCTATCTATCTATCTATCTATCTATCTATCTATCTATCTATCTACCTATCTATCCACTGATCTGCTTTCTAATTCCCTTAGCTTTTGACCTGCCTATCAATGATGTCTAGACCTCCAACCTTGGTGAATTGTGGGTGGAGTATCTGGTTGTGGGATGTCCTAGACTGTCTATCTATTTATCTGTCTATCCATGTATCTATTTATCTAATTGTCTACTTTTCTTTCTTCTTTCTAATTGTCTCAATTTTGGCCTCCCTATGATTGAAAGATAGACCTCCAGTCTTGGTGAATTGTGGGTGAATTATAGGGTTGGGAGTGCTCCTAGTCTTCCCTTCCCTTTCCCTTCCATATAAGATCCCCAAACTTGGTGAATTGTGGGTTCAGTATCTGTTTTGGGTGTCCTGATCCATCTATCTTATCTATCTGTTGAATCATCTACGTACTTTCAATCTAATTTTCATCTATTTTTCATAATTTACCTTCTTTCTAATCTTACTAATTCTACTTTTATTCTATCTTTCCAATAATCTCAATCTTGACCTCCCTATCAATGATGGATTGACCTCTAGCCTTGGTGAATTGGGGGTGGAGTATCTATCTATCTATCTATCTATCTATCTATCTATCTATCTATCTATCTATCTATCTATTCACTCATCTGCTTTCATGCTCTCTTTATTTCTAATTATTTCAGTTCTTCACCTTCTCATCAGCCTATCAATGATAACTAGACCTCCAGTCTTCTATGAACTGTGGGTTGAGCATCTGGTTGTGGGATGTCCTAATCTATCTATCTACTCATCTACTTTCATTCTATTTTTCTAATTATCTTCGTTCTTGGCCTCCCTATCAATGGAGACTTCCAGCCTTTGTGAATTGTGTGCGGAGTATCTACTTGGGGGTGCTCCTAGTTCTCATATCTATCTATCTATCTATCTATCTATCTATCTATCTATCTATTTATCTATCTATCTATCTATCTATCTATCTATCTATCTATCTATCTATCTATCTATCTATCTATCTATCTATCTATCTATCTTTCTAACTATCTCAGTTCTTCACCTTCTTATCACCCTATCAATGATAACTATACCTCCAGTCTTCTATGAACTGTGGGTTGAGTTTCTGGTTGTGGGATGTCCTAATCTATCCATCTACTTTCATTCTATCTTTCTAATTATCTTGGTTCTTGGCCTCCCTATCAACAATGAGTAGACCTCCAGCCTTAGTGAATTGTGTGTGGAGTATCTACTTGGGAGTCCTCCTAGTTATCATATGTATCTATCTATGTATCTATCTATCTATCTATCTATATATCTATCTATGTATCTATCTATCTATCTATCTCTCTATCTCTCTATCTATCTATCTATCTATCTATCTATCTATCTATCTATCTATCTATCTATCTATCTATCTATCTATCTCAGTTCTTCACTTTCTTATCACCCTATCAACGATAAATAGACCTCCAGTCTTCTATGAACTGTGAGTTGAGTATCTGGTTGTGGGATGTCCTAAATGATCTTTTCTTGGTTCTTGACCTGCTTATCAATAAGGACTAGACCTCCAGCCTCTGTGAATTATGGGTTGAGTATCTGGTTGTGGGGTGTCCTGGTCTGTCTATGTATGTATCTATCTATCTACTCATCTATTTTCATTCTATCTTTCTAACTATCTTGGTTCTTGGCCTCTCTATCAATGATGAGTAGACCTCCAGTCTTGGTGAATTGTGGGTGGAGTATTTGGTTGGGTGTGATCATCTATCTATCTATCCATCTATGTATCTGGTTGTGGGATGTCCTAGACTGTCTATCTATCTATCTGTCTATCTATCTATCTAATCGTCTACTTTTCTTTCTTCTTTCTAATTATCTCAGTTTTGGCCTCCCTATCATTGATAGATAGACCTCCAGTCTTGGTGAATTGTGGGTGAATTATCTGGTTGGGGGTGCTCCTAGTCTTCCCTTTCCTTTTCCTTCCCATCCCTATAAGATCCCCAAACTTGGTGAATTGTGGGTTCAGTATATGTTTGGGGATGTCCTAGTCTATCTATCTATCTATCTATCTATCTATCTATCTATCTATCTATCTATCTATCTATCTATCTATCTAACTTCTTTCTAATTCCCTTAGCTCTTGACCTGCCTATCAATGATGTCTAGACCTCCAGCCTTGGTGAATTGTGGGTGGAGTATCTGGTTGTGGGATGTCCTAGACTATCTATCTATCTATCTATCTATCTATCTATCTATCTATCTATCTATCTATCTATCTAATTGTCTACTTTTCTTTCTTCTTTCTAATTATCTCAGTTTTGGCCTCCCTATCATTGATAGATAGACCTCCAGTCTTGGTGAATTGTGAGTGAATTATCTGGTTGGGGGTGCTCCTAGTCTTCCCTTCCCATCCCTATAAGACCACCAAACTTGGTGAATTGTGGGTTCAGTATATGTTTGGGGATGTCCTAGTCTATCTTATCTATCTAATCATCTACGTACCCTTTCTAATTTTACTAATTCTACTTTTATTTTATCTTTCCAATAATCTGAATCTTGACCTCCCTATCAATAATGGATATAACTCCAGTCTTGGTGAATTGTGGGTGGAGTATCTGTTTGTGGGGGGGGGGGGTTATAGTCTATCTATCTATCTATCTATCTATCTATCTATCTATCTATCTATCTATCTATCTATCTAATCTCAGTTCTTGGCCTCCCTATCAATGGTGGTTATCCCTCCAGTCTTGATGAATTGTGGGTGGAGTATCTGGTTGGGGGAGGGGAGGGGGTGCCCGGTATCGGTCAGGTTGTATGTGTGTGTCAGCCTTTGTGTCAAGGTGAGATGACTCATCCCGGCGAAGCTGTCGGATCACATAGACGGGAGGGATGTGAATAATTTAGTAATAATAAACACGGCGGTACAATCACACTATGTGTGTGTGTGTGTGTGTGGGGGGGGGGGATAATTTCCTTCAAAAGGGGACTTTGTCCTGGGGGGACACATCAGAAGAAATAGAAATATTCCTCTCATGTCTCATGTAGTCATAAAATAATCATTTGATGTTTGTGTTGCAGAACGTCGGAGATCTTTTACTGTCTATCTTTATTATCTGTTATCTTTATTTTTTGTTTATTTTTTCCCTATAATAATATTAATAATTTCAGAACTAATAAGACATTTAGTAATCAATAATAAGACAACCGATATAATGCTCCGCTCGGTTCTATGGCTCTGCAACGTTTCAGCCAATCGATGGACAATCTTTGGAGGATGGTGAGAATTTGTTCTTCTCTTCTTCTCATCTGCCAATGGCCAACACTGGACACATCAAGCAGTGGGAGGCTATCAGACATATTCAGTGGAGGGAGGTTATGGGACCCATCCCATGGCGGGAGGTCAGGGGATACATCCAATGGCAGGAGGTTATGTGACACATGAAGTGGTGGAAGGTTATAGAATGCAAACCATGGCAGGAGGTTAAGGGATGCATCCAGTGTTGGGAGGTTATGAGACATATCCAGTGGCGGTAGGACATGGGATTCATCCAGTGGCGGGAGGTTATGGGGTGCATCCTGTAGCGGGAGGTTGTGGGATGCATTCTGTGGCTGGAGGATATGGGATGCATCTAGTGGTGGGAGTCTATGGAGCACATCCTGTGGTGGGAGGTTATGGAATGCAACCAGTGGTGGAAGTTTATGGGAAGCATCCAGCAGTACAAGGTCATGAAAGGTATACAGAGGTGGGAGGTTAATGGGAAGCAACCAGATCGGGAAACTATATACAACCAGTGGCAGGAGGTCATAGAATGCAACCAGAAAAGGGAGTTCATGGGATGCCACCAGCAGTGGGAGGTCATAGGATTCAACCATCAGCAGGAGACTATGGGGTGCATCCAGTGGTGGGTAGTTATAGGATGCATCCAGTGGTGGGAAGTTATAGGAGGCATCCAGTGATGGGAAGTTATAGGACGCATCCAGTGGTGGGAAGTTATAGGACGCATCCAGTGGTGGGAAGTTATAGGACTCATCCAGTGGTGGGAAGTTATAGGACGCATCCAGTGGTGGGAAGTTATAGGGCTCATCCAGTGGTGGGAAGTTATAGGAGGCATCCAGTGGTGGGAAGTTATAGGACTCATCCAGTGGTGGGAAGTTATAGGATGCATCCAGTGGTGGGAAGTTATAGGAGGCATCCAGTGGTGGGAAGTTATAGGAGGCATCCAGTGGTGGGAAGTTATAGGACTCATCCAGTGGTGGGAAGTTATAGGAGGCATCCAGTGGTGGGAAGTTATAGGACTCATCCAGTGGTGGGAAGTTATAGGATGCATCCAGTGGTGGGCAGTTATAGGATGCATCCAGTGGCGGGAAGTTATAGGGCTCATCCAGTGGTGGGAAGTTATAGGACTCATCCAGTGGTGGGAAGTTATGGGGTGCATCCAGTGGTGGGAAGTTATAGGATGCATCCAGTGGTGGGAAGTTATAGGATGCATCCAGTGGTGGGAAGTTATAGGACTCATCCAGTGGTGGGCAGTTATAGGATGCATCCAGTGGCGGGAAGTTATAGGGCTCATCCAGTGGTGGGAAGTTATAGGACTCATCCAGTGGTGGGAAGTTATGGGGTGCATCCAGTGGTGGGAAGTTATAGGATGCATCCAGTGGTGGGAAGTTATAGGATGCATCCAGTGGTGGGAAGTTATAGGATGCATCCAGTGGTGGGAAGTTATAGGACGCATCCAGTGGTGGGAAGTTATAGGACTCATCCAGTGATGGGAAGTTATAGGACTCATCCAGTGGTGGGAAGTTATAGGGCTCATCCAGTGGTGGGAAGTTATAGGACTCATCCAGTGGTGGGAAGTTATGGGGTGCATCCAGTGGTGGGAAGTTATAGGATGCATCCAGTGGTGGGAAGTTATAGGATGCATCCAGTGGTGGGAAGTTATAGGACGCATCCAGTGGTGGGAAGTTATAGGACTCATCCAGTGATGGGAAGTTATAGGACTCATCCAGTGGTGGGAAGTTATAGGGCTCATCCAGTGGTGGGAAGTTATAGGACTCATCCAGTGGTGGGAAGTTATAGGATGCATCCAGTGGCGGGGAGGTTATTAAATGCATCCAATAATGAGAGGTTATGGGATGCAACCAGCGGTGGGAGGTCATGGGATACATCCAACAGCAGCAGGTTATGGGAAGCATCCAAAGGTGGAAGGTTATGGGATGGAACCAGTGGTAGGAGGCCATGGGATGGAACCAGTGATAGGAAGCCATGGGATGGAACCAGTGGTAGGAGGCCATGGGATGGAACCAGTGGTAGGAGGCCATGGGATGGAACCAGTGATAGGAAGCCATGGGATGGAACCAGTGGTAGGAGGCCATGGGATGGAACCAGTGGTAGGAGGCCATGGGATGGAACCAGTGGTAGGAGGCCATGGGATGGAACCAGTGATAGGAAGCCATGGGATGGAACCAGTGGTAGGAGGCCATGGGATGGAACCAGTGATAGGAAGCCATGGGATGGAACCAGTGGTAGGAGGCCATGGGATGGAACCAGTGGTAGGAGGCCATGGGATGGAACCAGTGGTAGGAGGCCATGGGATGGAACCAGTGGTAGGAGGCCATGGGATGGAACCAGTGGTAGGAGGCCATGGGATGGAACCAGTGGTAGGAGGTTATAGGATGAAACCAGTAGTGGGGGTTTATAGGACACATCCAGGGGTCGGAGGTCGTGGGACACATCCAACAGCAGGAGGTTATGGGGCCCAAAGGTAGGAGGATATTGGCTTACCTAGGAACACCCACTCCAGCCCACTGCTTACATCAGGACTGATGTCTCCTGAGAGGGCTACTGAGACAAGTTGCTGTGATGCTTTCGGGAAGCCATGTACAGCACCCTGCTGGCTCCTCCCACCAACTTTGTAGAAGGAGGAAGAGGCATTTCCTGTCTCCCCTCCCCTAGTGATCAGACTGTACATTGTAACTTTTTAGAAGGTGGAGGAGTAATTTCCTCAGTCTCCCCTCCCCCAGTGATCAGACTGTACATTGTAACTTTGTAGAAGGAGGAGGAGTCATTTCTTCAGTCTCCCCTCCCCCAGTGATCAGACTGTACACACATATGGTGACCCTGAATGATGCCTGAATAAAGATGGTGCCATCCCTCTGGAAAGAGAAGCAGATGAAGGCATGGTGAGGGGAAGTCGTGGGATCTCTGTTCCTGTGGAGCATTTGTCATATATTGCAACTTACCTGTCCTTAGTTGCAGCGGCTGCATTCCTTTTCTGCTTTCAGTCTGAGATCATTTTCTGCAAGTAAAGGGAAGAAAACCCGTTGATTGTTGATCCTGCCAAAAGTCCAGTGTGCTTTTCCTTTTCTGAAATCTCAATGTTACCTGACTAATCCCCCCCCCCCCCCTTCCACCATGTTATGAAGAGAAGGGGGGTGGTTCTGTAGTCCCTCCTGGGGTAAAAACACTGCTTCTCCATAGATACAGTGAGTGTTGTCACCCCTGGACAGGAAGTGTGTTACTGGCGGGATCACCGGTAAAAATGTAAGGAAAAAGAACCGCACTGCCAAAATCACCAATATAAACCAAATATCAGGATTTTCCTCTTCCTTGTGACAGGAAGACAAATGATAGACATACAGAGACCTCCCTGTCCTCTAATTCCAGCTGATGGTGATCACAGGAATGTCATTCCATCAGAGGTCCCCACCATCCCTGTGCTGATTTCCTGGGTCTGTACACCCGCTGTGCCCATTATGAGGGGTTCCCACCATCCCTGTGACAAGTTCCCGGGTCTGTACACCCGCTGTGCCCATTATGAGGGGTTCCCACCATCCCTGTGCTGAGTTCCCGGGTCTGTACACCCACTGTGCCCATTATGAGGGGTTCCCACCATCCCTGTGCTGAGTTCCCGGGTCTGTACACCCGCTGTGCCCATTATGAGGAGTTCCCTCCATCCCTGTGCTGAGTTCCCGGGTCTGTACACCCGCTGTGCCCATTATGAGGGGTTCCCACCATCCCTGTGCTGAGTTCCCGGGTCTGTACACCCGCTGTGCCCATTATGAGGAGTTCCCACCATCCCTGTGCTGATTTCTCGGGTCTGTACACCCGCTGTGCCCATTATGAGGAGTTCCCACCATCCCTGTGCTGAGTTCCCGGGTCTGTACACCCGCTGTGCCCATTATGAGGGGTTCCCACCATCCCTGTGCTGATTTCTCGGGTCTGTACACCCGCTGTGCCCATTATGAGGGGTTCTCACCATCCCTGTGCTGAGTTCCCGGGTCTGTACGCCCGCTGTGCCCATTATGAGGAGTTCCCCCCATCCCTGTGCTGAGTTCCCGGGTCTGTACACCCGCTGTGCCCATTATGAGGGGTTCCCACCATCCCTGTGCTGAGTTCCCGGGTCTGTACACCCGCTGTGCCCATTATGAGTGGTTCCCACCATCCCTGTGCTGAGTTCCCGGGTCTGTACACCCGCTGTGCCCATTATGAGGGGTTCCCACCATCCCTGTGCTGAGTTCCCGGGTCTGTACACCCGCTGTGCCCATTACGAGGGGTTCCCACCATCCCTGTGCTGAGTTCCCGGGTCTGTACACCCGCTGTGCCCATTATGAGGGGTTCCCACCATCCCTGTGCCGAGTTCCCAGGTCTGTAAACCCGCTGTGCCCATTATGAGGGGCTCCCACCATCCCTGTGCTGAGTTCCCGGGTCTGTACACCCGCTGTGCCCATTATGAGGGGCTCCCACCATCCCTGTGCTGATTTCTCGGGTCTGTACACCCGCTGTGCCCATTATGAGGGGTTCCCACCATCCCTGTGCCGAGTTCCCGGGTCTGTACACCTGTGTGTAATTTAATTTAAAATGTAATAGAGCCCACCTGTGTGTCATTTCATCTCAGTATAAATACAGCTGTTCTGTGAAGCCCTCAGATGTTTGTTGGAGAACCTTAGTGAACAAACAGCATCATGAAGGCCGAGGAACACACCAGACAGGTCGGGGATAAAGTTGTGGAGAAGTATAAAGCAGGGTTGGGTTATAATAATATCTCCCAAGCTTTGAACATCTCACGGAGCTCTGTTCAATCCATCAACAGAAAATGGAAAGAGTATGGGCACAACTGCAAACCTACCAAGTGATGGCCGTCCACCTAAACTGACCGGGCCGGGCAAGGAGAGCATTCATCAGAGAAGAGCCAAGAGGTCCATGGTGACTCTGGAGGAGCTGCAGAGATCCACAGCTCAGGGGGGAGAATCTGTCCACAGGACAACTATTAGTCGTCTCTCCACAAATCTGCCCTTTATGGAAGAGTGACAAGAAGAAAGACATTGGAGAAAGAAAGTCATAAGAAGTCCTGTTTGTAGTTTGTGAGAAGCCATGTGGGGGAGGGGGCAGCAAACATGTGGAAGAAGGTGATCTGGTCAGATGAGACCAAAATTCTACTTTATGGCCTAAAAGCAAAACGCTATGTGTGGGGGAAACTAACACTGCCCATCCCCCGAACACACCATCCCCACCGTGAGACATGGTGGTGGCAGCATCATGTGGTGGGGATGGTTTTCTTCAGCAGGGACAGGGAAGCTGGTCAGAGTTGATGGGAAGATGGATGGAGACAAATACAGGACAATCTTAGAAGAAAACCTGTTAGAGTCGGCAGAAGACTTGAGACCGGGGCGGAGGTTCCCCTTCCAGCAGGACAACGACCCGAAACATCCAGCCAGAGCTACAATGGAATGGTTTACATCAAAGCATATTCATGTGTTAGAATGGCCCAGTCACAGTCCAGACCTAAATCCCATTGAGAACCTGTGGGCAAGACTTGAAAATTGCTGATCACAGACGCTCTCCATCCAATCTGACAGAGCTTGAGATATTTTACAAAGAAGAAGAATGGGCAGAAATGTCCTCTCTAGATGGGCAAAGCTGGTAGAGACACCCCCAAAAAGACTTGTAGAGAAAGGGGGTTCTACAAAGTATTGACTCCGGGGGGCGCCATACAAATGCCCCTCCACCACACACTTTTCACATATTTATTTGTATCATTTATCATTTTCCTTCCACTTCACAATTATGTGACACTTTGTGTTGGTCCATCACATAAAATACATGTATTTTTTTGGTTGTAACATGAGAAATGTGGGGAATATCCAGGGGTATGAATACTTTTTCAAGGCATTGTAATTCTCGGTATCTCTTCTTATTCTGTATGTATGGACTCTGCACAGTACTACTTCTCTTGTCCTGTATATCGGGTGTAATTCTCGGTATCTGTTCTTATTCTGTATGTATGGACTCTGCACAGTACTACTTCTCTTGTCCTGTATGTCGGATGTAATTCTCGGTATCTGTTCTTATTCTGTATGTATGGACTCTGCACAGTACTACTTCTCTTGTCCTGTATGTCGGGTGTAATTCTCGGTATCTGTTCTTATTCTGTATGTATGGACTCTGCACAGTACTACTTCTCTTGTCCTGTATGTCGGGTGTAATTCTCGGTATCTCTTCTTATTCTGTATGTATGGACTCTGCACAGTACTACTTCTCTTGTCCTGTATGTCGGGTGTAATTCTCGGTATCTGTTCTTATTCTGTATGTATGGACTCTGCACAGTACTACTTCTCTTGTCCTGTATGTCGGGTGTAATTCTCGGTATCTCTTCTTATTCTGTATGTATGGACTCTGCACAGTACTACTTCTCTTGTCCTGTATGTCGGGTGTAATTCTCGGTATCTGTTCTTATTCTGTATGTATGGACTCTGCACAGTACTACTTCTCTTGTCCTGTATGTCGGGTGTAATTCTCGGTATCTCTTCTTATTCTGTATGTATGGACTCTGCACAGTACTACTTCTCTTGTCCTGTATGTCGGGTGTAATTCTCGGTATCTGTCCTTATTCTGTATTTATGGACTCTGCACAGTACTACTTCTCTTGTCCTGTATGTCGGGTGTAATTCTCGGTATCTGTCCTTATTCTGTATGTATGGACTCTGCACAGTACCACTTCTCTTGTCCTGTATGTCGGGTGTAATTCTCGGTATCTCTTCTTATTCTGTATGTATGGACTCTGCACAGTACTACTTCTCTTGTCCTGTATGTCGGGTGTAATTCTCGGTATCTGTTCTTATTCTGTATGTATGGACTCTGCACAGTACTACTTCTCTTGTCCTGTATGTCGGGTGTAATTCTCGGTATCTGTTCTCATTCTGTATGTATGGACTCTGCACAGTACCACTTCTCTTGTCCTGTATGTCGGGTGTAATTCTCGGTATCTCTTCTTATTCTGTATGTATGGACTCTGCACAGTACTACTTCTCTTGTCCTGTATGTCGGGTGTAATTCTCGGTATCTCTTCTTATTCTGTATGTATGGACTCTGCACAGTACTACTTCTCTTGTCCTGTATGTCGGGTGTAATTCTCGGTATCTCTTCTTATTCTGTATGTATGGACTCTGCACAGTACTACTTCTCTTGTCCTGTATGTCGGGTGTAATTCTCGGTATCTCTTCTTATTCTGTATGTATGGACTCTGCACAGTACTACTTCTCTTGTCCTGCATGTCGGGTGTAATTCTCGGTATCAGTTCTTATTCTGTATGTATGGACTCTGCACAGTACTACTTCTCTTGTCCTGTATGTCGGGTGTAATTCTCGGTATCTGTTCTTATTCTGTATGTATGGACTCTGCACAGTACTACTTCTCTTGTCCTGTATGTCGGGTGTAATTCTCGGTATCTGTTCTTATTCTGTATGTATGGACTCTGCACAGTACTACTTCTCTTGTCCTGTATGTCGGGTGTAATTCTCGGTATCTCTTCTTATTCTGTATGTATGGACTCTGCACAGTACCACTTCTCTTGTCCTGTATGTCGGGTGTAATTCTCAGTATCTGTTCTTATTCTGTATGTATGGACTCTGCACAGTACTACTTCTCTTGTCCTGTATGTCGGGTGTAATTCTCGGTATCTCTTCTTATTCTGTATGTATGGACTCTGCACAGTACTACTTCTCTTGTCCTGTATGTCGGGTGTAATTCTCGGTATCTCTTCTTATTCTGTATGTATGGACTCTGCACAGTACTACTTCTCTTGTCCTGTATGTCGGGTGTAATTCTCGGTATCTGTTCTTATTCTGTATGTATGGACTCTGCACAGTACTACTTCTCTTGTCCTGTATGTCGGGTGTAATTCTCGGTATCTGTTCTTATTCTGTATGTATGGACTCTGCACAGTACTACTTCTCTTGTCCTGTATGTCGGGTGTAATTCTCGGTATCTCTTCTTATTCTGTATGTATGGACTCTGCACAGTACCACTTCTCTTGTCCTGTATGTCGGGTGTAATTCTCGGTATCTGTTCTTATTCTGTATGTATGGACTCTGCACAGTACTACTTCTCTTGTCCTGCATGTCGGGTGTAATTCTCGGTATCTCTTCTCTCTTGCAGGATGCGCCTTCTTGACGTACTGCGCCCGGGAGTCGGCGCTGAAAGCTCAGAGCGCTCTCCATGAACAGAAGACGTTGCCGGGGGTAAGTGTCTGCGGCAGGGAGGAGGAGGGGGGGGGGTGAGTCATGTGACCTCGTCCTTCGCACTTTATAAATAGCCAGTTATAATTAACGCTCCTCCTGTGGAAGTGTCAGTAGGGTGGTGGGGGGAGGGGGGGGCTCATGTACAGATGAGTGAAGTTCATAGATAATACCCCCCCCCCCATCACTCTCCGGAGAGGTTACTAGATGCCCCGCCCTTTTCCCCAGATGGATTCGTAGTGTATAGGGAGTTCTGGATGCGCCACCCTGCTGGGGGGGGGGGGGGGGGTATTGTGGCCTCCAACAGGATGTTTATGTGACGGCTTCACTATATATAGCGCGATGCTCTGCAGGATCCTGGAAAGAATAATTATAGGAGCTGTGAAGTCACCCTCCTTTTATTTAAAGGGTGACAACATTTGTCAGATCCTTCAATTCCAGTCTGTGTCACCCGCTCCGCCTTGAGGGGTACAGTTAGATGCTACGCCCCCCCCCTCCCCCAAGCCCCCCATCACCACGTGAAAGATTTCCAGGGTCCTGCTCTGCATTTTTTGTAAAAAAGGCTTTTTATATAAATAGTTTTGCTTTGGAGACAGGTACTCTTTAGATGGGGTGTGGTAGACACAGCTGTCCACAGGTCCGGGGGGGGGGGGGCCCTTGCAAATTCTCCTCCCCTTTCTGTTTCCAGCTCTATGGGCCCCATGCTATTTCTTTACACCTCTGAATATGTAGGGGATGAGGGCAGGGGAGGCAATCGTTAGGGAAGGCAGGAATGTGGGGGGGTGCAGAAGGGCAGCTGGTGCGGCTTTAGGTGGGTCACGCAGTAGGGCAGTAAAGCCAATAATAGTGAGGTAGGGGATGGAGATGAATTATGAAGACTTAAGCTGGCCGGTTTGGTAGAGGAGGCAGGAAGAGGGTGGTAGAGATGGGCGTTGGTAAGGAAGGCACGTGGAGGGTGGTAGGGATGGGCGTTGGTAGAGAAGGCACGTGGAGGGTGGTAGGGATGGGTGTTGGTAGAGAAGGCAGGTGGAGGGTGGTTGGGATGGGCGTTGGTAGAGAAGGCAGGTGGAGGGTGGAAGGGATGGGCGTTGGTAGAGAGGGCAGGTGGAGGGTGGTAGGGATGGGCATTGGTAGAGAAGGCAGGTGGAGGGTGGTTGGGATGGGCTTTGGTAGAGAAGACAGGTGGAGGGTGGTAGGGATGGGGGTTGGTAGAGAAGGCCAGAGGAGGGTGATAGGGATGGGTGTTGGTAGAGAAGGTAGGAGGAAGTGGGTAGGGATAGGAGTTGGTAGAGAAGGCCGGAGTGTGGTAGGGAAGGGCGTTGGTAGAGAAGGCAGGTGGAGGGTGGTAGGGATGGGCATTGGTAGAGAAGGCAGGTGGAGGGTGGTAGGGATGGGCATTGGTAGAGAAGGCAGGTGGAGGGTGGTAGGGATGGGCATTGGTAGAGAAGGCAGGTGGAGGGTGGTAGGGATGTGCGTTGGTAGAGAAGGCAGGAGGAGGGTGGTAGGGATGGGTGTTGGTAGAGAAGGTAAGAGGAAGGTGGTAGGGATGGGCGTTGGTAGAGAAGGCTGGTGGAGGGTGGTAGGAATGGGTGTTGGTAGAGAAGGCAGGAGGAGGGTGGTAGGGATGTGCGTTGGTAGAGAAGGCAGGAGGAGGGTGGTAGGGATGGGCATTGGTAGAGAAAGCAGGAGGAGGGTGGTAGGGATGGGTGTTGGTAGAGAAGGTAAGAGGAGGGTGGTAGTGATGGGTGTTTGTAGAGAAGGCAGGAGGAGGGTGGTAATTATGGGTGTTGGTAGAGAAGTCCGGTGGAGGGTGGTAGGGATGGGTGTTGGTAGAGAAGGCAGGAGGACGGTGGTAGGGATGGGCATTGGTAGAGAAGGCAGGAGGAGGGTGGTAGGGATGTGTGTTGGTAGAGAAGGCAGGAGGAGGGTGGTAGGGATGTGTGTTGGTAGAGAAGGCAGGTGGAGGGTGGTAGGGATGGGTGTTGGTAGAGAAGGCAGGTGGAGGGTGGTAGGGATGGGCGTTGGTAGAGAAGGCAGGAGGAGGGTGGTAGGCATGGGTGTTGGTAGAGAAGGTAAGAGGAAGGTGGTAGTGATGGGTGTTGGTAGAGAAGGCAGGAGGAGGGTGGTAATTATGGCATTTGGTAGAGAAGTCCGGTGGAGGGTGGTAGGGATGGGTGTTGGTAGAGAAGGCAGGAGGAGGGTGGTAGGGATGGGTATTGGTAGAGAAGGCAGGAGGAGGGTGGTAGGGATGTGTGTTGGTAGAGAAGGCAGGAGGAGGGTGGTAATTATGGGATTTGGTAGAGAAGTTCGGTGGAGGGTGGTAGGGATGGGTGTTGGTAGAGAAGGCAGGAGGAGGATGGTAGGGATGGGTATTGGTAGAGAAGGCAGGAGGAGGGTGGTAGGGATGTGTGTTGGTAGAGAAGGCAGGAGGAGGGTGGTAGGGATGGGTGTTGGTAGAGAAGGCAGGAGGAGGGTGGTAGGGATGTGTGTTGGTAGAGAAGGCAGGAGGAGGGTGGTAGGGATGGGTGTTGGTAGAGAAGGCAGGTGGAGGGTGGTAGGGATGGGTGTTGGTAGAGAAGGCAGGTGGAGGGTAGGAGGAATGGGTGTTGGTAGAGAAGGTAGGAGGAAGTGGGTAGGGATAGGCGTTGGTAGAGAAGGCAGGAGTGTGTTAGGGAAGGGCGTTGGTAGAGAAGGCAGGAGGAAGGTGGTAGGGATGGGTGTTGATAGAGAAGGCAAGTGGAGGGTGGTAGGTATGGGTGTTGGTAGAGAAGGCAGGTGGAGGGTGGTAAGGATGGGTGGAGGGTGGTAGAGATGGGCGTTGGTAGATAAGGCAGGTAGAGGGTGGTAGGGACGGCATTGGTAGAGAAGGCAGGAGGAGGATGATAGAGATGGGCGTTGGTAGAGAAGGCAGGTAGAGGGTGGTAGGGACGGCAATGGTAGAGAAGGGAGGTGGAGGGTGGTAAGGATGGGTGGAGGGTGGTAGAGATGGGCGTTGGTAGAGAAGGCAGGTAGAGGGTGGTAGGGATGGAATTGGTAGAGAAGGCAGGAGGAGGGTGGTAGGGATGGGTGTTGATAGAGAAGGCAAGTGGAGGGTGGTAGAGATGGGCGTTGGTAGAGGGTGGTAGGGACGGGCATTGGTGGAGAAGGCAGGAGGAGGATGGTAAGGATGGGTGGAGGGTGGTAGAGATGGGTGTTGGTAGAGAAGTCAGGTAGAGGGTGGTAGGGACTGGTATTGGTAGAAAAGGCAGGAGGAGGGTGGTAGAGATGGATGTTGGTAGAGAGGACAGAAGAAAGGTGGTGAGGACAAAAGTTGGGTAGAAAGGACAAGAGGAGGGTGATAGGGACAGGATTTGGGCAGAGAAGGCAGGAGGAGGATTGAAGGGAAAGGAGTTTTGGAGAGAAGGCAGGAGGAGGGTGGTAGGGATGGGTGTTGGTAGAGAAGGTAAGAGGAGGGTGGTAGTGATGGGTGTTTGTAGAGAAGGCAGGAGGAGGGTGGTAATTATGGGTGTTGGTAGAGAAGTCCGGTGGAGGATGGTAGGGATGGGTGTTGGTAGAGAAGGCAGGAGGACGGTGGTAGGGATGGGCATTGGTAGAGAAGGCAGGAGGAGGGTGGTAGGGATGTGTGTTGGTAGAGAAGGCAGGTGGAGGGTGGTAGGGATGGGCGTTGGTAGAGAAGGCAGGAGGAGGGTGGTAGGCATGGGTGTTGGTAGAGAAGGTAAGAGGAAGGTGGTAGTGATGGGTGTTGGTAGAGAAGGCAGGAGGAGGGTGGTAATTATGGGATTTGGTAGAGAAGTCCGGTGGAGGGTGGTAGGGATGGGTGTTGGTAGAGAAGGCAGGAGGAGGGTGGTAGGGATGGGTATTGGTAGAGAAGGCAGGAGGAGGGTGGTAGGGATGTGTGTTGGTAGAGAAGGCAGGAGGAGGGTGGTAATTATGGGATTTGGTAGAGAAGTTCGGTGGAGGGTGGTAGGGATGGGTGTTGGTAGAGAAGGCAGGAGGAGGATGGTAGGGATGGGTATTGGTAGAGAAGGCAGGAGGAGGGTGGTAGGGATGTGTGTTGGTAGAGAAGGCAGGAGGAGGGTGGTAGGGATGGGTGTTGGTAGAGAAGGCAGGAGGAGGGTGGTAGGGATGTGTGTTGGTAGAGAAGGCAGGAGGAGGGTGGTAGGGATGGGTGTTGGTAGAGAAGGCAGGTGGAGGGTGGTAGGGATGGGTGTTGGTAGAGAAGGCAGGTGGAGGGTAGGAGGAATGGGTGTTGGTAGAGAAGGTAGGAGGAAGTGGGTAGGGATAGGCGTTGGTAGAGAAGGCAGGAGTGTGTTAGGGAAGGGCGTTGGTAGAGAAGGCAGGAGGAAGGTGGTAGGGATGGGTGTTGATAGAGAAGGCAAGTGGAGGGTGGTAGGTATGGGTGTTGGTAGAGAAGGCAGGTGGAGGGTGGTAAGGATGGGTGGAGGGTGGTAGAGATGGGCGTTGGTAGATAAGGCAGGTAGAGGGTGGTAGGGACGGCATTGGTAGAGAAGGCAGGAGGAGGATGGTAGAGATGGGCGTTGGTAGAGAAGGCAGGTAGAGGGTGGTAGGGACGGCAATGGTAGAGAAGGGAGGTGGAGGGTGGTAAGGATGGGTGGAGGGTGGTAGAGATGGGCGTTGGTAGAGAAGGCAGGTAGAGGGTGGTAGGGATGGAATTGGTAGAGAAGGCAGGAGGAGGGTGGTAGGGATGGGTGTTGATAGAGAAGGCAAGTGGAGGGTGGTAGAGATGGGCGTTGGTAGAGAAGGCAGGTAGAGGGTGGTAGGGACGGGCATTGGTGGAGAAGGCAGGAGGAGGATGGTAAGGATGGGTGGAGGGTGGTAGAGATGGGTGTTGGTAGAGAAGTCAGGTAGAGGGTGGTAGGGACTGGTATTGGTAGAAAAGGCAGGAGGAGGGTGGTAGAGATGGATGTTGGTAGAGAGGACAGAAGAAAGGTGGTGAGGACAAAAGTTGGGTAGAAAGGACAAGAGGAGGGTGATAGGGACAGGATTTGGGCAGAGAAGGCAGGAGGAGGATTGAAGGGAAAGGAGTTTTGGAGAGAAGGCAGGAGGAGAATGTTGGAGACAAAAGTTCAGCAGAGAGGGCGGGATGGGGGTTGTAGAAAGTACAAAAGGAGGGTGGTTGGAATATGAGTTAGGCAGATAGAACAATGACAGTGTTAGTGCCAAAGTTGGGCAGAGAAGACAGGAGGAGACTGGTAGGGACCCGAGTTGGGCAGAGAAGACAGGAGGAGACTGGTAGGGACCCGAGTTGGGCAGAGAAGACAGGAGGAGACTGGTAGGGACCTGAGTTGGGCAGAGAGGGTAGGAGGGAGGTGGTGGAGACCAGAGTTGGATAGAGAACTGGAGGAGGATGGTAGGGAAAGGTGTTGGGTGTAGAGGGAAGGATAGAAGGAACAGGAGCTGAGTAGAGAGGACAGGAGAAGGGTGGTAGGGACAGGAGATGAGTAGAGAGGACAGGAGAAGGGTGGTAGGGACAGGAGATGAGTAGAGAGGACAGGAGAAGGGTGGTAGGGACAGGAGATGAGTAGAGAGGACAGGAGAAGGGTGGTAGGAACAGGAGATGAGTAGAGAGGACAGGAGAAGGGTGGTAGGGACAGGAGATGAGTAGAGAGGACAGGAGAAGGATGGTAGGGACAGGAGTTGAGTAGAGAGGACAGGAGAAGGGTGGTAGGGACAGGAGTTGAGTAGAGAGGACAGGAGAAGGGTGGTAGGGACAGGAGTTGAGTAGAGAGGACAGGAGAAGGGTGGTAGGGACAGGAGATGAGTAGAGAGGACAGGAGAAGGGTGGTAGGGACAGGAGATGAGTAGAGAGGACAGGAGAAGGGTGGTAGGGACAGGAGATGAGTAGAGAGGGCAGGAGAAGGGTGGTAGGGACAGGAGTTGAGTAGAGAGGACAGGAGAAGGGTGGTAGGGACAGGAGATGAGTAGAGAGGACAGGAGAAGGGTGGTAGGGACAGGAGATGAGTAGAGAGGACAGGAGAAGGGTGGTAGGGACAGGAGATGAGTAGAGAGGACAGGAGAAGGGTGGTAGGGACAGGAGATGAGTAGAGAGGGCAGGAGAAGGGTGGTAGGGACAGGAGTTGAGTAGAGAGGACAGGAGAAGGGTGGTAGGGACAGGAGATGAGTAGAGAGGACAGGAGAAGGGTGGTAGGGACAGGAGATGAGTAGAGAGGACAGGAGAAGGGTGGTAGGGACAGGAGATGAGTAGAGAGGACAGGAGAAGGGTGGTAGGAACAGGAGATGAGTAGAGAGGACAGGAGAAGGGTGGTAGGGACAGGAGATGAGTAGAGAGGACAGGAGAAGGATGGTAGGGACAGGAGATGAGTAGAGAGGACAGGAGAAGGGTGGTAGGGACAGGAGATGAGTAGAGAGGACAGGAGAAGGGTGGTAGGGACAGGAGATGAGTAGAGAGGACAGGAGAAGGGTGGTAGGGACAGGAGATGAGTAGAGAGGGCAGGAGAAGGGTGGTAGGGACAGGAGTTGAGTAGAGAGGACAGGAGAAGGGTGGTAGGGACAGGAGATGAGTAGAGAGGACAGGAGAAGGGTGGTAGGGACAGGAGATGAGTAGAGAGGACAGGAGAAGGGTGGTAGGGACAGGAGATGAGTAGAGAGGACAGGAGAAGGGTGGTAGGGACAGGAGATGAGTAGAGAGGGCAGGAGAAGGGTGGTAGGGACAGGAGTTGAGTAGAGAGGACAGGAGAAGGGTGGTAGGGACAGGAGATGAGTAGAGAGGACAGGAGAAGGGTGGTAGGGACAGGAGATGAGTAGAGAGGACAGGAGAAGGGTGGTAGGGACAGGAGATGAGTAGAGAGGACAGGAGAAGGGTAGTAGGGACAGGAGATGAGTAGAGAGGACAGGAGAAGGGTGGTAGGGACAGGAGATGAGTAGAGAGGACAGGAGAAGGGTGGTAGGGACAGGAGATGAGTAGAGAGGACAGGAGAAGGGTGGTAGGGACAGGAGATGAGTAGAGAGGACAGGAGAAGGGTGGTAGGGACAGGAGATGAGTAGAGAGGACAGGAGAAGGGTGGTAGGGACAGGAGTTCCGTAGAGAATGCAGTGTGGTAGAAATAGGATTTTGGTAGAGAAGGGAGGAAGGTACAAACAGGAATTTGGTAAAAAGAGGAGGATGGTAGGAAGAGGATTTGAGTACGGAAGGGAGGTAGAAACAAACGTTTAGTAGAAAGGACAGGAAGAGGGTGGCATTGACATTTTTGGGTTGAGAAAGGAGGATAGTATGGAGAGAAATTTGGTAGCGAGGACAGGAGGAGGTTAGTGGAGACATGAGTTGGGTATAAAAGGGGAGATGGTTGGGACAGGAGTTGAGAGGAGGATAGTGGGGAGGGTAGTTCGGTAGAGAGGGAAAGGTGGTAGGGAAAGAAGTTGAGTGGCGAGGACAGGAGTTTGGTAGAAAAGGGAGGATGGTAGGAACATGAGTTGGGTACAGAGAACTAGAGGAGACTGGGAGACAAGCATTTGGTAGAAATGGGAAGCTGGTAGGAACAGGAGTTGGGTAGAGAGGACAGAATGAGGTTGTCAGGGATAGGCGTTTGGTAGAGAGGACAGGAGGAAGCTGGTAAGGACAAGAATTTGGTAGAGAGGGGAAGCTAGTAGGGACAGGAGTTGGGTAGAGAGGACAGAGTGAGGTTGGTAGGGATAGGAGTTGGGTAGAGAGGGCAGGGTGAGGTTGGTAGGGACAGGAGTTTGGTAGAGAGGACAGGATGAGGTTGGTAGGGACAGGAGTTGGGTAGAGAGGACAGGATGAGGTTGGTAGGGACAGGAGTTGGGTATAGAGGACAGGATGAGGTTGGCAGGGACAAGAGTTGGGTAGAGAGGACAGAGTGAGGTTGATAGGGACAGGAGTTGGGTAGAGAGGGCAGAGTGAGGTTGGTAGGGACAGGAGTTGGGTAGAGAAGACAGGGCGAGGTTGGCAGGGACAGGAGTTGGGTAGAGAGGACAGGATGAGGTTGGTAGGGACAGGAGTTGGGTAGAGAGGACAGGATGAGGTTGGTAGGGACAGGAGTTGGGTAGAGAAGACAGGGCGAGGTTGGCAGGGACAGGAGTTGGGTAGAGAGGACAGAGTGAGGTTGGTAGGGATAGGAGTTGGGTAGAGAGGGCAGGGTGAGGTTGGTAGGGATAGGAGTTGGGTAGAGAGGACAGGGCGAGGTTGGTAGGGACAGGAGTTGGGTAGAGAAGACAGGGCGAGGTTGGCAGGGACAGGAGTTGGGTAGAGAGGACAGAGTGAGGTTGGTAGGGATAGGAGTTGGGTAGAGAGGGCAGGGTGAGGTTGGTAGGGATAGGAGTTGGGTAGAGAGGACAGAGTGAGGTTGGTAAGGACAGGAGTTGGGTAGAGAGGACAGAGTGAGGTTGGTAGGGATATGAGTTGGGTAGAGAGGACAGGGCGAGGTTGGTAGGGACAGGAGTTTGGTGGAGAGGGCAGGGAGAATCTGGTTAAGACAAGAGTTTGGTAGAGAAGGGAAGCTGGTAGGGACAGGAGTTGGGTAGAAAGGACAATAGGAAGATGGTGGGATGTATCAGAGTTGGTTGACATTGTTGGGTACCAGACTGGCACCATGGCCTACACGTCAGGGATGGAAGGTGGTCCCACTCTCTCCCTCTCTCTCTCTCTCTCTCTCTCTCTCTCTCTGCAGCTTCTCTCCGCTAATTGATATAAAAAGCTTATCTGTCCGTCATCCCATAATCCTCTCAGAATCTGAAGCCGCCCCGCGCGCCTGCTCTTTTCCCTGCAGAGGGAAGACGTGTGTGCCCGTGTGTGTGTGTGCCCGTGTGTGCCCGTGTGTGTGCGTGTTTTGTGCTGCGTTGTCCGTGCACAGATAAGTGTGACACAACAATGGCATAGGTGGTGACGTTGTCTAACCCTCACCCCCGTCTCTCTGATCCTCTCACACTCAGGCCTCCCGCGCGTGTCGTCCACGCTCCCGTTTGTGAGTTGTGTCTCTTTCTTTTTGGGGGAGGGGTTTTTTTTTTTATTCTTCTGTTTGTACCTTTTGATGGTGTGCGCGGTGTTGTACTGTCGTGCCTAGAGCTCTCTGTGATGTTCTTGCCGTACGTGCGTGTGTGTAGCTGTGTAGTGCCCGCCTTCGTGTCACACCGGACTTAGTCAGGTGGGAGTCACCAGAGATGGGTGGAGTCTAATAATGACCCAAGCGGGAGTCACCTGAGATGGGTGGAGTCTAATAATGACCCAAGCGGGAGTCACCTGAGATGGGTGGAGTCTAATAATGACCCAAGCGGGAGTCACCTGAGATGGGGAGGGGGGGAGCCATCGTTTTTGCTTTTCGGCAGTTAGTCGCCTTCACTTTGAACCTGAGGCTTCAGCTTGAGGGTCAGAGGTCACCTAAAGCCCTGTCAGCTGTTGCCCTGACCTGCTACCTCCCAGCTCCTGAATGCACATAACAGCATGGAACATCAGAGCCTTGTAGTTTCGAAAGGAAATCTACACACCTGCCAGGCATTGTTATGCGCACTCAGGAGCTGGGAGGCGAGCATGTGAGGTCAGGCAGCTGCCAGGGCAGACTTTTTGGTGACCCCCCAAGCTGAAGTGTCGGGGGCTCAGGAAAACAAAGGGGACCTCTAAATCTGCTCCACCTACCAAGCCATCCAAACCCCTTTCCTGAAACCCCCTTTATGACCCCTCCCCCGGCCTGTCCTCATTACACTTCACCGGTCCTCCGATCTCTCTGCTTCCCTGATGTATAACAAATCATTACAATGTTACAGACAGAAGATACATTGTATACATTGTACAACCCCCCCCCTCCCCCACCGCCAGACCAAACCCGACCGTCCTCATTGTATATACACGTCCCAATGGCATTCTACTTCTCTAGGACAGGGGTCTCCAAACTGAGGCCCCAGGGAGAGATGTGGCCCTTTGCTTGCCTTTATCCACCCCTTGGGGCACTATTCCTCCCACTGATACCAAAGATGGGGCACTGTTCCTCCCACTGACACCAATGATGGGGCACTGTTCCTCCCACTGATACCAATGATGGGGCACTATTCCTCCCACTGACACCAATGATGGGACACTATTCCCCCCACTGACACCAATGATGGGGCACTATTCCTCCCACTGACACCAATGATGGGGCACCATTCCCCCCACTGACACCAATGATGGGGCACTATTCCTCCCACTGACACCAATGATGGGGCACTATTCCTCCCACTGATACCAATGATGGGGCACTATTCCTCCCACTGACACCAATGATGGGGCACTATTCCCCCCACTGACACCAATGATGGGGCACTATTCCTCCCACTGACACCAATGATGGGGCACTATTCCCCCCACTGACACCAATGATGGGGCACTATTCCTCCCACTGACACCGATGATGGGACACTATACCTCCCACTGACACCAATGATGGGACACTATACCTCCCACTGACACCAATGATGGGGCACTATTCCTCCCACTGACACCAATGATGGGGCACTATTCCTCCCACTGACACCAATGATGGGGCACTATTCCTCCCACTGATGCCGAGGCATTTTCTGTTCCCGCTGGCCACACTCCGGTCCCCCTAAAGCCTGAAGGACAGTAAACTGGCCCTTTGCTTAGAAAGGTTGGAGACCCCCGATCTATGTGATCAGCCATGCTAGGCTCAGCAGAGGATGCATGGACTGTCCCGGTAATGGATCGCCAGGCAGGAAGTGAGGGGTGTGTCGGGAAACATCTTCCTCCCAGGAACAGTACTTTATGCTGGATACCTTCATTTCTCAAAAGAATATCTGGAAGTGACAATAGTTGTCTTTTAATGCCGATCAGGTCGGGTCCGTAATGAAGGAAATATCTTTTGTATGAAACATAACTGAGCCAAGAACGCGGCCAACAGGTCTGCAGAGTGCCGCTTTATGTCTGTACGTAGTCTTAGAGCCCTCCGTGTTTAATTCGCTCTACAACATGGAATCACAGTGTGAGAAAACGGCAAGAAAAAAATATATATACATAGATATATTTTATTTTTTTATTATTATTATTTTTATTATTTCAGTTCTTCATTATAATAATAATACAAATAATATTAATAATGACAAAAACAAACATATATATTCTTATTATTTCAGATAATAATACAATTATATTTTATATATATATATATATATATATATATATATATATATGTTTTTCTTTTTTTATTATTATTATTATTATTTCAGATAATAATAAAATCATAATACAAATAATAGTTGAAAATATATACTAATAATAACAACAATGTCAAACAACAATAAAAAAAAAGTATTAATGATGATAAATATAATATGAATTCAAATATACATATATAAAAATTTATTAATTATAATAATAAAAATAATATTAATAATAATAACAGCAAATAAATAATAGTATAAATAATATATATATATATATATATATATATATATATATATATATATATATATATATATATTCAATTATTATTAATCATAATAAAAATAATAATAATAATAATAAAAAGAATAACATCAAAAAATCTATAATAATAATAATAATAATAGAAAAATAATTAAATATATATAAAATAACAACAAATTTTATATATATATATATATATATATATATATATATATATATATATATATATATATATATATATATATATATATATATACATACACATATATATATATATATATATATATATATATTATTATTATTATTATTATTTCAGTATTTGTTACTAATAATAACAACAATATCAAACAACAATAAAAAAAAAAAGTATTAATGATAATAAATATAATAAGAATTGAAATATACATATATAAAATCTTATTAATTATAATAATAAAATAATATTAACAACAACAACAGCAAATAAATTATATATATATATATATATATATATATATATATATATATATATATATATATATTCAATTATTATTATTAATCATAATAAAAAGAATAATAATAATAATAAAAAGAATAACATCAAAAAATCTATAATAATAATAATAATAGAAAAATTATTAAATATATATAAAATAACAACAAATTATATATATATATATATATATATATATATATATATATATATATATATATATATATATATATTATTTCAGTATTTGTTACTAATAATAACAATAATATCAAATAATAAAAAAAGAGTATTAATGATGATAAAAATAATAATAATCATGAAAAAAACACATGTATAAAATCTTATTAATTATTAGCGGTGCATCTTTTTTTGGGGCTTTTTTTTTTTTTTTTAAAAGCACTCTTTACTTTATAAGCCATGACAGCGCACAAAAAAAACAAAAAAAAAACATGTGAAAAAAAACAAAAAGCCTTTTAATTGTCGTTGTTTTTTTTTTTTTTTTTTAATTCGCGTGTCCATATTTCCAATTATTACAGACACATCCCTCAAAATGGAGACAGGAGATAACAAACATAAAAAAGGAAGATAAGAAGTATTTTGGTTGCATTACATGTTAACGCAACGCATAAAAAAATAAAAATAAAAAAAGAGCCAAAAACGTGCGTTTATTTTTTTTAGAACACAATGGTGAGCGGGGCTGTGAGAGGCATGCTGGGACTTGCAGTTCCCTGGGTTGGGGAGAGGCGGGGTGGGGGAGGGGAGGGGGGTTTAGACTTTGATATTTTGGTCGCTCGCGTGTCGCTGCAGCCGGTTCAAAACGTTTTTTCTCCTACTTTAATCTTTATTCCCAGGCAGTCATGTGACCCGCGGAGTGGAATGATGGGTTGCTAGGCAACCCATCGCTTGGATGGACCAGAAAATCACGCAGGGCTGCGAGCAAAAATTAACACCTCATATATATATATATACACACATTTTTTTTCTTCACATTTATTAAAGCGAGACAGCATTTTATAATTTTTTTATTTTTTTACATTTTTTAAATTGGGTTCACCAAGGAAGGGTGGGGCTTGAACAGAATGGGCGTGGCTTTATCATTTTTTTTTTTTAGCATAGGTGGTGCCAACGATGATGTCAAAAAAGAAAAACGCCACTGTCAGAGCTACGCAGGCAGCAAAAAAAAAACAAAAAAAACGAGATTCCACGCCAACGCCGGCGCTCGTGCGTTTCGTATAGTCGAAAATTAAACTGACGAATAAAATAAAATGTTTTTTAAAAAAAAAAAAAATCACAAAGCGTTGCCGTGCGCGTTGCAGCCTTAGGCATCGGCCTGCGTTGCCTCCCCGGACAGAGCGATCGTCTCCGATACAGTTCACGGCGAGGCCTGAGAACTCTGTAATCTGCGGAAGCACATGGCATGCTGGGACGCACGGAGATTACGACGTGATTGGATAATCCCGGGATTAGCGCTGGCTCTCGGGATTTTGTGCAGGCGATTATACAAAGAGATCAGTACACAGGTGGCTTCTGATCTGGAGGTTCCACCATCTTCACCACCAACCCCCCCAATCTGACATTCCACCCCTCCCCCCCCAACCCGATATTCCACCCCTCCCCCCCCATCCTGGTTTGTTTTTATTACCATTAATGTTAGTGATAATAATAGGGGGAGGGGAGGGAGCGATGTTCTGCAGATCTCTAGAGGGGTCAGTGATGGAAGTCTGCAGACTATATCAATATGGATCTGTCAGGAGGGGGAGGGAGCGATGTTCTGCAGATCTCTAGAGGGGTCAGTGATGGAATAATCTGCAGAATATATCAATATGGATCTGTCAGGAGGGGGGGATGGGAGGGAGCGATGCTCTGCAGATCTCTAGAGGGGTCAGTGATGGAATAATCTGCAGAATATATCACTATGGATCTGTCAGGAGGGGGATGGGAGGGAGCGATGTTCTGCAGATCTCTAGAGGGGTCATTGATGAGATAATCTGCAGAATATATCAATATGGATCTGTCAGGAGGGGGATGGGAGGGAGCGATGCTCTGCAGATCTCTAGAGGGGTCAGTGATGGGATAATCTGCAGAATATATCAATATGGATCTGTCAGGAGGGGGAGGGGAGGGAGCAATATTCTGCAGATCTCTGGAGGGGGGATGGGAGTCAGTGGTGGAATAATCTGCAGGATATTAGATGACAATATCCGGACTCCGTAGTCCCAGAGCCCCTCATCTCCTCCGGCCTCGTCGCCAACAAACCGGCCCCCGGACTAAGGGCACCAGTACAATGGGGACCCGGAGTTAGAGGCTCCATCCCTCCCTACAAAGCCTCCGGTCTCCAGAACCGGGGGGGGGGGGACATCTAACCCTTCCAAACAATAGATATATGAGAGAGATATATGGATGGAGGGACAGAGGGGTGGCTGAATAGGAGGATAGATAGATAGATAACTCAACACACAGCCATTAATGTCTAAACCGCTGGCAACAAAAGTCAGTACACCCCTAAGTGAAAATCTCCAAATTGGGCCCAAAGTGTCAATATTTTGTGTGGCCGCCATTATTTTCCAGCACTGCCTTCACCCTCTTGGGCATGGAGGTCACCAGAGCTTCACAGGTCACCACTGGAGTCCTCTTCCCCTCCCCCATGATGACATCACAGAGCTCGTGGATGTTAGAGATCTTCCCCTCCTCCACCTTCCCTCTGAGGATCCCCCACAGATGATCAATAGGGTTTAGGTCTGGAGACATGCTTGGCCAGTCCATCACCTTTACCCTCAGCTTCTTTAGCAAGGCAGTGGTGGTGTTGGAGGTGTGTTTGGGGTGGTTATCATGTTGGAATACTGCCCTGCGGTCCAGTCTCTGAAGGGAGAGGATCATGCTCTGCTTCAGTATGTCACAGTACATGTTGGCATTCATGGTCCCCTCAATGATCTGTAGCCCCCCAGTGCCGGCAACACTCATGCAGCCCCAGACCATGACACCCCCACCACCATGCCTGACTGTAGACAAGACACATTTGTCTTTGTCCTCCTCACCTGGTTGCCCCCACACACGCTTGTCACCATCTGACACCAAATACCTTTATCTTGGTCTCATCAGACCACAGGACATGGTTCCAGTAATCCATCTCCTTAGTCTGCTTGTCTTCAGCAAACTGTTTGTGGTCTTTCTTGTGCATCATCTTTAGAAGAGGCTTCCTTCTGGGATGACAGCCATGCAGACCAATTTGATGCAGTGTGCGGCGTATGGTCTGAGCACTGACAGGCTGACCCCCATCTCTTGGCCACCGTGCTGCAGCTCAGTTTCAGGGTCTTGGCAATCTTCTTATAGCCTAGGCCATCTTTATGTAGAGCAACAATTCTTATCTTCAGATCCTCAGAGAGTTCTTTGCCATGAGGTGCCATTTTGACCTTCCAGTGACCAGTAAGAGAGAGTGAGAGCGATAACACCAAATTTAACACACCTGCTCCCCATTTATACCTGAGACCTTGTAACACTAACAAGTCACATGCCACCGGGGAGGGAAAATGGCTAATTGGGCCTAATTTAGACATTTTCACTTAGGGGTGTACTGACTTTTGTTGCCAGCGGTTTAGACATTAATGGCTGTGTGTTGAGTTTATTTTGAGGGGACAGGAAATTTACACTGTTATACAAGCTGTACACTCACTACTTTACATTGTAGACAAGTGTCATTTCTTCAGTGTTGTCACATGAAAAGAGAGAAGAAGAGATTTACACAAATGTGACTGAGGGGTGTACTTATTTTTGTCACATACTGAAGATAGAAATATTGTCTGTAATGGTCAGGTGGTGGATAAACGGTTCCATTCAGGACAATCAAGGTGATTGCTGATTATAATGACCATTCAAAGATTTAGAACATGGAATCTGACAGATGGACAGACTGATGGAAGATCGGATGGATATAAGGATGGAGAATTGGATGGAAGGGTGGGATGGATGGACAGGTGGATAGACGGATGGACAGACAGATGGTTGGATGGGTGATTGGATAGAAGGATACATAACTGGATGGATGGAAGGGTGGTGGATGAGTGGACAGTTGGTTGGTTGGATGGGTGGATAGACGAACAAACGGACGGAGAGATGGATAGAAAAATAGAAGGGTGGATGGAAGGAAGGGTGGAGGAGTGGGCAGATGGTTGGATGGATAGAAGGGTGGATGGAAGGAAGGGTGGAGGAGTGGGCAGATGGTTGGATGGATAGAAGGGTGGATGGAAGGAAGGGTGGAGGAGTGGGAAGATGGTTGGATGGATAGAAGGATGGATGGAAGATAAGGTGGAGGAGTGGGCAGATGGTTGGATGGATAGAAGGGTGGAGGAGTGGGCAGATGGTTGGATGGATAGAAGGGTGGAGGAGTGGGAAGATGGTTGGATGGATAGAAGGGTGGATGGAAGGAAGGGTGGAGGAGTGGGAAGATGGTTGGATGGATAGAAGCGTGGATGGAAGGAAGGGTGGAGGAGTGGGCAGATGGTTGGATGGATAGAAGGATGGATGGAAGGAAGTGTGGAGGAGTGGGAAGATGGTTGGATGGATAGAAGGATGGATGGAAGGAAGGGTGGAGGAGTGGGAAAATGGTTGGATGGATAAAAGGGGGGATGGAAGGAAGGGTGGAGGAGTGGGCAGATGGTTGGATGGATAGAAGGGTGGATGGAAGGAAGGGTGGAGGAGTGGGAAGATGGTTGGATGGATAGAAGGATGGATGGAAGGAAGGGTGGAGGAGTGGGAAGATGGTTGGATGGATAGAAGGGTGGATGGAAGGAAGGGTGGAGGAGTGGGCAGATGGTTGGATGGATAGAAGGGTGGATGGAAGGAAGGGTGGAGGAGTGGGCAGATGGTTGGATGGATAGAAGGGTGGATGGAAGGAAGGGTGGAGGAGTGGGCAGATGGTTGGATGGATAGAAGGATGGAAGGAAGGAAGGGTGGAGGAGTGGGAAGATGGTTGGATGGATAGAAGGGTGGATGGAAGGAAGGGTGGAGGAGTGGGAAGATGGTTGGATGGATAGAAGGGTGGATGGAAGGAAGGGTGGAGGAGTGAGAAGATGGTTGGATGGATAGAAGGATGGATGGAAGGAAGGGTGGAGGAGTGGGCAGATGGTTGGATGGATAAAAGGGGGGATGGAAGGAAGGGTGGAGGAGTGGGCAGATGGTTGGATGGATAGAAGGATGGATGGAAGGAAGTGTGGAGGAGTGGGCAGATGGTTGGATGGATAGAAGGGTGGATGGAAGGAAGGGTGGAGGAGTGGGAAGATGGTTGGATGGATAGAAGGATGGATGGAAGGAAGGGTGGAGGAGTGGGCAGATGGTTGGATGGATAAAAGGGGGGATGGAAGGAAGGGTGGAGGAGTGGGCAGATGGTTGGATGGATAGAAGGATGGATGGAAGGAAGGGTGGAGGAGTGGGAAGATGGTTGGATGGATAGAAGGATGGAAGGAAGGAAGGGTGGAGGAGTGGGAAGATGGTTGGATGGATAGAAGGATGGATGGAAGGAAGGGTGGAGGAGTGGGCAGATGGTTGGATGGATAAAAGGGGGGATGGAAGGAAGGGTGGAGGAGTGGGCAGATGGTTGGATGGATAGAAGGATGGATGGAAGGAAGGGTGGAGGAGTGGGAAGATGGTTGGATGGATAGAAGGATGGAAGGAAGGAAGGGTGGAGGAGTGGGAAGATGGTTGGATGGATAGAAGGGTGGATGGAAGGAAGGGTGGAGGAGTGGGCAGATGGTTGGATGGATAGAAGGGTGGAGGAGTGGGAAGATGGTTGGATGGATAGAAGGATGGATGGAAGGAAGGGTGGAGGAGTGGGAAGATGGTTGGATGGATAGAAGGATGGAAGGAAGGAAGGGTGGAGGAGTGGGAAGATGGTTGGATGGATAGAAGGGTGGATGGAAGGAAGGGTGGAGGAGTGGGCAGATGGTTGGGTGGATGGATGGAAGGAAGGGTGGAGGAGTGGGAAGATGGTTGGATGGATAAAAGGGGGGATGGAAGGAAGGGTGGAGGAGTGGGCAGATGGTTGGATGGATAGAAGGGTGGATGAAAGGAAGGGTGGAGGAGTGGGCAGATGGTTGGATGGATAGAAGGGTGGAGGAGTGGGCAGATGGTTGGATGGATAGAAGGATGGATGGAAGGAAGGGTGGAGGAGTGGGCAGATGGTTGGATGGATAGAAGCGTGGATGGAAGGAAGGGTGGAGGAGTGGGAAGATGGTTGGATGGATAGAAGGGTGAATGGAAGGAAGGGTGGAGGAGTGGGCAGATGGTTGGATGGATAGAAGGGTGGATGGAAGGAAGGGTGGAGGAGTGGGCAGATGGTTGGATGGATAGAAGGGTGGATGGAAGGAAGGGTGGAGGAGTGGGAAGATGGTTGGATGGATAGAAGGGTGGATGGAAGGAAGGGTGGAGGAGTGGGCAGATGGTTGGATGGATAGAAGGGTGGATGGAAGGAAGGGGGGAGGAGTGGGAAGATGGTTGGATGGATAGAAGGGTGGGGGAGTGGGCAGATGGTTGGATGGATAGAAGGGTGGATGGAAGGAAGGGTGGAGGAGTGGGAAGATGGTTGGATGGATAGAAGGGTGGAGGAGTGGGGAAGATGGTTGGATGGATAGAAGGGTGGATGGAAGGAAGGGTGGAGGAGTGGGCAGATGGTTGGATGGATAGAAGGGTGGATGGAAGGAAGGGTGGAGGAGTGGGGAAGATGGTTGGGATGGATAGAAGGGTGGGGGAGTGGGCAGATGGTTGGATGGATAGAAGGGTGGATGGAAGGAAGGGTGGAGGAGTGGAAGATGGTTGGATGGATAGAAGGTGGAGGAGTGGGAAGATGGTTGGATGGATAGAAGGGTGGATGGAAGGAAGGGTGGAGGAGTGGGCAGATGGTTGGATGGATAGAAGGGTGGATGGAAGGAAGGGTGGAGGAGTGGGCAGATGGTTGGATGGATAGAAGGACAACGGACAAAGAGATGGACAGACAGATAGAAGGATAGATGGACAAAGAGAGGGTTGGATGGATAGAAGGATGAATGGACAGATGGTTGGTTGGATGGGTGGATGGATGGACAAAAGGATGGAGAGCTGGATGGATGGACAGATGGACAAAATAGTTGGATGAATAAAAGGATGAATGGACATACGGACGGACAGATGGTTCGATGGGTGATCAGACAGAAGGATGGAAGGGTGGATGGATGGGCAGATAGCAGAATTTCATGGATGGATGTAGAGGGGGATGGATGGATGTAGAGGAGGATGGATGGATGTAGGGGGGGGGTGGCTGTAGAAGGAGATGGATGGATGTAGAGGGGATGGGTGGATGTAGAGAAGGGATGGATGGATGTAGGGGGGATGGCTGTAGAAGGGGATGGATGTAGAAGGGGATGGATGGATGTAGAGGAGGATGGATGGATGTAGAGGCGGATGGATGGAGGAAGAGGGGGGTGGATGGATGTAGAAGGGGATGGATGGCTGTAGAAGGGGATGGATGTAGAAGGGGATGGATGGATGTAGAGGAGGATGGATGGATGTAGAGGAGGATGGATGGATGTGGGGGGGTGGCTGTAGAAGCAGATGGATGGATGTAGAGGAAGATGGGTGGATGTAGAGAAGGGATGGATGGATGTAGGGGGGGTGGCTGTAGAAGGGGATGGATGTAGAAGGGGATGGATGGATGTAGAGGAGGATGGATGGATGTAGAGGCGGATGGATGGAGGAAGAGGGGGGTGGATGGATGTAGAAGGGGATGGATGGCTGTAGAAGGGGATGGATGTAGAAGGGGATGGATGGATGTAGAGGAGGATGGATGGATGTAGAGGCGGATGGATGAATGTAGAGGGGGGGGGGGGGGGGTGGATGGATGTAGAGGGGGATGGATGGATGTAGAGGGGGATGGATGGATGTAGAAGGGGGATGGATGGATGTAGAGGGGGATGGATGGATGTAGAAGGGGATGGATGGATGTAGAGGGGGGATGGATGGTGTAGAGGGGTGGGATGAATGTAGGGGGGATGGATGGATGGTAGAGGGGGATGGATGGATGTAGAAGGGGATGGATGGATGTAGAGGGGGTGGATGGTGAAGGATGGATGGATGTAGGGGGATGGAGGATGTAGGGGGAGGATGGATGTGAGATGGATGTAGAGAGGGGAGGGGGTGGGAGGGGGTGGATGATAGGTAGGGGGGGTGAATGGATGTAGGGGGGATGGATGGATGTAGAAGTTGTGAGTTGGATGTAGTGGGGATGGATGT
>NW_027507791.1:30049453-30330337 GCF_037356315.1 Lithobates pipiens | reverse complement strand
GACAGATAGAAGGATAGATGGACAAAGAGAGGGTTGGATGGATAGAAGGATGAATGGACAGATGGTTGGTTGGATGGGTGGATGGATGGACAAAAGGATGGAGAGCTGGATGGATGGACAGATGGACAAATAGTTGGATGAATAAAAGGATGAATGGACATACGGACGGACAGATGGTTCGATGGGTGATCAGACAGAAGGATGGAAGGGTGGATGGATGGGCAGATAGCAGAATTTCATGGATGGATGTAGAGGGGGATGGATGGATGTAGAGGAGGATGGATGGATGTAGGGGGGGGGTGGCTGTAGAAGGAGATGGATGGATGTAGAGGGGGATGGGTGGATGTAGAGAAGGGATGGATGGATGTAGGGGGGATGGCTGTAGAAGGGGATGGATGTAGAAGGGGATGGATGGATGTAGAGGAGGATGGATGGATGTAGAGGCGGATGGATGGAGGAAGAGGGGGGTGGATGGATGTAGAAGGGGATGGATGGCTGTAGAAGGGGATGGATGTAGAAGGGGATGGATGGATGTAGAGGAGGATGGATGGATGTAGAGGAGGATGGATGGATGTGGGGGGTGGCTGTAGAAGCAGATGGATGGATGTAGAGGAAGATGGGTGGATGTAGAGAAGGGATGGATGGATGTAGGGGGGGTGGCTGTAGAAGGGGATGGATGTAGAAGGGGATGGATGGATGTAGAGGAGGATGGATGGATGTAGAGGCGGATGGATGGAGGAAGAGGGGGGTGGATGGATGTAGAAGGGGATGGATGGCTGTAGAAGGGGATGGATGTAGAAGGGGATGGATGGATGTAGAGGAGGATGGATGGATGTAGAGGCGGATGGATGAATGTAGAGGGGGGGGGGGGGGGTGGATGGATGTAGAGGGGGATGGATGGATGTAGAGGGGGATGGATGGATGTAGAAGGGGATGGATGGATGTAGAGGGGGATGGATGGATGTAGAAGGGGATGGATGGATGTAGAGGGGGGGGATGGATGGATGTAGAGGGGGTGGATGAATGTAGGGGGGATGGATGGATGTAGAGGGGGATGGATGGATGTAGAAGGGGATGGATGGATGTAGAGGGGGATGGATTGATGTAGAAGGGGATGGATGGATGTAGGGGGGATGGATGGATGTAGGGGGGGATGGATGGATGTAGAAGATGATGGATGGATGTAGAGGGGGATGGATGGATGTAGGGGGGTGGATGGATGTAGAGGGGGATGGATGGATGTAGAGGGGGTGGATGAATGTAGGGGGGGTGGATGGATGTAAGAGGGGGATGGATGGATGTAGAAGATGATGGATGGATGTAGAGGGGGGATGGATGGATGTAGGGGGGATGGATGGATGGCTGTAGAAGGGGATGGATGGATGTAGAGAGGGGATGGATGTAGGGGGATGGATGGATGGATGTAGAGGGGGATGGATGGATGTAGAGGGGGTGGATGAATGTAGGGGGGGGTGGATGGATGTAGAGGGGGATGGATGGATGTAGAAGATGATGGATGGATGTAGAGGGGGATGGATGGATGTAGGGGGGATGGATGGATGGCTGTAGAAGGGGATGGATGGATGTAGAGAGGGGATGGATGGATGTAGGGGGATGGATGGATGGATGTAGGGGGGATGGATGGATGTAGGGGGGATGGATGAATGTAGGGGGGATGGATGGATGGATGTAGGGGGATGGATGTAGGGGGGGATGGATGGATGTAGAGGGGGATGGATGGATGTAGAGGGTGATGGATGGATGTAGGGGGATGGATGGATGTAGGGGGGATGGATGGATGTAGGGGGGTTGGATGGATGTAGGGGGGATGGATGGATGTAGGGGGATGGATGGATGTAGGGGGGATGGATGGATGGATGTTAGGGGGATGGATGGATGTAGAGGGGGATGGATGGATGTAGGGGGATGGATGGATGTAGGGGGGGATTTATGTATGTAGGGGGATGGATGGATGTAGAGGGGGATGGATGGATGTAGGGGGGATGGATGAATGTAGGGGGATGCATGGATGGATGTAGAGGGGATGGATGGATGGATGTAGGGGGGATGGATGGATGGATGTAGGGGGGATGGATGGATGTAGGGGGGATGGATGGATGTAGGGGGATGGATGGGTGGATGTAGAGGGGATGGATGGATGGATGTAGGGGGGATGGATGGATGGATGTAGGGGGGATGGATGGATGTAGGGGGGATGGATGGGTGGATGTAGGGGGGATGGATGACTGTAGGGGGGGTGGATGGATGTAGAGGGGGATGGATGGATGTAGGGGGGATGGATGGATGTAGGGGGGTGGATGGAGGTAGAGGGGGATGGATGGATGTAGGGGGATGGATGAATGTAGGGGGATGCATGGATGGATGTAGAGGGGATGGATGGATGGATGTAGGGGGGATGGATGGATGGATGTAGGGGGGATGGATGGATGTAGGGGGATGGATGGATGTAGGGGGGATGGATGGGTGGATGTAGAGGGGATGGATGGATGGATGTAGGGGGGATGGATGGATGGATGTAGGGGGGATGGATGGATGTAGGGGGGATGGATGGGTGGATGTAGGGGGGATGGATGACTGTAGGGGGGGGTGGATGGATGTAGAGGGGGATGGATGGATGTAGGGGGGATGGATGGATGTAGAGGGGGATGGATGGATGTAGGGGGGATGGATGGATGTAGAGGGGGATGGATGGATGGATGGATGGATGTAGGGGGATGGATGGATGGATGGATGGATGTAGGGGGGAGGGATGGATGGATGTAGTAAATTGTGGAATGCCCCATCTGTATGAAAGCTCCAGCGATTCTTCATATCACCCCCCCCCCCCCCCTCCTCTTTCCCCGTGTCCCCCCCTCCCCCTCCTTCTATTGTTTACATGGAGAAGTGATGATGTCACTGTGGTTACCCGGCAACCTTTACGGATAGATGTGGGCGAGTGGGTGGTTGCCAGGGAACGTGTTCTGGGGTTTCCATGGTAACTGAGCATCTGGCTCTGTGTGAATGATCCGCTGGAAGCATCTCTGTGGAAGAAGGGAGGGAACGGACTACGGGGCACAGACAGGAGGGGGGGGGATGAAAATGTCCTACCCTCCGCCAAATTATACCCCAAAACGATCCCTGCCCCCCCCCCCCATCCTGCGTGCCAGCCTCTGATCCCCAGCCTGGCACGCTGTACCGGGGGTTTCGCCCGTCTCCTAGCAACTGCAAGGACTGGATGTAGAGCTGGTTGCCATGGCAACTTTCCATCCTCCAGCATCAGGACCACAGTGTAACCCTGACAGTGCCACAGACATCCCCCCTCCCCCCCCCAGTATGGGCCACGTCCTCTCTTATGGCGGCTGGTGTAGTATGTGGTACCATTAATTTTATAGGAGCCATGCGTGGGGGAGGGGAGGGGGGAGGGCACCTCTGTGATCATCACAGCCTGGCATATATATTACACACCCAGACAGAAATAGGACAATCGTAGGAGGTGACATCACAAAGCCACACCCTCCCGACGCAATGTATCAATCCAGCACACCGAGACCCCGATATACAATGTAACATCCCCGGCCATGGACTATCTCCTACATATAGTGTACCGCAGTGACGCTGTGGTGGTCACGTGATGCGGTGTCCATGGATTGGATGGCAGGACTCTGATGATGTATTTGGGACGCCGAGTAAAATAAGACTCGGGAACGGTGTCACTTATGTGAGCCAGGAGGTCACCTTATTGGAGGATTCCATCTCTCTGTATAGAAGGGGGAGGGGAGTGAAATGATCAGTGATGGGGGAAGGAGAACCATACAGAAATGTTCGGGGAAACACCCTGAAAATTGGTTCTTCCGGAGTCTCCGCTCCTCAAATGTGACCACAGTGCAACTTCACCTACCCCGGGATTTACACACTTACCTTGTATTGCCTCTTTGTCAGGCTGAGTTCCCAGCTGAGTGTCAGGCCGGGTGTTGGGTTATGTGTCGGGTTGAATGTCAGGCTAAGCATCAAGCTTAGTGTTGGGCTGAGTATCAAGTTGAACATCAAGCTGAGTGTCAGGCCAGGTGTTGGGTTAAGTGTGTCAGGCCAGGTGTTGGGTTAAGTGTGTCAGGCCAGGTGTTGGGTTAAGTGTGTCAGGCCAGGTGTTGGGTTAAGTGTGTCAGGCCAGGTGTTGGGCTGAGTATCAAGCTGAGTGTTGGGTTGGGTGTCAGGCCAGGTGTCAGGCTGAATGTTGGCCCAACTGTTGAGTTGAGTGTCGGGCCATGTTTTGGGTTGAATATCAGGCTGAGTGTTGGGTTGGGTGTCAGGATAAGTGTTGGGTTGAGTGTCAGGCCATGTTTTGGGTTGAATATCAGGCTGAGTGTTGGGTTGGGTGTCAGGATAAGTGTTGGGTTGAGTGTCAGGCCAGGTGTTGGGCTGAATGTTGGCCCAACTGTTGAGTTTCAGGCCAGGTTTTGGGTTGAATATCAGGCTGAGTGTTGGGTTGAGTGTCAGGCCAGGTGTTGGGTTATGTGTCGGGTTGAATGTCAGGCTAAGCATCAAGCTTAGTGTTGGGCTGAGTATCAAGCTGAACATCAAGATGAGTGTCAGGCCAGGTGTTGGGTTAAGTGTGTCAGGCCAGGTGTTGTGCTGAGTATCAAGCTGAATGTTGGGTTCAGTATCAAGCTGAGTGTCGAGTTGAGTTTCAGGCCAGGTGTCAGGATGAATGTCGGCCCAACTGTTGAGTTGAGTGTCAGGCCAGGTGTCGGGCCAGGTTTTGGGTTGAATGTCAGGCTGAGTATCAAGCTGGGTGTTGGGTTGGGTTTCAGGCCAGGTGTTGGGTTGAGTATCAAGCTGAGTGTTGAGTTGAGTGTCAGGCCAGGTGTCAGGCTGAATGTTGGCCCAACTGTTGAGTTGAGTGTCAGGTTTAATGTTGGCCCAACTGTTGAGTTGAGTGTCAGACCAGGTGTTGGGTTATGTGTCGGGTTGAATGTCAGGCTAAGCATCAAGCTGAGTGTTGGGTTGAGTATCAAGCTGAGTGTTGGGTTGGGTGTCAGGCCAGGTGTCAGGCTGAATGTTGGCCCAACTGTTAAGTTGAGTGTCAGGCCAGGTGTTGGGTTATGTGTCGGGTTGAATGTCAGGCTAAGCATCAAGCTTAGTATTGGGCTGAGTATCAAGCTGAACATCAAGATGAGTGTCAGGTCAGGTGTTGGGTTAGGTGTGTCAGGCCAGGTGTTGGGCTGAGTATCAAGCTGAGTGTTGGGTTCAGTATCAAGCTGAGTGTCGAGTTGAGTTTCAGGCCAGGTGTCAGGCTGAATGTCGGCCCAACTGTTGAGTTGAGTGTCAGGCCAGGTGTCGGGCCAGGTTTTGGGTTGAATGTCAGGCTGAGTATCAAGCTGAGTGTTGGGCTGAGTATCAAGCTGAGTGTTGGGTTGGGTTTCAGGCCAGGTGTTGGGTTGAGCATCAGGCCAAGTGTTGGCCTTAGTATCAAGCTGAGCGTTGAGTGTCAGGCCAGGTGTCAGGCTGAATGTTGGCCTAACTGTTGAGTTGAGTGTCAGGTTTAATGTTGGCCCAACTGTTGAGTTGAGTGTCAGGCCAGGTGTTGGGTTATGTGTCAGGTTGAATGTCAGGCTAAGCATCAAGCTTAGTGTTGGGCTGAGTATCAAGCTGAGTGTTGGGTTGGGTGTCAGGCCAGGTGTCAGGCTGAATGTTGGCCCAACTGTTGAGTTGAGTGTCAGGCCAGTTGTTGGGTTATGTGTCAGGTTGAATGTCAGGCTAAGCATCAAGCTTAGTGTTGGGCTGAGTATCAAGCTGAACATCAAGATGAGTGCCAGGCCAGGTTTTGAGTTAAGTGTGTCAGGCCAAGTGGTGGGTTCAGTATCAAGCTGAGTGTTGAGCTGAGTGTCAAGCCAGGTGTCGGGCTGAATGTTGGCCCAACTGTTGAGTTGAATGTCAGGCCAGGTGTTGGGCCAGGTTTTGGGTTGAATGTCAGGCTGAGTATGAAGCTGAGTGTTGTACTGAGTATGAAGCTGAGTGTTGTACTGAGTATGAAGCTGAGAGTTGGGTGTCAGGCCAGGTGTTGGGTTGAGTATCAAGCCAAGTGTTGAGTTGGGTGTCAGGCCAACTGTTGAGTTGAGTGTCAATGTCAGGCCAGGTGTTGGGCCAGGTTTTGGGTTGAATGTCAGGCTGAGTATCAAGCTGAGTGTTGGGTTGGGTGTCAGGCCAGGTGTTGGGTTGGGTGTCAGGCCAGGTGTTGGGTTGAGTGTCAGGCCAGGTGGTGGGTTGAATGTCAGGCTGAGCATCAAGCTGAGTGTCAGATCAGGTATCAGGCTGAGTGTTGGGCTGAGTATCAAGCTGAGAGTTGGGTTGGGTGTCAGGCCAGGTGTCGAGTTGAATGTCGGCCCAACTGTTGAGTTGAGTGTCAGGCCAGGTGTTGGACCAGGTTTTGAGTTGAATGTCAGGCTGAGTATCAAGCTGAGTGTTGGGTTGGGTGTCAGGCCAGGTGTTGGGTTGAATGTCAGGCCAGGTGTTGGGTTGGGTGTCAGGCCAGGTGTTGGGTTGAATGTCAGGCCAGGTGTTGGGTTGAATGTCAGGCTGAGTATCAAGCTGAGTGTTGGGTTGGGTGTCAGGCCAGGTGTTGGGTTGAGTGTCAGGCCAGGTGTTGGGTTGAGTGTCGGGCTAGGTGTTGGGTTGAATGTCAGGCTGAGTATCAAGCTGAGTGTTGGGTTGGGTGTCGGGCCAGGTGTTGGGTTGAGTGTCAGGCCAGGTGTTGGGTTGAATGTCAGGCTGAGTATCAAGCTGAGTGTTGGGTTGGGTGTCGGGCCAGGTGTTGGGTTGAATGTCAGGCTGAGTATCAAGCTGAGTGTTGGGTTGGGTGTCGGGCCAGGTGTTGGGTTGAGTGTCAGGCCAGGTATTGGGTTGAATGTCAGGCTGAGTATCAAGCTGAGTGTTGGGTTGGGTGTCGGGCCAGGTGTTGGGTTGAGTGTCAGGCCAGGTGTTGGGTTGAATGTCAGGCTGAGTATCAAGCTGAGTGTTGGGTTGGGTGTCGGGCCAGGTGTTGGGTTGAATGTCAGGCTGAGTATCAAGCTGAGTGTTGGGTTGGGTGTCGGGCCAGGTGTTGGGTTGAGTGTCAGGCCAGGTGTTGGGTTGAATGTCAGGCTGAGTATCAAGCTGAGTGTTGGGTTGGGTGTCGGGCCAGGTGTTGGGTTGAGTGTCGGGCCAGGTGTTGGGTTGAGTGTCAGGCCAGGTGTTGGGTTGAGTGTCAGGCCAGGTGTTGGGTTGGGTGTCAGGCCAGGTGTTGGGTTGAGTGTCAGGCCAGGTGTTGGGTTGGGTGTCAGGCCAGGTGTTGGGTTGAATGTCAGGCTGAGCATCAAGCTGAGTGTCAGATCAGGTATCAGGCTGAGTGTTGGGCTGGGAGGCCGTCCTATCACCAGCCTGAGCTCACTGCTGATAAGAGACACTAAAGAACATATAACAGAGATGTTCCTGTGGTTCAGCACCCAATCCACATCCATCTCCCATCCTAATGCGACCCCACCCACTACACATCACATGACTCTGCACTTCCATGTTACAAGAGACTAACATGTTAAAGTAAGACCCCCTTTTGAAAGAAGATCTCTTTTAAGTCACTAGAGACTGCTAAAGACTCTGTCATGCTGCAATGTTACAGGAGACTGCTAGAGATGGTTGCTGTGTTACAAGGGACTGTTAGAGAACGCTGCAATGTTACAGGTAGTGATGAGCTCTGGTCTGTTCGGAGTAAGATCTGAACCAATGTGTTGGAGCCCTCCAAAAAGCTGTCACCATTACAGGCCAATCATCTGCAGGCGCGGCATTCCCCATCCGGCAGTCATATGTCTACAATGGGCGCATATCCATGCAGCTGCTAGGCGATCCTTTAGGGGGGACACATGATTGGCCCAAACAAGTGACAGCTTTCTGGTGGGCTGGTGTGTTCAGACCCGGGTCCAAACATGCCCAAGCTCATCTCTAGTGACAGGAAACTGCTAGAGGTTGGTGCAATGCTACAAGGGACTAAAAGAGATGGTTACTGCCAGCCCACTGTGGTCCTACAACCCTTCCCCCACATGCACCCATCAATGCCCATGTTAAGCCGCCCCCCATTGATATGATCAGTAGCACCTACCCTCCCTTTGCCTGCTTACATTTAGCTCCGCCTACATTGCTGGTCACGCGTGAGTGGGCCCCAACGGGCGATATCACCCAAAGCTCTTTGCAGGAGCCCGGCGGGTACTCCCCGGCGGGCGATGTCACCCAAAGCTCTTTTGCAGGACCCCGGCCTATACTCCCCGGCAGGCGATGTCACCCAAAGCTCTTTGCAGCAGGACCTCAGTGAAAAAAAATGTAGCTGGATAGCCGCACTCCAAAGTATTCAACTTTATTGCAAAAATATGATTAAAATCATGGCATCTAGGCTAATGTACAGACTAACTGCACAGCCGCTTGCAGCAGGACCCCTGCGGATAGGCCCCGGCGGGCGATGTCACCCAAAGCTCTTTTGCAGGACCCCAGTGGATACTCCCCGGCAGGCGATGTCGCCCAAAGCTTTTTTGCAGGAGCCCGGCGGATACTCCCCGGCGGGCGATGTCACCAAAAGCTCTTTGCAGGACCCCGGCGGCTCTTTGCAGGACCCCTGTGGATAGGCCCCGGCGGGCGATGTCACCCCAAGCTCTTTGCAGGACCCCGGCGGATACTCCCCGGCGGGCGATATCACCCCAAGGTCTTTGCAGGAGCCCGGCGGATACTCCCCGGCGGACGATGTCACCCAAAGCTCTTTGCAGGACCCCGGCGGATACTCCCCAGCGGGCGATGTCACCCCACAGACACAGAATATCTTTATATCCAGTACTCAGGTATTCTATCCACACCGACATTTATTTTCTGTCTTTCTTTCTTCTAGATGAACCGACCGATTCAAGTGAAACCAGCTGACAGCGAGAGCCGAGGAGGTAGGTGATCCCCCCCAACCAACCAATCAGAATCCTTCCATTTCCCACAATGCTCTGTGTGCACCCCTCTACTGTGTTCGATGTACACTTACCCGTCTCCTTCCAAACATTTTTCGACATGAAAGTGACATTTTTTAAATAAAGCTTTTTGATTTTCATTCCATTCCTTATTTTATACCCAGTGATGTCATCATTGGGCCTCTGTGCTTCTCTAAGCAATACAGGCAGATCATAGCTGGTGGGAGGAGCCGGCAGGGGGGCTGTAAATACCTTCCTGAAAACATCCCAGCCCCCTGCCCCAGTCCTGATGCAAGCAGTGGGAGGAGTTATGCAAATATCAATAATGCCCTTATGGGCAGGTATAAGTCTGGAGGAGTGGGTTGTTCGTAGGCAGGCTGTATTTGCATAGGTAACGCCCACATTCGATAATGCTCCTCCAGGATTGGAAGAACTGAAATCCAATGAATGAAAAGGAAGTGCTCTTAGTCCTGATACATGCAGTGGGAGGAGTTATGCAAATATAAATAATGCTCTTATGGGCGGGTATCAGTCTGGAGGAATGGGTTGTTCGTAGGCAGGCTGTATTTGCATAGGTAACGCCCACATTCGATAATGCTCCTCCAGCATTGGAAGAACTGAAATCCAATGAATGAAAAGGAAGGGCTCTAAGTCTTGATACAAGCAGTGGGAGGAGTTATGCAAATATCAATAATGCCCTTATGGGCTGGTATCAGTCTGGAGGAGTGGGTTGTTCGTAGGCAGGCTGTATTTGCATAGGTAACGCCCACATTCGATAATCCTCCCCCATGATTGGAAGAACTGAAATCCAATGAATGGAAGCGCTCTAAGTCCTGATACAAGCAGTGGGAGGGGTTATGCAAATATCAGAATGTATTGATGAGTGGGCGTCAGTCTGGAGGAGTGGGCATTCCTAGGCAGGCTAGGTAACGCCCACATGTGATTCTGAGCCTCCATAATGGACACAACTGAGGTCCAATGAATGAAAAGGGGGGGGGGCTAGATGTTGCTGGATGTCCTCCAGCCTGGAAATGAGGCGGGCTCTATGTGACTTGCATGTCCAAAGTCACCAGTACAATCCCATGATTCTCTAGCCTGCTTATGTGCGCCATGACGTCACGTCACATCAGTAGACACGCAGCGTCGGTTGAGGGGTGTGGTCTTTGCATGAGGTGACCTCCCAACTCCCCTACTCATCAAATGAGCACCGTTCGACCTCGAGTCTCACCTCCTCTTTTATTTCTCTCCGTTACCTAGAGGACCGCAAGCTGTTCGTGGGCATGCTGGGAAAGCAGCAGACGGACGAGGACGTCCGCAGGATGTTTGAACCCTTCGGGAACATAGACGAGTGTACGGTCCTTCGGGGGCCGGATGGGACCAGCAAAGGTATCTACGAGCCTGGAGGGGCGTGGCCTTACTTCAAATTTAAAGGGCAACTCCGGGCAAATTCTCAAACCCCGCCCCTTTTTTTGGAGCCAACAATGCAAACGCAAAGCCTGATTTTTTTTTTTCTGCATTTGCATGGAGTTCGCCCCTTAAAGTGTACCGGTCACTTAAAGTGGAGCGGCCATTTTTATTTAATTTTTTGGCCTACGTCCCGTCTTCCCGCTTTGGGGGCGGAGTGGAGCTTTTAATACCCTACCACCCCGCCCCTTGGGGGAGGTGGCCCACAGGTGACGCGTTTTTTTTTTTTCCGGCCATTTTGTTGTGTGATCACTGTGCTGCGGTGCTGCCCCCTTGTGTCGTGTAGTAATGTGGTATCTCCCCGCGCTTAGGTTGTGCATTTGTGAAGTATCAGACACATTCAGAGGCGCAGGCGGCCATCAACGCGCTCCACGGGAGTCGGACACTGCCGGTAAGACAACAAGGGACTCCACCCCCCATCCCCCCCCCATGTAGATGTGTGCTTACTTAGTGGAGGTTGTGTGTGTGTGTGGTGGTGGTGGTGGCGGCGGCGGCGGCGGCCATGATGGTCCAGCCAATTGATCTTCCTGCTGGGTAGTCACGTGACACATTTCGGTGGTGCGTCACGTCCCTCCGCCCCCCCCCTGCTAACGCCAGTCCGCCCTCTCATTTCCCTGCAGGGAGCCTCCTCCAGCCTGGTGGTGAAATTCGCTGACACGGAGAAGGAGCGGGGGCTGCGCCGGATGCAGCAAGTGGCCAATCAGCTCGGCATGTTCAGCCCCATCGCTCTTCAGTTCGGGGCGTACAGCGCCTACACACAGGCAGTAAGTGACCAGGTGAATACAGTGCCCTCTTCTATACCAAAATTTTATCTATGTGTATGATGCATGACCGTGTCTCACTGTGACATCATCATCCCCACCATCATCAAAAATGCATGCTCCTCCCCCCTCACACCAAAGTGGAATGGATGTCTCCACCCATGTTGACCTTTGAACCCCTGATTGCTCCTATTTCGACTTAAAATTTGAGAAAATTTGCAATTCTCAGACTCTCGGGGACGCGTACCGGTTCTGGAGTGACCCGGGAGGTCATATGTGGTTCAGGAGAAGAACGGCTTCCATCTGAGGCCCCTCCTACATTTCCCAAATTCCCTTTAGACCTTTAATAAATTCAAAATGTAGCAATATGTGAAAGGCCAAAAAAAATAAAAAATGTTGTAGCCCAATTTTGTAAATTTTGTAGCACTTAATGGTCTCCTACATCATTGTGGACAATTTTGGGTACGTACCCGAGTGACCTTCATCTCATTTCAAGGTTTGATGAATGTTATTGGACGTCACCGTCCCTTATTTTTAGCAGCAACAGTCACATTTAAAACGTATTAACATTTAAAAGGAAAAAAAATACAATTTTGTAGTCCAATTTTGTAAATTTTGTAGCACTTAATGGTTACCAACATCAACGTTGACAATTTTGGATACATATCCGGGTGACGTTCATCTCCATTCAAGTTTTGATGATCGTTATTGGCCTCGACTAGACATGTGCAGAATGAAAACAAATTTTTTATTTAATCATTTTGTAGTGTTAAATTCGTTCAGTTTGTTTTTTCGGAATTTGTTTAGTTTAGTTTCATTTATTCGAATATGACTGAATCGAAAAGTATCGAATCGGCATTCGATTTCAAATTTAATTGATTTGAAATTCGAATTTCAGAAGAAAGTTCTATTCTTTCTATTTGATTCTATTCTTTTATCTTCTATTCTATTTTATTCTATTAATTAATTTTTTATTATATTCTAATCTATCTTTTTTTTCTATTCCCTTATTTTCTATTCTATTTTTTCCTATTCTATTTAAATCTATTCTGCTTTTTTTTATATATTCTATTCAAATATATTATATCCCCTTATTTTCTATTCTTTTTTATTCTATTCTTTTATTTTCTATGCTATTATAATCTAGTCTATTTTTTTCTATTCTATTCTAATCATTTTTTTTCTATACAAATCTATTATATTCCCTTATTTTCTATTTTATTCTATTGTTTTATTTTCTATGCTATTATAATCTATTCAATTTTTTTCTACTCTATTCCCTTATTTTCTATTCTATTTTATTTCCTATTCTATTTAAATCTATTCTGCTTTTTTATATTCTATTCAAATTAATTATATCCCCTTATTTTCTATTCTTTTTTATTCTATTCTTTTATTTTCTATGCTATTATAATCTAGTCTATTTTTTTCTATTCTATTCTAATCTATTATTTTTTTTCTATACAAATCTATTCTATTCCCTTATTTTCTATTTTATTCTATTGTTTTATTTTCTATGCTATTATAATCTATAAAAAAAATTCTACTCTATTCCCTTATTTTCTATTCTATTTTATTTCCTATTTTATTTAAATCTATTCTGCTTTTTTTTATATTCTATTCAAATATATTATATCCCCTTATTTTCTATTCTTTTTTATTCTATTCTTTTATTTTCTATGCTATTACAATCTAGTCTATTTTTTCTATTCTATTCTAATCAATTTTTTTTTCTATACAAATCTATTCTATTCCCTTATTTTCTATTTTATTCTATTGTTTTATTTTCTATGCTATTATAATCTATTCAATTTTTTTCTACTCTATTCCCTTATTTTCTATTCTATTTTATTTTCTATTCTATGCCCTTATTTTCTATTCTATTTAAATCGATTCTGATTTTTTTTTTCTATTCTAATCTATTCTATTATTTCTATTCTATTTCCTTATTTTCTATTTTATTCTATTGTTTTATTTTCTATTCTAATCTATTATTTTCTATTCTATCATTTTCTATTCTATTCCCATATTTTCTATTTTTATTCTATTGTTTTATTTTCTATTCTAATCTATTATTTTCTATTCTATCATTTTCTATTCTAATCTATTATTTTCTATTTTATTCTATTGTTTTATTTTCTATTCTAATCTATTATTTTCTATTCTATTATTTTATTTTTCTATTCTAACTTATTCTATTTTATTTTCTATTCTATTCCCTTATTTTCTATTTTATTTAAATATATTCTGCTTTTTTTTTTCTATTCTAATCTATTCTATTCCCTTATTTTCTATTTTTTTTTTCTAATCAATTTTTTTTTCTATTCAAATCTATTCTATTTTTTTATAGTCTAATCTATTCTATTCTATTTTATTTTATAGTTTACTTTAATCTGTTTTATTCTATTCGAATTTCAGAAGACGGCCGTGTTCTAGCACTATAGTCTTTGAAGGAAATCAGCGATATATTTATATTCCAAATTAGTTGAAATTTCTTTACTATTGCAATTCGGATGCATCCTCATCCGAATTTCGATTCGGGGCGAGGCGGGGCGCACATGTCTAGACTTGACCAGCATTATTTTTAGCAGCAACAGTCACATGACTGAAAATCAGGATCATTATATGAAATAAAATTTGGTGAATTTATTTTTTGTTGACCCGCAGAACATTGTGACGTCCCCTCCCAATATCATTGGTGTTCACCTGCTCAGCATGACATCATTGAATGTTACACAGTGACATCATTTCCTGCTTGTGACATCATCCCCCAACTCACCCTTCATCTCCTGTGACATCAGTATCGCCCCCTCCCCACATTGTCCATGTCCTCCAATGGTCTTGGAAAGCTCTTCATCTTGTGTTGTGGCGCGCGGTCGATCGTCTTGCTGTTGTCTCACACCGGTTTGTGTTTTTTCATCCCCCCGCAGCTTATGCAGCAGCAGGCCGCCCTGGTGGCCGCGCACAGTGCTTACCTCAACCCCATGGCCACCATGGCCGCCGTCCAGATGCAGCAAATGGCGACAATCAACCCCAACGGGATCATAACCACTCCCATCACCCCAATTACCCCCATCACGTCCTCTTCAGGTGAGAACCGGGCTCCGACTGCTTAGACCCAGGAAAGAACTTAGAGGATTCTGGGAGTGCGGGGTGACACAGGTCTTCCTTGTCGTATAGATCAGTGGTCTCCAAACTGCAGCAACGGGGGGGGGGGGGGGGGCGGATGTCGCCCTTTGTTTGCCTTTATCTGGCCCCTGGGGCACTATTCCTCCCACTGACACCAACAGTGGGGCATATCTCCTCCTACCACTGACACCAATGATTGAGGATTATTCCTCCTACTGATACCAATGATGGGGCACTATTCCTTCCACTAACACCAATAATTGGGGATAATGCCTCCCCCTGACACCAATGATGGGGCACTTTTCCTTACACATCATCAATGGGGCACTGTTCCTCCCATTGACACCATCGATGGAGCACTATTCCTCCCACTGACACCAACAATGGGGCACGATTCCTCCCACTGACACCAACGATGGGGCACGATTCCTCCCACTGACACCAACAATGGGGCATGATTCCTCCCACTGACACCAACGATGGGGCACGATTCCTCCCACTGACACCAACGATGGGGCACGATTCCTCCCACTGACACCAACAATGGGGCATGATTCCTCCCACTGACACCAACGATGGGGCACGATTCCTCCCACTGACACCAACGATAGGGAACGATTCCTCCCACTGACACCAACGATGGGGCACTATTCCTCCCACTAACACCAATGATGGGGCACTATTCCTCCCACTAACACCAATGATGGGGCACTATTCCTCCCACTAACACCAATGATGGGGCACTATTCCTTCCACTAACACCAATAATTGGGGATAATGCCTCCCCCTGACACCAATGATGGGGCACTTTTCCTTACACATCATCGATGGGGCACTGTTCCTCCCATTGACACCATCGATGGAGCACTATTCCTCCCACTGACACCAACAATGGGGCACTATTCCTCCCACTGACACCAACAATGGGGCACTATTCCTCCCACTGACACCAACGATGGGGCACGATTCCTCTCACTGACACCAACGATGGGGCACTATTCCTCCCACTAACACCAATGATGGGGCACTATTCCTCCCACTGACACCATCGATGGGGCACTATTCCTCCCACTGACACCATCGATGGGGCACTATTCCTCCCACTGACACCACCGATGGGGCAATATTCCTCCCACTGACACCAATGATGGGTACTATTCCTCCCACTGACACCAACGATGGGGCACGATTCCTCTCACTGACACCAACGATGGGGCACTATTCCTCCCACTAACACCAATGATGGGGCACTATTCCTCCCACTGACACCATCGATGGGGCACTATTCCTCCCACTGACACCAATGATGGGGCACTATTCCTCCCACTGACACCACCGATGGGGCAATATTCCTCCCACTGACACCAACGATGGGTACTATTCCTCCCACTGACACCATCGATGGGGCACTATTCCTCCCACTGACACCACCGATGGGGCAATATTCCTCCCACTGACACCAACGATGGGGCACTATTCCTCCCACTGACACCAATGATGGGCACTATTCTTCCCACTGACACCAATAAAGGGGCATCATTACCAACACCGGGACATTTTCTACTCCCACTGGCCACAGTCCAGCCCTTGTAAAGTCTGAAGGGTAGTAAACTGGCCCTTTGTTAAGAAAGTTTGGAGACCGCTGGTATAGAGCACCCATTTTCAGATGTTCAGCTAGAAATGTGTTAGTTCCGGTGCTGCCAATAATGAAATATTTATTTCTACGGAGAGAGTAGAGAAATTTGGTAGTACAGAGAGAAGAACCTTCTCAGCTGGGGATTTTGGAATAGTAGGCCATGGAACATTTCCCTTTAGAAAGTAGAAACAATTTATAGACAGGTAACATTTTTAGCAGACATTTCCTGAAATACAAATATATCAAACCCTCTTTCCTGGTGAGTACCAAATTTTGAGATTTCCTTGAGAACTCCCAACGGGTGGGAAATTCAGGAGATCCAGAAACCAGAACGTTTTTCCTTAGAAAGGAAAATTTTTGGATGTAAGGAGTAGAACGTTCTTTGTTCCCAAACAAAATTGTCGTCCTTTTTTTTCCCCCACAAATATCCCCCAAAAAAAAATATTAAAAAAAAAGTTTTTCCTCAGTTTAGGCCAATTAGGCCAACACCATTTTGGGACCATTGTCATTTATACAGCAATCAGTGCTATTTAAATGCACTGATTCCTATGTAAATGACACTGGCAGCGAAGGAGTTAACCACTAGGGGGCAGTGTAGGGGTTATGTATGACGTTATGTGGTTTTTTTTATTGTAGGGGGGCGTGTCCTGGCATGTGACGTCACTGATCGTCCTTCCCTATAAAAGGGAAGAGACGATCGGTGACAGCCACACAGGGAAGCACGGGGGAGAGGTTTGTTTACACAGACCTCTCCTCGTTCTTCAGCTCTGTGACCCGATCGCGGAACACCAGCGGTGATCGGGTCCGCTGGTCTCACGGCCACGGTCACGGAGCACAGGACCGGGTCGGCAGTGTGCTGCCGCCGGCAGCACGCTCCTGTCCCATGGCTGGGCACTTAAAAAGCAACGTATAGGTACGTGCTTGTGCCCAGCCGTGCCATTCTGCCAATGTAGATCGGCGTGAGGCGGTCTTTAAGTGGCTAAAAAAAACCTTCTCAGTTGGGTACTTTGTTAGGGTAGACCTTGGAAAATTTAAAAATTCATGTAAAATGTAAACGATTTCCTTTTTTTCTGGCGAGTTCCAAATTCTAAGACGTCTCCCAAAATTAGAAGACAGAAATTTGGTAGTGCAATGTAAAAAACCTTTGGGTATTTTGGAAGGGTTGGTCATGGAAAATTTTAAAATTAAGGTAAAATTTACAATTTAGACATTTCCTTCTTTCTGGTGAGTTCCAGATTCTAAGACGTCTCCCAAAATTAGAAGACAGAAATTTGGTAGTGCAATGTAAAAAAACCTTTTCGGTATTTTGGAAGGGTTGGCCATGGAAAATTTTAAAATTAAGGTAAAATTTACAATTTTGACATTTCCTTCTTTCTGGTGAGTTCCAGATTCTAAGACGTCTCCCAAAATTAGAAGACAGAAATTTGGTAGTGCAATGTAAAAAAACCTTTTTCGATATTTTGGAAGGGTTGGCCATGGAAAATTTTAAAATTAAGGTAAAATTTACAATTTAGACATTTCCTTCTTTCTGGTGAGTTCCAGATTCTAAGACGTCTCCCAAAATTAGAAGACAGAAATTTGGTAGTGCAATGTAAAAAAACCTTTTCCGTATTTTGGAAGGGTTGGCCATGGAAAATTTTAAAATGAAGGTAAAATTTACAATTTAGACATTTCCTTCTTTCTGGCGAGTTCCAGATTCTAAGACGTCTCCCAAAATTAGAAGACAGAAATTTGGTAGTGCAATGTAAAAAAACCTTTTCGGTATTTTGGAAGGTTTGGCCATGGAAAATTTTAAAATTAAGGTAAAATTTACAATTTAGACATTTCCTTCTTTCTGGTGAGTTCCAGATTCTAAGACGTCTCCCAAAATTAGAAGACAGAAATTTGGTAGTGCAATGTAAAAAAACCTTTTCGGTATTTTGGAAGGGTTGGCCATGGAAAATTTTAAAATTAAGGTAAAATTTACAATTTTGACATTTCCTTCTTTCTGGTGAGTTCCAGATTCTAAGACATCTCCCAAAATTAGAAGACAGAAATTTGGTAGTGCAATGTAAAAAAAACTTTTTCGATATTTTGGAAGGGTTGGCCATGGAAAATTTTAAAATTAAGGTAAAATTTACAATTTTGACATTTCCTTCTTTCTGGTGAGTTCCAGATTCTAAGACGTCTCCCAAAATTAGAAGACAGAAATTTGGTAGTGCAATGTAAAAAAACCTTTTCCATATTTTGGAAGGGTTGGCCATGGAAAATTTTAAAATGAAGGTAAAATTTACAATTTAGACATTTCCTTCTTTCTGGCGAGTTCCAGATTCTAAGACGTCTCCCAAAATTAGAAGACAGAAATTTGGTAGTGCAATGTAAAAAAAACTTTTCGGTATTTTGGAAGGGTTGGCCATGGAAAATTTTAAAATTAAGGTAAAATTTACAATTTAGACATTTCCTTCTTTCTGGTGAGTTCCAGATTCTAAGACGTCTCCCAAAATTAGAAGACAGAAATTTGGTAGTGCAATGTAAAAAACCTTTGGGTATTTTGGAAGGATTGGCCATGGAAAATTTTTAAATTAAGGTAAAATTTACAATTTAGACAATTTCCTTCTTTCTGGTGAGTTCCAGATTCTAAGACGTCTCCCAAAATTAGAAGACAGAAATTTGGTAGTGCAATGTAAAAAAAAAAGAACCTTTGGGTATTTTGGAAGGGTTGGCCATGGAAAAATTGTAAAATTAAGGTAAAATTTACAATTTTGACATTTCCTTCTTTCTGGTGAGTTCCAGATTCTACGATGTCTCCCGGAATTCCAAGAGAGAAATTTGGTAGTGTAAAAGGAACCTTTGGGTATTTTTGATAGAGTTGGCCATGGAAAATTTCAAAAATAAAGTACAATTTATACAATGTAGACATTTTCTGAAACACAAATATTTCAAACCTTCTTTCCTGGTGAGTTCCAAATTCTGAGATTTCTTCCAAATGGGTGGGCAATTCAAGAGATCCAGAAATCAGAAAGTTTCTCCTGGGAAAGAAAATCTTGGACATAAGGAGAGTAGAACGTTCCCTGTGCCTAATTCTCTAAAAAAAAAAAAGTTTAAAAAGTAGGAAACATATCTAATTTTGAACTTTGCACAAACCTACCTTTTAGGCCTACAAACACCTCACCCATCTGGAGTCTATAATGACTTAACGTTAAAAGACGAGGACACCATTATTAGACTTCAACTGATGGGTTCCATATAATGCTATAACATTAACATTGATATCAAATATCTAACAAGCAACACTACGGTAGCGATTTCCCCATCTGAAGACCATCTGAAGACCATTTATTATACAAAAAACATAAAATACCAAGGTCTAACAACCTCTAATAAAATCCCACCAAAGAAGGAGTGCCCTCCTTTGTGCAGTTTTGACGGTACTGTCAATTCATCCCAAACAGTCAGTCAACACGAATAGAGGGCCATGTGGGCAATGTCAAGGGACTGAGTTAGCACTATGGATAGTATACATCATGAGGCCGTGAAGAAAGCATATGCATTCGCATTGCATAATGTAGGCCTAAAGGTGGGTTTATTCACTATTGGCCAAGTCCAGTGATGGCGAACCTTGGCACCCCAGATGTTTTGGAACTACATTTCCCATGATGCTCATCTTCACTACAGAATGCCGGAGCATCATGGGAAATGTAGTTCCAAAACATCTGGGGTGCCGAGGTTCACCATCACTTGCCTAGTCCCTTAAGTCCCTAAAGTAGTACAGAAAGGGACTATTGTCCTAGTCCCTTAAGTAGTACAGAAAGATCTTCCTCATATTACCTTTGCTTCTGCAATCATATTGTCATTTCAACACGTGGTCCCGTAAATTCTCCACCAAGCAAGGACTTCAAACTCCTCCCGGATTAGACCCAAAGGCTGCCCCTTTGGGCCCAAAAATTTGCCATGTATTCATGGGAGAACTTCTCCCACAGTTGGACAATGATGTTTAGGAAATCCTACAATGCCTAAATGTTCATTTCACATGACGTACGTTGAGGTCCTAAGTGGTGGCCTTAGTTCTGGCGCCCAATGCGAGGCTGTACGTGTCAGCCAAGTCTTCTCATTCAACACCAATACCTGCCCTCACACATGTCCACTAGTTCCCACAGGTGCTCCAAAAGCTTGTGGAAAGCCTTCACAGAAGAGAGGAGGCTGTTATAACCACAAAGGGGAGGGGGGGCAACTCCATATTTATGGCCGTGGTTTTGGAGTAGGATGTCCAACAAGCTGATATAGATGTGATGGAGAGATGTCCATAACGTTTGGTCATATGAAGTAGAAAGTTTCTCTTAGGAAAGTAGGGCATTCTAGGAGTTCAGATCAGTGTCATATCCGTGAAGGTTTTCGGGGTATAACCAGGGCTGGACTGGGACAGAAATTTGGCCCTGGACTTCATCCAGACCGGCCCACTTACATTTTGAGTGTCCCATCAGCACCCCCTTACATCAGAGTGTCCCATTACCAGCCCCTTACATCAGAGTGTCCCATTACCAGCCCCCTTACATCAGAGTGTCCCATCAGCACCCCCTTACATCAGAGTGTCCCATGAGCAGCCCCCTTACATCAGTGTCCCATCAGCACCCCCTTACATCAGAGTGTCCCATCACCAGCCCCTTTACAACAGAGTGTCCCATCAGCACCCCCTTACATCAGAGTGTCCCATTACCAGCCCCCTTAAATCGAAGTGTCCCATCAGCAGCCCCCTTACATCAGAGTGTCCCATCGGCAGCCCCCTTACATCAGAGTGTCCCATCGGCAGCCCCCTTACATCAGAGTGTCCCATCGGCAGCCCCTTACATCAGATTGTCCCATCGGCAGCCACTTACATCAGATTGTCCCATCGGCAGCCCCCTTACATCAGAGTGTCCCATCACCAGCCCCTTACATCAGAGTGTCCCATCACCAGCCCCCTTACATCAGAGTGTCCCATCGGCAGCCCCCTTACATCAGAGTGTCCCATCGGCAGCCCCCTTACATCAGAGTTGCCCATCGGCAGCTCCCTTACATCAGAGTGTCCCATCAGCAGCCCCCTTACATCAGAGTGTCCCATTGGCAGCCCCCTTACACCAGAGTGTCCTATCACCAGCTCCCTTACATCAGAGTTGCCCATCGGCAGCCCCCTTACATCAGAGTGTCCCATCAGCAGCCCCCTTACATCAGAGTTGCCCATTGGCAGCCCCCTTACATCAGAGTATCCCATCAGCAGCCTCCTTACATCAGAGTGTCCTATCACCAGCCCCCTTACATCAGAGTGGCCCACTGAGCCATCGGCCCACCGGGAAACTCCCGGTAGTCCCGATGGCCAGTACATGCCTGGGTATAACTGGTAAGTATTTGGGGGGAAGAGCAGCTAGAGTAGGGTATTTTACTTTAATGGCATAACTGGTAGTGGTCACGTTCAGCTGGACCTGTTTTAGAATATTGAAGACGTTTCACCACTCATCCAAGCAGTTCCTATAATTGAAAAAGTTACCCAAATGAGCGTCAAAAACATCTTTTACATTGAAGCAAAAAAAAAAAATCCAATTATATGTGACTAACTACTATATATTTGATATTCTCGAAGTCATAGACAATATCTCTGGGATGATTTGTGATCAGGAACGTTACCTTGCCCTATCACACGAGGCACAAATGGACATCTACCGATGTAACGGCAGCTCAACGTGTGTTCGTTCTGTCTGCGCAGGTACCAGTACACCTCCCACTCTTGCAGCCACACCAGTATCAGCCATCCCTGCCACATTGGGAGTTAACGGCTATAGCGCAGTGCCCACGCAGAGCAGCGTTCAGCCCAGCTCGGAGGCTATCTACACCAATGGCCTTCACCCGTACCCAGGTAATACCGGTATGTATGATATTCCCCCCACGTTAGTCTACCTGCTATGCCTTGGCAAAAAAAGTCTTCATGGAATGCTCTATTGTCTTATTCCTGCAGCCCAGAGTCCAGTGACCCAACTGGACCCTCTACAGCAAGCCTACGCCGGCATGCAGCACTACACAGGTAAACAGGTGTTTTACGTGAAAGGGAATATTGCAGGAACTGGACTACATCTTTATTTGAGGGGTGCTTGTGATACCTGAGCTTATTTTTAGTTGGCAGCAAGTAGGGTTGAAACCAATAAGGCAAGGGAATGCACCTAACTAAGGCTTTTTTTTCAGCAGGAATGTGGGGGGGGGGGGGGAGGACGCAGTTCTGGCACCTCCAGCACTGAATGTATGCAATGGCAAGGGCTGCTGGGGTGTGCTGGAGGGAATGTTGATGCTAGATGCTGGGGGCTCTATTGTTGTGGGGGATCTTATGTTGCTGGGGGGATCAGTTGTTGAGGGGGGGTCTACTGTTAGGGGACAGGTCTACTGATGTTGGCTGCTGGGAGATCTATGGTTTCTAGGTGGTCTGTTGTTGATGGTGGGAGTCTATTGTTACTGGGGGGTCAGTTAGTTGTTGAAGGGGGTCTACTGTTGAAGAAGGGGGGTCTACGGATGTTGGCTGCAGGATATCTATTGTTTCAGGGAAGGGGTCTATTGATGCTGGGTGGATTTATTGTTGCTAGGGGGGGTGGGGTATTGTTGCTTGGGGTGGATCTATTTTTGTTGGCTGCAGGGGATCTATTTTACTGCTTTTCTTGTTATCATTAACACATCCCATATAAATTACTTAGCACTACAAAATTATACTTTGTTCTGTATTCTCTTAAAGGGGCAGTACTGGGAGGTGGGTAGGTGGTGGAATGAAGGCATGGTGCTCAGAGGTGGGTAGGGGGCGGAGCAAAGGGGTGTCTTGGAAGGGGGGGTACTTGCACCTATTCGCTGAGATAAAAAAGCCTAGCACCTAACCATATATGCCTAGCACTGTACCATAACCCTAACTATAACAGCTGCCCAAGTACCATGATAACAGTATCCCAGCATGCACCATCAGGCAGATAAATGACCAAAGAACAGGCCAGGGAACTTTCCAAATTTTTGCGTTTCTTTTGCAGCTGCCTATCCTGCAGCATATGGCCTGGTGAGCCCAGCGTTTACGCAGCCTCCGCCATTATTACAGCAGCAACCCCCACAGCAACAGCAACAAAGAGAGGGTGAGTATGCAGTATAACCTTCCGGCAAACCCCTCTTCAGGACATCTAATGAAGATAGACCCAAATTTTGATACCCGGCTGCCTTCCTTTACCTCAGGTCCAGAGGGCTGCAACATCTTTATCTACCACCTGCCCCAAGAGTTCACGGATTCGGAGATCCTTCAGATGTTCCTCCCATTCGGTAACGTCATCTCCGCCAAAGTGTTTGTAGACAGAGCCACCAATCAGAGCAAGTGCTTCGGTGAGTGCGCCTTCACTTGTTGAGAAACGCCGGCCGGCTTATTGATTAATTCCTTGCCAAATCAGTTGGAAACCTCTTCTGATGTTGTTCTCTTTGTCTCACTGTCATCCCCCTCCCCGCAGGCTTTGTAAGTTTTGACAATCCCGGCAGTGCCCAAGCTGCCATTCAGGCCATGAACGGTTTCCAGATTGGCATGAAGAGACTCAAAGTACAACTAAAGAGACCAAAAGATGCCAACCGGCCATATTGAGGAGTTCAGGTGGGTACTGTAAGGAGAGAGCCAACAAAAGCTCTTGAGAACCTCCCCAAAGACTGTAGGTCTAACCCAGAAGGAGCTCTAGGTTAATATTAACGTGTAGAACTGTTAAACTTTAAGAAACTCAAAGGCCAGTTTGTTCAGGGTCAACATTTACCGCTGGTCAGGGGAAAACTAGGAGGACAAAGAAATTGAGAAGTAAATATTGGGGCCTTGTACGTAGCTCCACCTTAAAGCGGCTGGTCGTAGGCTTGTGGTAAGGGCCTGTTGAGTGTTATCTGGTGCCGTATTGTGAGTCTGGTCCTCGTGCCTACTTCTGTCTCCTTTCCTGTTTGGAGTAGTTTGTCTTTCCATGGTTTGATTTTCCGTTCATTATCGTTTTTAATTGCTGTTTCCAAGTTATATGCAACCCAGAGAGGAAAGAAAAAAAGGGAAGATCTAATCCCAGTGGACCTTTGACATGGTGATCGAATGAGGTCATCACTGGGCGAGGAGCCTTCCAAGTATAATCTACTGATTACAACAAGGTTCATAAGCCAACAGCATTCATAGTGAACTTCCTAAAGCTCAGGAAACAGGGGTGGTGGTCCCCAGAGGAACATGGTTCTAAAATCTCAGTGGAATCTAATGATCTCATTAAGGTTTTTGAACCTTGATCTCTGCATAGGTACCACATTAAAGAATAGTAGACTGAAAAATGTGATATGGGATCCTAGAACATGTGATCTAGAAATACAAAACGAGAAGCTTGTCGTGCCTGCTGAAGCTCGAGGCTTCAGGATCTCCCTGCCGCTGCTCCGGCCATGCCTCCCCGGATGCGTTTCGTCCCCAACCACCGGGGCTTGGTCACAAAGGTCCTCTGTGACCAAGCCCCAGTGGGTAGGGTAAAATGCATCAAGGGGGGTTGGCCGGAGCAGCGCAGGCTGAGGCCATACACCGTGAGAGAACATCTATCCTTGGCTAGAAATGCAAAAGTTTGGAGTTTGAGGTCCGCAGGAACGTTATTTTAAAAGAAAACAATTTAAAAACTGATATTTTTTTTTTCGAAGCTAAGAGCTACTCTGATCCCAAGATCAAAACATCCACCAATTTATTGGGTTGCTGCAGTACTTTTCATTTTTTTTTTCTTTCCTGGTAATATATTACATTACAAATCTCGTACATCGCCAAAATAAAAATAATGTACTTTTAATTTTAAACTTTAGGTCAGATAGAATTTTTTTTTTTTTAATACAGAAGAATTTTTGCTAGTGATCAATTAAGTTAATTTATGTGTGTCCAGATAACCATGAATAAAAATGAAAATAAACTGCTAAAAACAAACAGCAGGATATAATAAAAAAAAAAAAAAAAAAAAAAGAAAATAATATTTATATTAACCACATGACCAAAACAAAACAGCTTCTCTTTTTCTGCCGCTTGAAACCCGCCCACCTTTGTGCCAGGGTCCAATCAAATCATGAGATGACTCTGTCGCTCTGACGTATACCTAGCGTCCATTGGCTGCCCTGGGACTCGTAGCACCGCCCCTTGTAAGTTGCATCCACTGGAATGACCGTGTTGTATTTTAAGACCCTAACTACCTCACCCTCCTCCCCTACTCTTCCTCCTCCTCCAAAAAAAGCCCCCCCCGCCCCCTGAGGAGTGGCTTCAAGGGAGGTCTCGGTGGCGTTTTAGGATGCATGGAGTGCTGTGAAGTTTTTGGAGTTTATGTGCCGTGCAACACTGACTTGTTTTACTAGGCTGTACAGGGCACCGTAAGACCCGGCCGGTGACTTCCTTTTTAAAAATGCATCCTCAGTATGTTTCCAAGGCACTCTTTTTTTTTTTTTTCTTCTAGCGAACGTAGCCATTCGCTATTTAAAAACCTAAAATGTCATAGTAGTGAACTTGTAAAATTAAGTATAATGGATCTAACCATTGTTCGAAACAATTTCCTTTAGAAAAAACTCTCGTTTTCATTTTTGAGAGTTCTTGGTCCCTCCCGAAAGCTTGAGATGGGCACCGTTGGCCAATAAGTGGTCAAAACACCCAAAAATAAAAAATTTTTTAGAGCGAATGGCAAAGTAGTAAAAACAATAAGCACAATTTTGTTGAAACAACCTTTGAGCTATCAATTTTACAAGGTGAGTTACACATTCGACAAAATGAATGTGTTCCTAAAGATGAACAAAGACCTTCCGATGTCAACCAAAATTTGTTGTCTTAGCCATTTTCTGTGGATGCATTTGCTAAAAAGAGACACCTAAACTTTTGAAAAATATAAAAAAAAATAAAAAATTGTTGGAAATTGTCTCATATTAATCAGCCTACTGAACCCCACCCCCACCCCCTTTCCTCATGATCTGTAACTGTTTGGACCCCTCGCTGTGCTGATGCAACTGACAATGCTAGCTGTGGACTGTGCTTTTGCTGTTTCTCCGAAATTCTCTATTTTGTCTCTGCCTTTTCTAACCCTTACAGTAGAGGGTGCAATTCTTGTAGAGGGCTATACTGTCTTTTTATTTTTGTTGTTGCATGTGCCTTAAGTTTATGTCTTGTCCTGGTCTATAATCTGTTTCTTTCCCAGCAGAACATTTTGGGCCCACCTTCTCATTTTTTTATCGATAGGTCAGTTTGGATTAATTAGTTCAGAACGATATTTAAGGGGATGGACAATAAAAGTTATGATGCTGTTTTTTTGGGATAATGCCCATTGGGTTTAGAAGTGAGCATGTGTTGCAGTTTTACTGGCTCTTTATGTAAAAGAACTAAAAAAAAAAAAAGATATTCATCGATTTATTAGAAAAGTTGGTGGTAGCGTTAGCCAATAAACAAGTGATGAATACACACAGTTGACCATAATATATAAAATTTACAAGGGGATTTGCAAATTTTAGATTTTATAAGGTAAGAGTCTTGGTATGGGTCCATCATTACCTTCTGTCCATGTATAGTCTCCATTTTTGTGTCTAGTTCACCATTCCCATCCGCTATTCTGTTGCATGTGCCATTGAGAAGTCTATTTCTGTTGTCCTTTCCACCCCTTGATTCGCTATTGCCCCTTCTGCTCCCCCTCTTGGGCTTTTCTGCTCCCCTACTAGAGTGCCTGAACTCTTGGCTGTGGTCTGGGATTTGGATGCAACCAAAAGTCTGTCTTGGTGATTGGCTTGGCCCCATTTGTGGCCTTGTTCGTATTTTTTGCTGTTCTGTGTCTTTCATGGGGTGATATGGGAATGTGGGGTGATTTGTGAAGTATTGTATTTAAGAAATGCATTGAAACCCCTTGGATTCAATAAAAAAAAGACGCTCCTAGAATATTTTTATAGTCATGATTTGCCAGAACACCTTGAGAACAACACAGCAGAAGATGGTTTGTCGCTTTGTCCTAACCTACTGTGGTTTCCAAATTTAACAAGGTCTTTGTGAAACTTGATAAATATCGTGCCAGGCCAACAAGTGTCTTCAAGTGTGTTGACGTCCATCCAAGATAGTGGTTTGCCCTTGGCACTGTCAATTTTTACAGCCAATGTTTCCAAAGTTCAATGATTCTAAAAGCAGTTGGGTGCAAATTTCTCAAGTTTCATCTAAAAGTTCTGAAATTTTATTGAATCCCAGGGATTAGGTTGGAGGGCTGAGGGGGGAAGTCTATAAAAAGTTTTGCTTTGGATGGAGGTTCTTGGTTTATTACAGGAATATGTTAAGCCTTTTGGACCACCAGGATGCCACTTCTAGACATGAGGAATGGCAGTGAAGCCCCTTCTGTCCAGTGTGGCCACTCCAGGAGTATCTTCTGTGAATGGATGTGTGTCTGTTCTGTGACTTTATCTCCTCGTCCATCTGGTCTTTTTTGAATCCTGGGTGAGATAACCATGAAAATCATGGAGACCCATCCAAGTGCTCAAGTTTTGATGAACATCTCCTATCTAATTTGGTCTGTCTAAAAACAGAATGGTGCACCCAAAACATCGATAGGGCAGGATATTGCATTGGTGATAGTCCTTATCGCCTAAGAACTGAGCGAAAGAACAGCATTATTCATGGTGATGGCACGATCTGTTTTGGAGATATCATGGTTCCTTCTAAAATTGGCCAAGTATGACAACAATTGGACTCCAAGCAAAAACAGAAAATTGAGCACAATTTTCAAGAGATCCTCTTGTCCTGAAGAGGATGGCTATGCCTTTGTAATGTATCACTGGTGACTACAGTACTCAACTTTTTGGTTTGCTTTGGGGCCTATAGTTCATTGTTTGACAAATTTTGAGAGAACTGACAATTTTTGAGGAATTCCTCTACTCTGCTAAGAAGTTACCAAACTGTATTTCTAAAGCAATGGCACGGTATGGTTTGGAGATATGGTTTCTTCTGACATCGCCCAAGGATGATCACAATTGGACTCCAAGCGAAAGCAGAAAATTGAGTACAATTTTCGAGAGATCCTCTTGTCCTGAAGAGCAAGACCTTAGTAACATATCACTAGCGACTACAGTACTCACATTTTTGGTTTGCTTTGGATATTGTCTATTGTTTGCCAAATTTTTAGAGAACTGACCATTTTTGAGGAATTCCTCTACTCTGCTAAGGAGTTTCTACGTACCACTGGAATGATTTTCCTTCCAAACTGTTTTTCTGAAGTGATAGCACATTGTAGTTTGGAGATATCATCGTTTCATCTAACATTGGCCAAGGATGACCACAATTGGACTCCAAGTGAAAGCAGAAAATTGAGTACATCTTTTTTGAAATTTTTTCGAGAGATCCTCTTGTCCTGAAGAGGACGGGTAGACCTTTGTAGCATATAACTGGTGACTGCTTTAGTCAACTTTTTGGTTTGCTTTGGGACCTATTGTTAATTGTTTGCCAAATTTTAAATAAACTTTTCAAGAGATCCTCTTGTCCTGAAGAGGAGAGCTAGATCTTTGTAACGTATCACTGGCGACTACAGCGCTCAACTTTTTGGTTTGCTTTGGGGCCTATTGTTCATTGTTTGCCAAATTTTTAGAGAACTGAAAATTTTTGAGGAATTCCTCTACTCTGCTAAGGAGTTTCTACGTACCACTGGAATGATTATTTCCTTCCAAACTGTGTTTCTGAAGTGATGGCATGGTATGGTTTGAAGATATCATAGTTTCTTCTGATTTCGCCCAAGGATGACCACAATTGGACTCCAAGCAAAAGCAGAAAATTGAGTACAATTTTAGTGAGAGCCTCTTGTCCTGAAGAGGAGAGCTAGATCTTTGTAACGTATCACTGGCGACTACAGCGCTCAACTTTTTGGTTTGCTTTGGGGCCTATTGTTCATTGTTTGCCAAATTTTTAGAGAACTAAAAATTTTTGAGGAATTCCTCTACTCTGCTAAGGAGTTTCTAAGTACCACTGGAATGATTATTTCCTTCCAAACTGTGTTTCTGAAGTGATGGCTAGTGATGGACGAACTTCCGACGGGACGTTTCGCGAACGCGAAACGCGAACGGGCACAAACGTTCGCGAAAACGACCGTTCGCCGCGGGCTCCATTGACTTCAATGGGAGGCGAATTTCGCAAACCTTTAGGTCGAATTTGCGGCCACGGGGTAATTATTAGGGGGTAGCACGTAGTCCCACCACCTGGACAATAGCATAATACATGTATGAGGTGAATTTGGGATCGATAACTACAAGCATTTTTTTTTTATTTGGGAAATTGTTCTGACAATTCAGGACTATGGAGCTAATGAAGGCAATGGAGGAGAGGGAAGGTCAGGGACCAGGGTAGGCAAACAAGAGGGTGCAGGAGATACAGAGCACTGACAGCAGCACCGTAATACAGAGCACTGACATCAGCACCGTGACATACAGCGCTGACAGCAGCTCCGTGACATACAGCGCTGACAGCAGCTCCGTGACATACAGCGCTGACAGCAGCTCCGTGACATACAGCGCTGACAGCAGCTCCGTGACATACAGCGCTGACAGCAGCTCCGTGACATACAGCGCTGACAGCAGCTCCGTGACATACAGCGCTGACAGCAGCACCGTGACATACAGCGCTGACAGCAGCTCCGTGACATACAGCGCTGACAGCAGCTCCGTGACATACAGCGCTGACAGCAGCTCCGTGACATACAGCGCTGACAGCAGCTCCGTGACATACAGCGCTGACAGCAGCTCCGTGACATACAGCGCTGACAGCAGCACCGTGACATACAGCGCTGACAGCAGCTCCGTGACATACAGCGCTGACAGCAGCTCCGTGACATACAGCGCTGACAGCAGCTCCGTGACATACAGCGCTGACAGCAGCTCCGTGACATACAGCGCTGACAGCAGCTCCGTGACATACAGCGCTGACAGCAGCTCCGTGACATACAGCGCTGACAGCAGCTCCGTGACATACAGCGCTGACAGCAGCTCCGTGACATACAGCGCTGACAGCAGCTCCGTGACATACAGCGCTGACAGCAGCTCCGTGACATACAGCGCTGACAGCAGCTCCGTGACATACAGCGCTGACAGCAGCTCCGTGACATACAGCGCTGACAGCAGCACCGTAAGCAGCCCCAGGAGGAAGTCAGCACAGCACAGGGATGGTGTGATCCCCTCATAATAAGAACCCCCAGGAGGAAGTCAGCACAGCACAGGGATGGTGGGAGCCCCTCATAATAAGAACACCCAGGAGGAAGTCAGCACAGCACAGGGATGGTGGGAACCCCTCATAATAAGCAGCCCCAGTAGAAATATGACACCGCTCAACCTCTTCAAAGAGGAGGGTAGGGGCATATAGTACGGTGTGCTTTTTTGGGTCAGGGAAGTGAGCCAAATGAATTAAGAAGGTCTGTGTGCTTGATTCCAAAAATTGTTTATAGACATATACATGGTCTACTGATCACATGTGTTGAATTCCTCCGAGATCCATGCCTCATTCATTTTTAGAAATGTGAGGTAGTTAACACTGTGGTGAGCTAGGCGAGTACGCTTATCGGTCACAATCCCCCCTGCTGCGCTGAACGTCCTTTCGGACAGGACACTGGATGAGGGGCAAGCCAACAGTTCGATTGCAAATTGGGCAAGCTCTGGCCAGAGGTCAAGCCTGCCCACCCAGTAGTCTAGGGGTTCATCACTCCTCAGAGCGTCCACATCGGCCGTTAACCCAATGTAGTCGGACACCTGACGGTCTAGGCGTTCCCTGATGCTGGATCCGGATGACACCTGTCGATGGGTCGGCTGAAAGAATGACCTCATATCCAAAGTCACCAACACATCTTCAAACCGGCCTCTTCTTGCAGGCGCTGTTGGATTGGTACCCGCAAATCCTTCTCTGGGAGTGGGAATTGCTCCTCTGCCAGCGCACGCAAAAGCAGAATGCAGCATTTCTCGAAGCAAGGCCTGGAAGTGCTGCATTCTGACAGCCCTCTGCGACGGCGGTAACATTTCCGCCATTTTGTGTTTGTACCGGGGGTCTAAGTACGTTGCCACCCAGTACTGGTCCTTGACCCTCATGCTTTTTATACGGGGGTCCCTATTAAAACACTGGAGCATGAAGGCCCCCATTTGCACTAAAGTGGAAGCGGTGTGGTGGCCTGGCTCCTGCTCATCATCCAGGATAATGTCGTCCTCTTCATTCTCCTCTCCCCATCCTCGCACAACAGGGATCCCAGAAAGGTTTAAAGCATGCTCTTCTTGCTCCTGCTCATCCGCCCCGGCACCATCCTCCTCTGACTCCTCATCAGACTCCTGTTGTTGACTTGTCTCAGATAGAGTAGCCCCCCCTGGGAATTCATCCAGCATTGCGACTTCCTCATCTTCCCGCTCCTGCTCCTCCACAGCCTGATCAATGACACGACGCAATGCACGCTCCAGAAAGAAGGCATAAGGTACCATGTCACTGATGGCGCCATGGCTGCGACTGACCAGTTTGGTGATCTCCTCAAATGGCCGCAGAAGTCTGCATGTGTCGCGCATGAGCAGCCACTGGCGCGGTGAAAAAAAACCCAGCTCCCCAGAACCGTTTCTTTCGCAGAGTTCATACAGGTAGACGTTAACTGCACGTTTCTGCTGGAGCAGCCTATCAAGCATATAGAAGGTTGAGTTCCATCGCGTCGGGCAATCGCAAATAAGACGTCTGACCGGCAGATGGTGTCGCCGCTGAATGTCAGCAAGGCGAGCCATGGCCGTGTAAGATCTTCTGAAATGGGCCGAGATTTTCCTTGCCTGCCGCAAGATGTCCTGGACCCCAGGGTATTTGACAAGGAATCGCTGCACGACCAAGTTTAAGACGTGTGCCATGCACGGCACGTGCGTGATTTTGCCCTGTTTCAATGCGCTAAGCAGATTGGCACCGTTGTCACACACCACTTTACCAACTGTCAAATTGAGCGGTGTTAGCCACTCATCTGCCTGTGAACGCAAAGCTGAAAGGAGTGCCGGGCCAGTGTGGCTCTTTGCTTCCAGGCACAACAGACGCAGCACGGCATGGCAACGTCTCACCTGGCATGTGGAATAGGTTCTGGGGAGCTTGGGCGGTGCAGTGGAAGAGACGCTAGCAGCGGAAAAGGAGGAGGCAGCTGAGGAGGAGAGGGAGGAGGATGGAGTAGGAGGAGGAGAAGAAGAGTCAGGCCTGCATGCAATCCGTGGCGGTAAAACCAAATCTACACGGGTGCCACGGGTTACATGCTTGACGGCCGTCAGAAGGTTCACCCAGTGGGCAGTAAAACTGATATACCTTCCCTGCCCGTGTTTGCTAGACCACGTGTCTGTGGTCAGATGTATCTTGGCACCGACACTGTGTGCCAGAGATACATTCACTTGCCGCTGAACATGGCCATATAGCTCTGGGATGCCCTTCTCTGAGAAATACTTCCTTCCTGGGACCTTCCATTGTGGTGTTCCAATGGCCACAAATTTGCGAAAGGCCTCCGAGTCCACCAGTTTATATGGCAGTAGTTGGCGGGCTATGAGTTCTGACAAGCCAGCCGCCAACCGTTGGGCAAGAGGGTTATCCGGCGTCATCATTTTTTTACGCTCAAACATTAGGCCCACGGAAGCCTGCCTTTTTGCAGAAAAATGTGAGCTTGGCGTGATGGAAGGTGGAGTGGAGGACAATTGTGAGGAGAGAGGAGAAGGAGAAGTAGAAGACGAGGCTGGACGGTGAGAGCCTGCAGTGTGGCTTTGTGTGTTCCGTTGCTCCCACTGGGCTCGGTGATGGCTGCTCATGTGCCTTCTTAAGGCGGTCGTCCCTAGGTGAGTATTGGGCTTACCGCGACTAACGCGTTGACTGCAAAGATTGCAGATGGCAACGCTATTGTCAGCAGCGGACACGTTAAAAAAAGCCCACACTGCGGAGCCATGTGCCGGTGTCCTGGGAGCGCCAGATGTGACCGTACATGGTCGATGACTCGCTCCTGATACATTTGCAGTCTGCTTTGTCCCTGCTGTGCAATGTAAGTCATTGCTGCTTCTCCTCCCTATCTGCTGGTCCATATCTCCCTCTGAACTCCCCTCCTCTTCCTCTCTTGTGGGCACCCACGTGACATCACTAGACACGTCATCATCAACGTCACCTTCCCCACCGCTATAAGTAGAGTAGGCAGCAACACCGGGGACCAACCTCCTCCTTGGGCTGATCTGGGTACTGGCGTCAGACTGCTGAGTAGCGCTTGTTGCTACCTCCTCTTCCTGATCCAATACCAAGAGTGGCTGCGCATCAGAAATGTCCTCTTGATATGGATCGGAAAATAATTCCAGTGACTCAAGCGGAAGGTATGTGGTGGTGGTGGTGGTGGTCGTGTTGTTGGTGGTAGTGTCTTTGGGGGTGCACATAGCAGAGAGTGAAGAAGAGGGTGCAGATCGAGAGGATGAGGAGGGTGCAGAAGAGTAAGGCTGAGCGAGCCACTCAACCAAGTCTGGTGCATCCTTTAAAGTAATTGAACGCACCTTCTGCAACTTCCCACTTTGGCTCAAGCCTGTTGCTCCTGCCCTACCCCTACCACCCCTGCGGAAGGGCCTGCCTCTTCCTCTGCATGTCATTTTTTAAATGACCCTGTGACAAAACTCTTAGTCCCTATACCGCTGAAGGACTGCTGCAGTATAGGTGAGCGGTCAGCAGTGGTGCACGTCAACCCTATCTATTGTGGACCTATAGCGGTCCTTACAGAACAGCAGACTGTACCGCACTCAAGCCTATGTACCGTAGCACCCTATACCAAGTTACCAGTCCTTATAAGAACTTTTGTGGACCAAGCAGGTTGTGTATTAGTGTTTAGCAGACTGTACGTCAGTCCCTATACCGCTGAAGGACTGCTGCAGTATAGGGCAGCGGTCAGCAGTGGTGCACGTCAACCCTATCTATTGTGGACCTATAGCGGTCCTTACAGAACAGCAGACTGTACCGCACTCAAGCCTATGTACCGTAGCACCCTATACCAAGTTACCAGTCCTTATAAGAACTTTTGTGGACCAAGCAGGTTGTGTATTAGTGTTTAGCAGACTGTACGTCAGTCCCTATACCGCTGAAGGACTGCTGCAGTATAGGGCAGCGGTCAGCAGTGGTGCACGTCAACCCTATCTATTGTGGACCGATAGCGGTCCTTACAGAACAGCAGACTGTACCGCACTCAAGCCTATGTACCGTAGCACCCTATACCAAGTTACCAGTCCTTATAAGAACTTTTGTGGAACAAGCAGGTTGTGTGTTAGTGATTAGCAGACTGTACGTCAGTCCCTATACCAATGAAGGACTGCTGCAGTATAGGGCAGCGGTCAGCAGTAGTGCACGGCAACCCTATGTATTGTGGACCGATAGCGGTCCTTACAGAACAGCAGACTGTAACGCACTCAGGCCTATGTACCGTAGCACCCTATACCAAGTTACCAGTCCTTATAAGAACTTTTGTGGACCAAGCAGGTTGTGTGTTAGTGATTAGCAGACTGTACGTCAGTCCCTATACCAATGAAGGACTGCTGCAGTATAGGGCAGCGGTCAGCAGTAGTGCACGGCAACCCTATGTATTGTGGACCGATAGCGGTCCTTACAGAACAGCAGACTGTAACGCACTCAGGCCTATGTACCGTAGCACCCTATACCAAGTTACCAGTCCTTATAAGAACTTTTGTGGACCAAGCAGGTTGTGTGTTAGTGATTAGCAGACTGTACGTCAGTCCCTATACCAATGAAGGACTGCTGCAGTATAGGGCAGCGGTCAGCAGTAGTGCACGGCAACCCTATGTATTGTGGACCGATAGCGGTCCTTACAGAACAGCAGACTGTAACGCACTCAGGCCTATGTACCGTAGCACCCTATACCAAGTTACCAGTCCTTATAAAAACTTTTGTGGACCAAGCAGGTTGTGTGTTAGTGTTTAGCAGACTGTGCGTCAGTCCCTATACCGCTGAAGGACTGCTGCAGTATAGGGCAGCGGTCAGCAGTAGTGCACGGCAACCCTATGTATTGTGGACCGATAGCGGTCCTTACAGAACAGCAGACTGTAACGCACTCAGGCCTATGTACCGTAGCACCCTATACCAAGTTACCAGTCCTTATAAGAACTTTTGTGGACCAAGCAGGTTGTGTGTTAGTGATTAGCAGACTGTACGTCAGTCCCTATACCAATGAAGGACTGCTGCAGTATAGGGCAGCGGTCAGCAGTAGTGCACGGCAACCCTATGTATTGTGGACCGATAGCGGTCCTTACAGAACAGCAGACTGTAACGCACTCAGGCCTATGTACCGTAGCACCCTATACCAAGTTACCAGTCCTTATAAGAACTTTTGTGGACCAAGCAGGTTGTGTGTTAGTGATTAGCAGACTGTACGTCAGTCCCTATACCAATGAAGGACTGCTGCAGTATAGGGCAGCGGTCAGCAGTAGTGCACGGCAACCCTATGTATTGTGGACCGATAGCGGTCCTTACAGAACAGCAGACTGTAACGCACTCAGGCCTATGTACCGTAGCACCCTATACCAAGTTACCAGTCCTTATAAAAACTTTTGTGGACCAAGCAGGTTGTGTGTTAGTGTTTAGCAGACTGTGCGTCAGTCCCTATACCGCTGAAGGACTGCTGCAGTATAGGGCAGCGGTCAGCAGTGGTGCACGTCAACCCTATGTATTGTGGACCGATAGCGGTCCTTACAGAACAGCAGACTGTAACGCACTCAGGCCTATGTACCGTAGCACCCTATACCAAGTTACCAGTCCTTATAAGAACTTTTGTGGAACAAGCAGGTTGTGTGTTAGTGATTAGCAGACTGTACGTCAGTCCCTATACCAATGAAGGACTGCTGCAGTATAGGGCAGCGGTCAGCAGTAGTGCACGGCAACCCTATGTATTGTGGACCGATAGCGGTCCTTACAGAACAGCAGACTGTAACACACTCAGGCCTATGTACCGTAGCACCCTATACCAAGTTACCAGTCCTTATAAGAACTTTTGTGGAACAAGCAGGTTGTGTGTTAGTGATTAGCAGACTGTACGTCAGTCCCTATACCAATGAAGGACTGCTGCAGTATAGGGCAGCGGTCAGCAGTAGTGCACGGCAACCCTATGTATTGTGGACCGATAGCGGTCCTTACAGAACAGCAGACTGTAACGCACTCAGGCCTATGTACCGTAGCACCCTATACCAAGTTACCAGTCCTTATAAGAACTTTTGTGGACCAAGCAGGTTGTGTGTTAGTGATTAGCAGACTGTACGTCAGTCCCTATACCAATGAAGGACTGCTGCAGTATAGGGCAGCGGTCAGCAGTAGTGCACGGCAACCCTATGTATTGTGGACCGATAGCGGTCCTTACAGAACAGCAGACTGTAACGCACTCAGGCCTATGTACCGTAGCACCCTATACCAAGTTACCAGTCCTTATAAGAACTTTTGTGGACCAAGCAGGTTGTGTGTTAGTGATTAGCAGACTGTACGTCAGTCCCTATACCAATGAAGGACTGCTGCAGTATAGGGCAGCGGTCAGCAGTAGTGCACGGCAACCCTATGTATTGTGGACCGATAGCGGTCCTTACAGAACAGCAGACTGTACTGCACTCAGGCCTATGTACCGTAGCACCCTATACCAAGTTACCAGTCCTTATAAAAACTTTTGTGGACCAAGCAGGTTGTGTGTTAGTGTTTAGCAGACTGTGCGTCAGTCCCTATACCGCTGAAGGACTGCTGCAGTATAGGGCAGCGGTCAGCAGTAGTGCACGGCAACCCTATGTATTGTGGACCGATAGCGGTCCTTACAGAACAGCAGACTGTACTGCACTCAGGCCTATGTACCGTAGCACCCTATACCAAGTTACCAGTCCTTATAAAAACTTTTGTGGACCAAGCAGGTTGTGTGTTAGTGTTTAGCAGACTGTGCGTCAGTCCCTATACCGCTGAAGGACTGCTGCAGTATAGGGCAGCGGTCAGCAGTAGTGCACGGCAACCCTATGTATTGTGGACCGATAGCGGTCCTTACAGAACAGCAGACTGTAACGCACTCAGGCCTATGTACCGTAGCACCCTATACCAAGTTACCAGTCCTTATAAGAACTTTTGTGGACCAAGCAGGTTGTGTGTTAGTGATTAGCAGACTGTACGTCAGTCCCTATACCAATGAAGGACTGCTGCAGTATAGGGCAGCGGTCAGCAGTAGTGCACGGCAACCCTATGTATTGTGGACCGATAGCGGTCCTTACAGAACAGCAGACTGTAACGCACTCAGGCCTATGTACCGTAGCACCCTATACCAAGTTACCAGTCCTTATAAGAACTTTTGTGGACCAAGCAGGTTGTGTGTTAGTGATTAGCAGACTGTACGTCAGTCCCTATACCAATGAAGGACTGCTGCAGTATAGGGCAGCGGTCAGCAGTAGTGCACGGCAACCCTATGTATTGTGGACCGATAGCGGTCCTTACAGAACAGCAGACTGTAACGCACTCAGGCCTATGTACCGTAGCACCCTATACCAAGTTACCAGTCCTTATAAGAACTTTTGTGGACCAAGCAGGTTGTGTGTTAGTGATTAGCAGACTGTACGTCAGTCCCTATACCAATGAAGGACTGCTGCAGTATAGGGCAGCGGTCAGCAGTAGTGCACGGCAACCCTATGTATTGTGGACCGATAGCGGTCCTTACAGAACAGCAGACTGTACCGCACCCAAGCCTATGTACCGTAGCACCCTAGACAGACCAAGTTACCAGTCCTGATAAAGAGCTTTGTGGAACAAGTGAGTTGTGAATGATTAGCAGACTGCAGCAGAAGGGCAGCAGTCAAGTATAATATTCTTTCTATATTTGGAAGAAAGAATATTATACGTGTACAAGCCTATTACCGTACCACTGATACCAGTCCTGAAAAGAACCTTTGTGGAACTAATAGTAACAGCAAGTCTTTAAAATTATCCTCACTGCCTGACACACTGCTTCCTGCCTGTCCCTATACAAATTGGCAAAAAAGAGTAGGCTGGAACGATTAGCTGGAACAGCTCTTTTGTGGACCTGATAGTAACAGCTAATGATGATGATGATGATGATGATGAAGAAAGACTAATCTGGCTGAGCTGTCCCTAAAATAGCAGCATACAGCGCTATGTCCCTTTATCTAAACTGACAAAAGAAACTCAGGCTGCTGACCTAACACCTATACCAGTCCTGAAAAGAACTTTTGTGTACCAAATAGCTAGCGTTTTCTCTGTCCCTACTCCACACAGGATCCTTTCCCTACAGTGACAGAAGAAAGAATGTAAAATGGCCACCGGATCGGGTGTATTTATAGGTTAGGGGGAATGTCCAAGTGTCCATGAGCTGTCATGTCTCAATTGGTTGTCCTGTAACACATGATAAACGTGTCACGAAAGGTTAAAGTTCTTGTATACATTAAACACGTAAGTCCGCCGGGGCGAACGACGGAAAAAGGCGTTCGAACCCGCGGACGGCGAAAGTCGGAAATTCGCCGCGAAACGACCGCCGGGCGAACCGTTCGGCCATCACTAGTGATGGCATGGTATGGTTTGGAGATATCATAGTTTCTTCTGATTTCGCCCAAGGATGACCACAATTGGACTCCAAGCAAAAGCAGAAAATTGAGTACAATTTTCGTGAGAGCCTCTTGTCCTGAAGAGGAGAGCTAGATCTTTGTAACGTATCACTGGCGACTACAGCGCTCAACTTTTTGGTTTGCTTTGGGGCCTATTGTTCATTGTTTGCCAAATTTTTAGAGAACTGAAAATTTTTGAGGAATTCCTCTACTCTGCTAAGGAGTTTCTACGTACCACTGGAATGATTATTTCCTTCCAAACTGTGTTTCTGAAGTGATGGCATGGTATGGTTTGGAGATATCATAGTTTCTTCTGATTTCGCCCAAGGATGACCACAATTGGACTCCAAGCAAAAGCAGAAAATTGAGTACAATTTTCGTGAGAGCCTCTTGTCCTGAAGAGGAGAGCTAGATCTTTGTAACGTATCACTGGCGACTACAGCGCTCAACTTTTTGGTTTGCTTTGGGGCCTATTGTTCATTGTTTGCCAAATTTTTAGAGAACTGAAAATTTTTGAGGAATTCCTCTACTCTGCTAAGGAGTTTCTACGTACCACTGGAATGATTATTTCCTTCCAAACTGTGTTTCTGAAGTGATGGCATGGTATGGTTTGGAGATATCATAGTTTCTTCTGATTTCGCCCAAGGATGACCACAACTGGACTCCAAGCGAAAGCAGAAAATTGAGCACAATTTTCGTGAGATCCTCCTATCCTGAAGAGGAGGCCTAGACCTTTGTAACATATCACTGGCGAATACAGTACTCAACTTTTTGGTTTGCTTTGGGGCCTATTAATTGTTTGACAAATCTTTAGAGGGCTGACAATTTTTGAGGAATTCCTCTACTCTGCTAAGGAGATTCCACATATCGTTTTGATGATCTTCCTTCCGAACTGTATTTCTGAAGGGTCCAAAAATGCTTTAGCGAATTCCAATGCTAATGCTCAACTTTTTGATATTTTCTTACTACAAAAATCTTAGACAGTTCCCCCTTAGATCTTAGTAGAGGTGCACCTGAAGCAATAAATTGAATCATTTAATTAAATTAATTTTATTTTTTTTGGTGGAGAGCTCAAATTAAGCCAGAATCTCCACAGGATTCAAACCCAGAAAGAGGAGATGGTAGAAGGCATGTCCAAATGGTGATTTGTGCTGCAAGGTTTTAATTAATGATTTACACTTAATAACTTTTTTTTTCTTTTCTTCTTTCAGCAGGTGTACCTGATCTGGGGGTCCTGGCTCTCCCCATTCCCTTTTTCTTTCCACACCTCGCAAAGGACTCCCAAAAAAAAAATTCCTTTTACTGCTGCTGGACCAAGACAGACGTTTTTCAGGGGAATTTAAAAAAATAAAAATAAAAAAAATCTTAAAACTGTTAAATCCAGTCAGATCGCCCAAGCTTTAACCAGCAAGGACCTCTGAACTCAAACCCACCGTTCTCTCCCTTCCCCACCCCCCACCTCCCCCTCGGAGAGGCGGCAACATGGAACATTCCTGGATCTGCACATACACGCGTGTTACCGAAGCGGGCAGGGTACGTTTCCGCTTCCAAGCTGGGCGCTGGATTTTTTTTTTTTTAAACGTTGAGCAAAAATTGGAAAAAGTGGAGAAAAAAAAAACTGAAAAAAATGACCGAATTAAAGGAAAAAATTCAATAAAAAAAATAAAGCGGCGGAAGTCTCTGCTGCGGACTGATAATATGAGTAGTTGAACGGCACAGGATCCATTTTTAGGAATAAGGTTCCTTTTTTTTCTTTATTTTTTTTTTTTCCTCAGCGATTCTTGTAAAAAAAAAAAAAAAAAAAAACAAACAAAAAAAAAAGAGGGAGAAGAATTCCCATACTTCACGGACATCTGCAGATTTCTAAGAACGAGTTTATGCAGGTAGAGCGAATATTTTACGAGAAGAGGAAAACAAAAAACAAATAAAACGGCTCTGATAAACTGGTTGTCAAGGAGAACGCGGAGGCGGTCCCCCTCCCCCCGACCCCCTTTCTTCGCCCGTCTCGTACGTCAGGGCTGCTGTGTAAATAGTAATTGGATGGAGGTTGCGGGATTCAGTGCAATATCTCCTTATCGTTCACATCTCACGTTCTGGCTGGTGTCGTTTTTCTCGCGGCCCCCCCACCCATCCTGGATATACCGATTCCCCCCCCCCCCGCTTGCATGAAGAACATCAACAGCAACCAACAGCGGAAATTTGGCTTGGTGGGTGGGGCAAGTTGAAACATGACCCCAACTTCTTTTTAAAGGTCTTGAAGATGATTAAGTTCAGCTTTGGATGGACAACGGTGGCTTGAACTTCTTGCTGGTTTCTTATATCTCCCGGGAGGCTCCAATGGTAATATTTGCCCCCCCCCCCAGTACGGGAAGATTTTCTGCAGTAGGGTGTCCCTGCCCCTCCCACAATGTTGAGATTTCCATCCAGTAGGGTATCTTTGCCCCTCCCACAAAGGTCAGATCCCTGCAGTACTTTGTGTCTCTGCCCCTCCCACAATTGAAGGATTTTTTGCTGCAGTAGGGTGTCCCTGCCCTTTCCACAATGGGGAGACTTCCCTTTCATTAGAGTGTTCTGCCCCTCCCACAATCGGGGTATTTCCCCCAGTAGTTGGTGTCTCTGCCCCTCCCACAATGGTGAGATTTCCCCCAGTAGTTTGTGTCTCGGCCCCCCCACAATGGTGATATTTCCATAGGTAGTGTGTCTGCCCCTCCCACAATGGAGAATTTCTTTCTTAAGTAGTTTGTATCTTTGCCCCTCCCACAATGGTGAGATTTTCATAGGTAGTGTCTCTGCCCCTCCCACAATGGTGTGGTTTCCATAGGTAGTGTCTCTGCCCCTCCCACAATGGGGGGATCTCCAGTAGTTGGTATCTCTGCCCCTCCCACAATGGGGGGCTCTCCAGTAGTTGGTATCTCTGCCCCTCCCAAAATGGTGAGATTTCCATAGGTAGTGTCTCTGCCCCTCCCACAAGGGGGATCTCCTGCAGTAGTTGGTATCTCTGCCCCTCCCACAACGGTGAGATTTCCATAGGTAGTGTATCTGCCCTTCCCACAATAAGGAGATTTCCATAGGTAGTGTCTCTGCCCCTCCCACAATGGTGAGATTTCCATAGGTAGTGTCTCTGCCCCTCCCACAATGGTGAGATTTCCATAGGTAGCGTCTCTACCCCACCCACAATGGGGGGATCTCCTGCAGTAGTTGGTATCTCTGCCCCTCCCACAATGGTGAGATTTCCATTGGTAGTGTCTCTGCCCCTCCCACAATAGTGAGATTTCCATTGGTAGTGTCTCTGCCCCTCCCACAATGGTGAGATTTCTATTGGTAGTATCTCTGCCCCTCCCACAATGGTGAGATTTCCATTGGTAGTGTCTCTGTCCCTCCCACAATGGTGAGATTTCCATTGGTAGTGTCTCTGCCCCTCCCACAATGAGGGGATTTCCTGCAGTAGTTGGTATCTCTGCCCCTCCCACAATGGTGAGATTTTCAAAGGTATTCCCCCCCCCCATCATGGGGATATTTCCCAGGAGCAGGGCGTCTCTGCCCCTCCCACACAGCTAACTTTTATGGTTGGACCACCAAGCTCCTTCTTCTATAGTATAAGGAATCCATCAAGGACGGGTGATGCCATCATTGGTGTTGTAATGGTGGCAGCAAGTGGGCCAAACTGAGACTTCTTAGGGGGGGGGGGTGGTATTTTGCTCCCAGAGATATAAGGAGCCAGCGCGTCATTCAGTCTGGCAGCCGCCATTGCCTCGTTAAGGTACCAGTTTATTGTGGACTTTCCCTTCAAGTGTGGTATTGTTGAGCAGCATCAACATGTTACATTGGCACCACCTGCTGGCCGAAAGAAGGAGATACCCATAACGGTGGTGACAACCTGGAACGGCAGTTATAGAAAAGTCACCCCATCCACCGGGCCGGGGACAGGGGGGGGGGCCTCAGCCAATCGGCGTCTCAATAAGCCTAACGGACCTATCGGTGAGCCAGATCTACGACTGTATTCTGCTTTAACCCTTTCAAAAAGCCCCCCCCCACCCCCTCTTTTTTCTCCAAAACGCCATGGGACCGCATTCCTCTCGTGTAACCGTAGGACATAGGATCGATTATTTTTTTTCTTGGTTTCTAGCAGGGAGAGTTAAAAACAAAAAAATTTAAAAATATATAAATATATATTTATGTCTTTAAATAATTTTGTTGCAATGAAAGGTGGGGACATGGCTGGGGTGAGCCGAAAAAATAAATAAAAAAAACTGCATATCAGAGGTCAGAGGTCGCGGCTGGCCAATCAACGGCTCACTTTTTCTTTTTTTTTTTTTTTTTGCTCAGAAAGATGGAATATGTTTACAGTATCTATAAAAAAAAATAAAAAATGTAAAAAAAAAAAAAAACTCCCCGGAACTGTACAGAACTTGTGCGTCTCCGACATTTTATCGTCAGACTCTAGGAAATGTTTTTTTTTTTTTTTTTTTTTTCTGTGGGAGCGGGTTAAAGGGTATTTTAATATAAATGGGGGAGGGAGGCGGAAAGTGGGGTATAAACAGACTAATTCCTGGTGATTATATAAGGCATAACTTATTTCTTATTTATTCATGTTTATTTTGAATTATTTAATTTTTTTTTCTGTTTAAATGAAATAAATTTGATGACTAGTGAGTGCTTCTTGTGTCTATTGTCACCTTTAATTGCAATAAAAAAAAAAAATACATTGCAATTAACCAACTCAATTTTTTAATTGAAATCAAATTTTATTTTAAAGCGAATTGCAACTAACCAATTAATTTTTATTTTTTTATTTTGCAATTCGGTTTGCTGTACTTCTGGTAATATCAGTGCAATTGACCAATTTTATTTTTGACATATATTTAAAAAAAAACTATTATTTATTTTTGGATTATGTGCACTTGAGATTAAGTGAGATTAAGCAATTTTGTTTCTAAAACACATTGCAACCAACAAACTCTTTTTTGTTTTATGTTTTTTTTTATTTTTTTTTACTTCTGTTAATATCAGTACAATTAACCTTTTTAAAAAAAAAATTCATTGCAATCAACCAACTAAAAATTGTACTACTTTTTGAGTTGTTTGGACTTGTACTTCTATTAATATAATGAAAATCAACCAATTTGCAAATTGCAATTAACCAATTCAATTTTTTATTTTTTTTGCAAAGCATTTGGATTCTTTGTACTTCTGTTATTATCAGTGCAATTAACCATTAAAAAAAAATACATTGCAATTAGCCAACTACATTGTTTAATAGTTTTACATTTTTTTGGACTTGTACTTCTATTAATATAATGGAAATCAACCAATTTGCAAATTGCAATTAACCAATAAATTTTTTATTTTTGTTTGCAAAGTATTTGGATTCTTTGTACTGTTATTATCAGTGCAATTAACCATTAAAAAAAAAAAATACATTGCAATTAACCAACTACATTTTTTTATATTTTTACATTTTTTTGGACTTGTACTTCTATTAATATAATGGAAATCAACAAATTTGCAAATTGCAATTAACCAATTCATTTTTTAATTTTTTTGCAAAGTATTTGGATTCTTTGTACTTTTGTTATTATCAGTACAATTAACCATTTAAAAAAAAAAAAAAAAAATAATACATTGCAATCAACCAACTAAAGATTTTACTACTTTTCATTTTTTTTTGGACTTGTACTTCTATTAATATAATTGAAATCAACCAATTTGCAAATTGCAATTAACCAATTCATTTGTTTGCAAAGTATTTGGATTTTTTTGTACTTCTGTTATTATCGGTGCAATTAACCATTTTTTTAAAATACATTGCAATTAATCAACTAAATTTTTTAATACTTTTTCACGTTTTTGGACTTGTACTTCTATTATCATAATTGAAATCAACCAATTTTCAAATGGCAATTAACCAATTCATTTTTTATTTGCAAAGTATTTGGATTCTTTGTACTTTTGTTATTATCAGTACAATTAACCATTTAAAAAAAAAATAAAAAATACATTGCAATCAACCAACTAAAGATTGTACTACTTTTCATTTTTTTTTGGACTTGTACTTCTATTAATATAATTGAAATCAACCAATTTGCAAATTGCAATTAACCAATTAATTTTTAATTTTTTTTGCAAAGTATTTGGATTCTTTGTACTTCTGTTATTATCGGTGCAATTAACCATTTTTTTAAATACAGTGCAATTAATCAACTAAATATTTTAATACTTTTTCGTTTTTTTTTGGACTTGTACTTCTATTATCATAATTGAAATCAACCAATTTGCAAATGGCAATTAACCAATTCATTTTTTATTTATTTTTTTTGCAAAGGATTCTTTGTACTTCAGTGATATTAAGCAATTTTTTAAAAAATATCTTGCAATTAACCAACTCAATGTTTCTTTTTAATTTTTAGACTTTTACTTTCATTTTTAGACTTTTACTTTTATCTAGTACTTTTATTAATATAATTTCAATTAACCAATTTTTATTTTAAAACATATTGAAACTAACCAATTATTATTATTATTATTATTATTATTATTAATAATAATAATAATAATAATAATATTAATATTATTATTATCTTTACACTGCTGTTAATATCAGTGCAAATAACCAATTTAGTTTTGCAATCAACCAACTAAATATTTTTTTTTCGTTTGCTTCACTTTTTTTAATAGTATTGAAATCAACCAATATTTTTAATTAAAGCAAATTGCAATTAACCAGTCATCTTTTTTTTTTTGCAAAATTTTTGGATTCTTTGTACTGTTTTTATATCAGTACAATTAAGCATTTTTTTTTTTAAATATCTTGCAATTAACCAACTCAATTTTTCTTTTTAATATTTGGACTTGTGCTTTTATTAATATCATTTTAATTAACCAAATTTTATTTTAAAACATATTGAAACTAACGAATTATTATTATTTGTGGATTCTTTGTACTGCTGCTAATATCAGTGCAAATAACCAAATGCTCTGCTCCCTCTCTGATTGGGACAAAAAGGTCCCTCAGCTGATGATAATCTCTTGGTTGTGTACCGAAGAACGTCTGGAACTGGGATGTTCTTTTGAAACATTCATTGGTTAAGTGCAGCTGTCTCCAAACTGTGGCCCGGGGGGGGGGGGGGGGGGGGGGTAAAATTCCATCCACTGACACCAAGAATGGGGCATTATTCCTCTCACTGACACCATCAAAAGGTCATCAATGACAACAGGGCATAATTCCTTCCATTGATGCCAACGATGGGCCACCATTTCCCCCACTGACACCAACAAAAGGGCACAATTCCTCCCACTGACATAGACGATGGGGCTGAATGTTTCCCACTGAGACTAACAATGGGGCAGAATGTATTGTACTGAGGCCAATGATGGGGCAGAATTTCTTCCATTGACACCAATGATGGGGCACTATTCCTTCCACAGACACCAACAATGGGACATAATTCCCATCACTGACACCAACAATGGGTCATAATTCCCATCACTGACACCAACAATGGGACATAATTCCCATCACTGACACCAACAATGGGTCATAATTCCCATCACTGACACCAACAATGGGTCATAATTCCCATCACTGACACCAACAATGGGTCATAATTCCCATCACTGACACCAACAATGGGTCATAATTCCCATCACTGACACCAACAATGGGACATAATTCCCATCACTGACACCAACAATGGGTCATAATTCCCATCACTGACACCAACAATGGGTCATAATTCCCATCACTGACACCAACAATGGGTCATAATTCCCATCACTGACACCAACAATGGGTCATAATTCCCATCACTGACACCAACAATGGGACATAATTCCCATCACTGACACCAACAATGGGTCATAATTCCCATCACTGACACCAACAAAGGGTCATAATTCCCATCACTGACACCAACAATGGGTCAAAATTCCCATCACTGACACCAACAATGGGTCATAATTCCCAACACTGACACCAGCAATAGGGCCTTATTCCTCCCACTGACACTATCAAAAGGGCGAAATTCCTCCAACTGACACCAACTATGGGGCACTATTCCTTTCATCGACACCAAGGATGTCAGGGCTTGAGCACTGGATGTTATTAGAACCACGATGGAATGCACTACAGCGGGGGTCTCTCAACCAGAGTTCGACTTTGGGTTGCTCCAGAGGTTACTAGGGGTTCGTTCCCTGAGACTGAAAAAGCTATTTCAAGGGTTCCTCTGTGGTGAAAAGGTTGAGAAAGGCTCCACTAGAGGACCCTAGGCTTGATAAAGACCAGCGTCTCCTAAGGGCACTAAGAATGGCTGGCTGAGTCCATCACGAGTCATCCATTGCTCAATCCCAAACAAAGAGTGAGGCTTTTTCCATCGAAACGCGTTGGGCGTATTTGATGTTCTTAACCAATAAACATTTCAAAAAGACCTTTGAAGTGATATGAACATTTGTACTAAGTGCCTCCCCAGTATACGTCCAAGAGAACGGGAAGGCCCAGGCCACCAGGGGTGACATGACCTGTCCAGGAGAGCTCACTCAGGGATTTGAGCTCTTAGGTCCATCACACCGGTAACCCCACAGACCAGCTTATCTTCTGAATCATCTCCTCCTCTTGCAGAACAAGGTGTTCATCCTCCTATTTCCTGAGCGGATATTTACTTATTAAATGAAAAGCCACCACAATCATTCCAACTTAAGGTTCTACAATTCACAGGAAGTAAAGGAGACCTCTGAGCCATTATGTTTCGTGACTACCTAAACGTCACAAATAAAAAAAAAAAAGAGAAAGTGAGCTAAAGTCTGACAATCGGCTGATATATGAGATGGATAGAGGAATTATTTGTACATCTGGATGTGGAGTGGTCTCAGAATAAGAGTTGACATGGTGGTCTCCTCCAGGAGGCAGAGTCAAAGGAGTTGGCATGGTGGTCTCCTACATGAGGCAGAGTCAGAATAGTTGGCACAGTGGTCTCCTCCATGAGGCAGTCAAAAGAGTTGGCATGGTGATCTCCTCCATGAGGCAGAGTCAGAAGAGATCGCATGGTGGTCTCCTCCATGAGGCAGAATCAGAAGAGCTGGCATGGTGGTCTCCTCCATAAAGCAGAGTCAGAAGATTTGGCATGGTGGTCTTCTCCATGGAGGAAGAGTCAGAATAGTTGGCATGGTAGTCTCCTCCATGAGGCAGTCAAAAGATTTGGCATGGTAAACTCCTCCATAAAGTAGAGTCAGAAGAGTTGGCATGGTGGTCTTCTCCATGGAGGCAGAGTCAGAACAGTTGGCATGGTGGTCTCCTCCATGAGGCAGAGTCAGAAGAGTTGGCATGGTGGTCTTCTCCATGGAGGCAGAGTCAGAACAGTTGGCATGGTGGTCTCCTCCATGAGGCAGAATCAGAAGAGCTGGCACGGTGGTCTCCTCCATAAAGCAGAGTCAGAAGAGTTGGCATGGTGGTCTTCTCCATGGAGGCAGAGTCAGAAGAGTTGGCATGGTGGTCTCCTCCATGAGGCAGAGTCAGAAGAGTTGGCATGGTGGTCTTCTCCATGGAGGCAGAGTCAGAAGAGTTGGCATGGTGGTCTTCTCCATGGAGGCAGAGTCAGAACAGTTGGCATGGTGGTCTCCTCCATGAGGCAGAGTCAGAAGAGCTGGCACGGTGGTCTCCTCCATAAAGCAGAGTCAGAAGAGTTGGCATGGTGGTCTCCTCCATGAGGCAGAGTCAGAAGAGTTGGCATGGTGGTCTTCTCCGTGGAGGCAGAGTCAGAAGAGTTGGCATGGTGGTCTCCTCCATGAGGCAGAGTCAGAAGAGCTGGCATGGTGGCCTCCTCCATAAAGCAGAGTCAGAAGAGTTGGCATGGTGGTCTTCTCCATGGAGGCAGAAACAGTTAGATAAGGTGTACAAAACTGAAACATAACCAGTCACTTGGGAAGTGACTGGACTATTGATTGGTGACTAGTAGTGAACCACTGCTCCATTGTTACCTTTATTGCCCAGTAAAGCCTCTTCCGTGCCCCTGTCTGATTTAAGTCTCCCTTTGTCTGACTTCATGGCTAAGCTCTGCCAAGTGCAACCAGAGAGTTCGGTGGCCAGTAACCCACAAAATCATAAATGTCACAGAATAGAACTCATCAACGCGGTCACCTGACCACTAAGCCATCTCAGGAGACCAACAGGAGAGCGGCAGTTGGGGGAATAGTTTTTGAAGGTGCAAGTTCCACAGCGTACACACGTATCCATCCAATACCACTTTTTGTGCAGGACATGCCCCCAGGTGCAATATCATACATTGACATTGGTGACCCATGCCTTCATACAACTCTCCTGTATTCTAGAACCGAACAGACTTAACGATCAAGAACATCAGCTGATAAAGACGGCTATTCTTTTCTTCTTTCCTAAAGACCCCTTTGATTTTAGATACTCTTACGACTGTGTGTGGTGAGGTGAGCATGGGCTGCAGTGGTGACTACATTTCATACGTTACCCCAGGACAAGTAGGAAGTTACTGACTTTGCAAGTAACTCAGTCGTAACTATTATGTGCATAGCGGGTGTTCCAGCTCTTCACTGGATGCATGCTCACTCTAGATCTTCATCAATTAAGCTTCAAAGGCTATCTTGACTTAGTGAGTAACTCACTCGTAACTAGTATGTGCATAGCGGGTGTTCCAGCTCTTCACTGGATGCATGTTCACTCTAGATCTTCATCAATTAAGCTTCAAAGGCTATCTTGACTTAGTGAGTAACTCAGTTGTAACTAGTATGTGCATAGCGGGTGTTCCAGCTCTTCACTGGATGCATGCTCACTCTAGATCTTCATCAATTAAGCTTCAAAGGCTATCTTGACTTAGTGAGTAACTCACTCATAACTAGTATGTGCATAGCGGGTTTTCCAGCTGTTCACCAGATGCCTGCTCATTCCAGATCTTCATCAACTAAGGATCAAAGGATATCTTGACTTAGCGAGTAACTCACTCGTAACCAGTATGTGCATAGCGGGTGTTCCAGCTCTTCACTGGATTCATGTTCACTCTAGATCTTCATCAATTAAGCTTCAAAGGCTATCTTGACTTAGTGAGTAACTCACTCGTAACTAGTATGGGCATAGCGGGTGTTCCAGCTGTTCACCAGATGTCTGCTCACTCTAGATCTTCATCAATTAAGCTTAAAAGGCTATCTTGACTTAGTGAGTAACTCACTCGTAACTAGTATGTGCATAGCGGGTGTTCCAGCTGGTCACCAGATGCCTGCTCATTCCAGATCTTCATCAACTAAGGATCAAAGGATATCTTGACTTAACGAGTAACTCACTCGTAACTAGTATGTGCATAGCGGGTGTTCCAGCTCTTCACTGGATTCATGTTCACTCTAGATCTTCATCAATTAAGCTTCAAAGGCTATCTTGACTTAGTGAGTAACTCACTCGTAACTAGTATGGGCATAGCGGGTGTTCCAGCTGTTCACCAGATGTCTGCTCACTCTAGATCTTCATCAATTAAGCTTCAAAGGCTATCTTGACTTAGTGAGTAACTCACTCGTAACTAGTATGTGCATAGCGGGTGTTCCAGCTGGTCACCAGATGCCTGCTCATTCCAGATCTTCATCAACTAAGGATCAAAGGATATCTTGACTTAACGAGTAACTCACTCGTAACTAGTATGTGCATAGCGGGTGTTCTAGCTCTTCACCAGATGCCTGCTCATTCCAGATCTTCATCAACTAAGGATAAAAGGATATCTTGACTTAGTGAGTAACTCACTCGTAACTAGTATGTGCATAGCGGGTTTTCCAGCTCTTCACTGGATGCCTGCTCATTTCAGATCATCATCAATTAAGCTTCAAAGGCTATCTTGACTTAGTGAGTAACTCACTCGTAACTAGTATGTGCATAGCGGGGGTGTTCCAGTTGTTCACCAGATGCCTGCTCACTCTAGATCTTCATCAATTAAGCTTCAAAGGCTATCTTGACTTAGTGAGTAACTCACTCGTAACTAGTATGTGCATAGCGGGTGTTCCAGCTCTTCACCAGATGCCTGCTCATTCCAGATCTTCATCAACTAAGGATCAAAGGATATCTTGACTTAACGAGTAACTCACTCGTAACTAGTATGTGCATAGCGGGTGTTCCAGCTCTTCACCAGATGCCTGCTCATTCCAGATCTTCATCAACTAAGGATAAAAGGATATCTTGACTTAGTGAGTAACTCACTCGTAACTAGTATGTGCATAGCGGGTTTTCCAGCTCTTCACTGGATGCCTGCTCATTTCAGATCATCATCAATTAAGCTTCAAAGGCTATCTTGACTTAGTGAGTAACTCACTCGTAACTAGTATGTGCATAGCGGGGGTGTTCCAGTTGTTCACCAGATGCCTGCTCACTCTAGATCTTCATCAATTAAGCTTCAAAGGCTATCTTGACTTAGTGAGTAACTCACTCGTAACTAGTATGTGCATAGCGGGTGTTCCAGCTCTTCACCAGATGCCTGCTCATTCCAGATCTTCATCAACTAAGGATCAAAGGATATCTTGACTTAGCGAGTAACTCACTCGTAACTAGTATGTGCATAGCGGGTGTTCCAGCTCTTCACTGGATTCATGTTCACTCTAGATCTTCATCAATTAAGCTTCAAAGGCTATCTTGACTTAGTGAGTAACTCACTCGTAACTAGTATGGGCATAGCGGGTGTTCCAGCTGTTCACCAGATGCCTGCTCACTCTAGATCTTCATCAATTAAGCTTCAAAGGATATCTTGACTTAGTGAGTAACTCACTCGTAACTAGTATGTGCATAGCGGGTGTTCCAGCTGTTCACCAGATGCCTGCTCATTCCAGATCTTCATCAACTAAGGATAAAAGGATATCTTGACTTAGCGAGTAACTCACTCGTAACTAGTATGTGCATAGCGGGTGTTCTAGCTCTTCACTGGATGCATGTTCACTCTAGATCTTCATCAATTAAGCTTCAAAGGCTATCTTGACTTAGTGAGTAACCCACTCGTAACTAGTATGTGCATAGTGGGGGTGTTCCAGTTGTTCACCAGATGCCTGCTCACTCTAGATCTTCATCAATTAAGCTTCAAAGGCTATCTTGACTTAGTGAGTAACCCACTCGTAACTAGTATGTGCATAGCGGGTGTTCCAGCTGTTCACCAGATGCCTGCTCATTCCAGATCTTCATCAACTAAGGATAAAAGGATATCTTGACTTAGCGAGTAACTCACTCGTAACTAGTATGTGCATAGCGGGTGTTCCAGCTCTTTACTGGATGCATGTTCACTCTAGATCTTCATCAATTAAGCTTCAAAGGCTATCTTGACTTAGTGAGTAACTCACTCGTAACTAGTATGTGCATAGCGGGTGTTCCAGCTGTTCACTGGATGCATGTTCACTCTAGATCTTCATCAATTAAGCTTCAAAGGCTATCTTGACTTAGTGAGTAACTCACTCGTAACTAGTATGTGCATAGCGGGTGTTCCAGCTCCTCACTGGATGCCTGCTCACTCTAGATCTTCATCAATTAAGCTTCAAAGGCTATCTTGACTTAGTGAGTAACTCACTCGTAACTAGTATGTTCATAGCGGGGGTGTTCCAGTTGTTCACCAGATGCCTGCTCACTCTAGATCTTCATCAATTAAGCTTCAAAGGCTATCTTGACTTAGTGAGTAACTCACTCGTAACTAGTATGTGCACAGCGGGTGTTCCAGCTGTTCACCAGATGCCTGCTCATTCCAGATCTTCATCAACTAAGGATCAAAGGATATCTTGACTTAGCGAGTAACTCACTCGTAACTAGTATGTGCATAGCGGGTGTTCCAGCTCTTCACTGGATTCATGTTCACTCTAGATCTTCATCAATTAAGCTTCAAAGGCTATCTTGACTTAGTGAGTAACCCACTCGTAACTAGTATGTGCATAGTGGGGGTGTTCCAGTTGTTCACCAGATGCCTGCTCACTCTAGATCTTCATCAATTAAGCTTCAAAGGCTATCTTGACTTAGTGAGTAACTCACTCGTAACTAGTATGTGCATAGCGGGTGTTCCAGCTCTTTACTGGAGGCATGTTCACTCTAGATCCTCATCAATTAAGCTTCAAAGGCTATCTTGACTTAGTGAGTAACTCACTCGTAACTAGTATGTGCATAGCGGGTGTTCCAGCTGTTCACTGGATGCATGTTCACTCTAGATCTTCATCAATTAAGCTTCAAAGGCTATCTTGACTTAGTGAGTAACTCACTCGTAACTAGTATGTGCATAGCGGGTGTTCCAGCTCCTCACTGGATGCCTGCTCACTCTAGATCTTCATCAATTAAGCTTCAAAGGCTATCTTGACTTAGTGAGTAACTCACTCGTAACTAGTATGTGCACAGCGGGTGTTCCAGCTGTTCACCAGATGCCTGCTCATTCCAGATCTTCATCAACTAAGGATCAAAGGATATCTTGACTTAGCGAGTAACTCACTCGTAACTAGTATGTGCATAGCGGGTGTTCCAGCTCTTCACTGGATTCATGTTCACTCTAGATCTTCATCAATTAAGCTTCAAAGGCTATCTTGACTTAGTGAGTAACTCACTCGTAACTAGTATGTTCATAGCGGGGGTGTTCCAGTTGTTCACCAGATGCCTGCTCACTCTAGATCTTCATCAATTAAGCTTCAAAGGCTATCTTGACTTAGTGAGTAACTCACTCGTAACTAGTATGTGCATAGCGGGGGTGTTCCAGTTGTTCACCAGATGCCTGCTCACTCTAGATCTTCATCAATTAAGCTTCAAAGGCTATCTTGACTTAGTGAGTAACTCACTCGTAACTAGTATGTGCATAGCGGGTGTTCCAGCTCTTCACCAGATGCCTGCTCATTCCAGATCTTCATCAACTAAGGATCAAAGGATATCTTGACTTAGCGAGTAACTCACTCGTAACTAGTATGTGCATAGCGGGTGTTCCAGCTCTTCACTGGATTCATGTTCACTCTAGATCTTCATCAATTAAGCTTCAAAGGCTATCTTGACTTAGTGAGTAACTCACTCGTAACTAGTATGGGCATAGCGGGTGTTCCAGCTGTTCACCAGATGCCTGCTCACTCTAGATCTTCATCAATTAAGCTTCAAAGGATATCTTGACTTAGTGAGTAACTCACTCGTAACTAGTATGTGCATAGCGGGTGTTCCAGCTGTTCACCAGATGCCTGCTCATTCCAGATCTTCATCAACTAAGGATAAAAGGATATCTTGACTTAGCGAGTAACTCACTCGTAACTAGTATGTGCATAGCGGGTGTTCCAGCTCTTCACTGGATTCATGTTCACTCTAGATCTTCATCAATTAAGCTTCAAAGGCTATCTTGACTTAGTGAGTAACTCACTCGTAACTAGTATGTGCATAGCGGGTGTTCCAGCTGTTCACTGGATGCATGTTCACTCTAGATCTTCATCAATTAAGCTTCAAAGGCTATCTTGACTTAGTGAGTAACTCACTCGTAACTAGTATGTGCATAGCGGGTGTTCCAGCTCTTTACTGGATGCATGTTCACTCTAGATCTTCATCAATTAAGCTTCAAAGGCTATCTTGACTTAGTGAGTAACTCACTCGTAACTAGTATGTGCATAGCGGGTGTTCCAGCTGTTCACTGGATGCATGTTCACTCTAGATCTTCATCAATTAAGCTTCAAAGGCTATCTTGACTTAGTGAGTAACTCACTCGTAACTAGTATGTTCATAGCGGGGGTGTTCCAGTTGTTCACCAGATGCCTGCTCACTCTAGATCTTCATCAATTAAGCTTCAAAGGCTATCTTGACTTAGTGAGTAACTCACTCGTAACTAGTATGTGCACAGCGGGTGTTCCAGCTGTTCACCAGATGCCTGCTCATTCCAGATCTTCATCAACTAAGGATCAAAGGATATCTTGACTTAGCGAGTAACTCACTCGTAACTAGTATGTGCATAGCGGGTGTTCCAGCTCTTCACTGGATTCATGTTCACTCTAGATCTTCATCAATTAAGCTTCAAAGGCTATCTTGACTTAGTGAGTAACCCACTCGTAACTAGTATGTGCATAGTGGGGGTGTTCCAGTTGTTCACCAGATGCCTGCTCACTCTAGATCTTCATCAATTAAGCTTCAAAGGCTATCTTGACTTAGTGAGTAACTCACTCGTAACTAGTATGTGCATAGCGGGTGTTCCAGCTCTTTACTGGATGCATGTTCACTCTAGATCCTCATCAATTAAGCTTCAAAGGCTATCTTGACTTAGTGAGTAACTCACTCGTAACTAGTATGTGCATAGCGGGTGTTCCAGCTCTTCACTGGATGCATGTTCACTCTAGATCTTCATCAATTAAGCTTCAAAGGCTATCTTGACTTAGTGAGTAACTCACTCGTAACTAGTATGTGCATAGCGGGTGTTCCAGCTCCTCACTGGATGCCTGCTCACTCTAGATCTTCATCAATTAAGCTTCAAAGGCTATCTTGACTTAGTGAGTAACTCACTCGTAACTAGTATGTGCACAGCGGGTGTTCCAGCTGTTCACCAGATGCCTGCTCATTCCAGATCTTCATCAACTAAGGATCAAAGGATATCTTGACTTAGCGAGTAACTCACTCGTAACTAGTATGTGCATAGCGGGTGTTCCAGCTCTTCACTGGATTCATGTTCACTCTAGATCTTCATCAATTAAGCTTCAAAGGCTATCTTGACTTAGTGAGTAACTCACTCGTAACTAGTATGTTCATAGCGGGGGTGTTCCAGTTGTTCACCAGATGCCTGCTCACTCTAGATCTTCATCAATTAAGCTTCAAAGGCTATCTTGACTTAGTGAGTAACTCACTCGTAACTAGTATGTGCATAGCGGGTGTTCCAGCTCTTCACTGGATTCATGTTCACTCTAGATCTTCATCAATTAAGCTTCAAAGGCTATCTTGACTTAGTGAGTAACTCACTCGTAACTAGTATGTGCATAGCGGGGGGTGTTCCAGTTGTTCACCAGATGCCTGCTCACTCTAGATCTTCATCAATTAAGCTTCAAAGGCTATCTTGACTTAGTGAGTAGCTCACTCGTAACTAGTATGTGCATAGCGGGTGTTCCAGCTCTTCACCAGATGCCTGCTCATTCCATATCTTCATCAACTAAGGATCAAAGGCTATCTTGACTTAGTGAGTAACTCACTCGTAACTAGTATGTGCATAGCGGGTGTTCCAGCTGTTCACCAGATGCCTGCTCATTACAGATCTTCATCAACTAAGGATCAAAGGATATCTTGACTTAGCGAGTAACTCACTCGTAACTAGTATGTGCATAGCGGGTCTTCCAGCTCTTCACTGGATTCATGTTCACTCTAGATCTTCATCAATTAAGCTTCAAAGGCTATCTTGACTTAGTGAGTAACTCAGTCGTAACTAGTATACGCATAGCGGGTGTTCCAGCTCCTTACTGGATGCATGCTCATTCCAGATCTTCATCGACTAAGCTTCAAAGTATAAAGATGATAGCTGAGAACTTGCACATTGAAAAACAAGTAAGGAATGGCCGTGGTGCATATTTCTATCCTGATAAAGTCCTTGTAATGAAAAATAAAACTGAGCGGGGTCATTCCGTTAAGGAATGGACGAGGAGAACTCTAAGCCCTGTGCGGCACTCCTTTAATAGATGTTCAACGTTCCAACGTTGTGGTTCTCAACTCTGTCCTCAAGTACCCCCAACAGGCCATGTTTGAAGGTTTTCCTTTATCTTGCACAGGTGCTTTAAATCAGAGTCAATGGCTTGGGATTTCGAACAGCTATTTTTTCTAAGAGAAACTCCCAAAACATGGCCTGTTGGGGGTACTTGAGGACAGGGTTGAGAACCACTGGCCTACAGTATACAATGGTCCAACCAGACCAGGTTTAGATGGTTTGGCGGAGGATTTATAAGCTGCGTCAGAGAACTTCCTACATTGGTGATCAGTCTTCGCTTGGCTCGCCATACTGCCAATGGAGGACGTAGAGGCCAAAGCGTTGGTGTTTCTCTAGTTAAAGGTAGGCACTGAGCGCAGGTTGGAAATTTAGACTGCTTACAATACTTCCAGGGGGCAGCTAGATGGCAAAAATTCCAAACTAATTTTCAAACTAGAGCAGGGGCCTCCAAACTTTCTAAATAAGGGGGTCAGTTTACTGTCTTACAGACTTTAGGGTGGCCAGACTGTGGTCATTGGAAGTAGAAAATTCTCCAACATCAGTGGGGAAAAACAATGCCCCATATTTGGTGTCAGTGGAAGGAATTGTGCCCCATTGTTGGAGTCATTGGGAGGAATAGTGCCATATCATTGGTATCGGTGGGAGGAATAATGCCCCATAATTGGGAGGAATTGTGCCCCATCCTTGGTGTCAGTGGAAAGAATTGTGCCCCATCGTTGGTGTCATTGGGAGGAATAGTGTCATATCATTGGTATCGGTGGAATAATGCCCCGTCATTGGGAGGAATTGTGCCCCATCCTTGGTGTCATTGGGAGGAATTGTGCCCCATCCTTGGTGTCATTGGGAGCAATTGTGCCCCATTATTGGTGGCAGTGGGAAAAATAGCGCCCCATTCTTGGCGTCATTGGGAGGACTTGTGCCCCATTATTGGTGGCAGTGGGTGGAATTGTGCCCCGTTATTGGTGTCAGTGGGAGGAATTGTGCACCCCATCCTTGGTTTCGTTGGGAGGAATAGTGCCAATCATTGGTATCAGGGGAGAAATAGTGTCCCATCCTTGGTGTCATTGGGAGGAATAGTGCCCCATCATTGGGAGGAATTGTCCCAATCACTGGTGTCATTGGGAGGAATAGTGACCCATCCTTGGTGTCATTGGGAGGAATAGTGCCCCATCATTGGTATCATGGGGGAGGAATATTGCCCCATCCTTGGTATTATTGGGAGGAATTGTCCTCCATCATTAGTGTCAGTGGGAGGGATATTGCCCCATCTTTGGTGTCATTGGGAGGAATTGTTCCACATAATTGGTGTCAGTGGGAGGAATGGTGCCCCAGCATTGGTGTGAGTGGGAGGAATAGTGCTCCATTGTTGGTGTCATTGGGAGGAATTGTGCCCCATTATTGGTGGCAGTGGGAGGAATTGTGCCCCATTATTTGTGGCAGTGGGAGGAATAGTGCCCCATGCTTGGTTTCATTGGGAGGAATAGTGCTGATCATTGGTATCGGGGGAGGAATAGTGCCCCATCCTTGGTGTCATTGGGAGGAATAGTGCCCCATCATTGGGAGGAATTGTTCCCAATCATTTGTGTCATTGTGACCCATCATTGGTATCATGGGGGAGGACTATTGCCCCATCCTTGGTGTCAATGGGAGGAATTGTCCTCCGTCATTGGTGTCAGTGGGAGGAATATTGCCCCATCCTTGGTGTCATTGGGAGCAATTGTTCCCCATCATTGGTGTCAGTGGGAGGAATAGTGCCCCAGTATTGGTGTGAGTGGGAGGAATAGTGCTAATTTGTTGGTGTCATTGGGTGGAATTGTTCCCCATCGTTGGTGTCATTGGGAGGAATTGTGCCCCATTATCGGTGGCAGTGGGAGGAATAGCGCCCCATCCTTGGTGTCATTGTCCTCCCATCATTGGGGGGAATTGTACCCCATCATTGGTATCAGTGGAAGGAATTGTGCCCCAGCATTGGTGTCAGTGGGAGGAATAGTGCCCCAAGGGTCGGATATAAGCAAGCAGAGGGCCACATCCTCCCCACCACCAAGTAGGTTGAGTATAAAGAGAAGCCGGGGGGGTGCTCCTTAAATCATCAGCATCTACCGTGTGCCAAGATGTCCCCCCGATTACATATTTGTCATTATCAGTCAGTGATATTTTGCTGCGTGACTCGGCTAAATCACACGTACATCAGAGCGGTTGAGCCGGTTCCTCTTGCTGATGAAAAATGCAACAAAACATTTCCAAAAATAGTCGGAGGAAGACCTCCGGGAAAAGGACGGGCAACCCGCACCGTATCCTACAAACATACCAACAAATCATAGAGAGAAAGCATTCAGACATCATAAAAATAAGATATTGAAATAGTGAAAAGTGTCCTTAAATCTCATAGAAATAAAAATCGGTCCACATAATATACTCGATCATATAAAGTCTTAAGTGCAATAAAAAAAAAAAAAAAAATCTTAAAAAATCCGCATTCAAAGTGACGAAACAAGAAGAAATCCCGTCTCCAAAGAAAGCAAATCGCGTGCCCCACCTTCAGTGCCAAAACCACCACCGAGATCCCGCCAAATAACCCACCAGAGATAAATGCACATTTACATACACTCACCGGACACTTTATTAGGTCCACCTTGCTAGTAGCGGGTTGGACCCAGGGCTATCTTTAAGGCGGGGCAAATGGGGCAGCTGCCCCGGGCCCAAATCATTGTTGTGCCCCTTGAGCCCACTGCCCATGCCACCCTTGCTCCCACACTGACTGGCACCTGCCTGCTGTGAAGGAGGAGGGGAGAGCCACACGGGCTCAATTTATCTCAGGTGAGACCCACATACAGGGCACACACCAGGCGGGCACCTTAACCCCCTACACTGCCGGGGGGGGGAGCACGGTGTTCCTCACTACTGTAGCTATTGTCACTCCTGGGGCTTTCCATTCTATGTCTCTCTACAATAGGAGGGGCCCCTGGACTGGAGGTAGTAGTTTCCCTCTATGGAGGGGCCCCTGAACTGGAGATAGTAGTGTCCCTCTATGGAGGGACCCCTGGACTGGACGTAGTATTGTCCCTCTATGGAGGGGCCCCTGAACTGGAGATAGTAGTGTCCCTCTATGGAGGGACCCCTTAACTGGAGGTATTAGTGTCCCTCTGTGGAGGGGCCCCTGGACTGGAGGTAGTAGTGTCCCTCTATGGAAGGGCCCCTGAATTGGAGATATTAGTGTCCCTCTGTGGAGGGGCCCCTGGGCTGGAGGTAGTAGTACCTCTATGGAGGAGCCCCTAGTTTGCAGGTAGTAGTCCCTCTATTGAGGGACCCCTGGACTGGAGGTAGCAGCCCCTCTATGGAGGGGCCCCTGGAGTAGAAGTAGTAGTGTCCCTCTATGGAGGGGCCCCTGGACTGGAGGTAGCAGCCCCTCTATAGAGGGGCCCCTGGAGTAGAAGTAGTAGTGTCCCTCTATGGAGGGGCCCCTGGACTGGAGGTAGTAGTGTCCCTCTATGGAAGGGCCCCTGGGCTGGAGGTAGTAGTACCTCTATGGAGGGGCCCCTAAACTGAAGGTATTAGTGTCTCTCTGTGGGGCGGGCCTGTACTGGAGGTAGTAGTCCCTCTTTGGAGGGACCCCTGGTTTGCAGGTAGTAGTCCCTCTATGGAGGGGCCCCTGGACTGGAGGTAGCAGTCCCTATATGGAGGGGCCCCTGGAGTAGAGGTATTAGTGTTCCTCAGTGGAGACGCCCCTGGACTGGAGGTAGTAGTGTCCCTCTATAGAGGTGCTCCTGGACTGGAGGCAGTAGTACCTCTATGGAGGGGCCACTGGACTGGAAGTGACAGTCTCCAAGGAGTGGCTCCTGGACTAAAAATAGCAGTCTCTCTTTGGTGGAAGGGAGACTGCCACCTCCAGTCCAGGGGTCCCCATCATAGGGAGACTGCTACCTCCAGTCCTTGCACCTCTTCATAAGGAGACTGCTACCTCCAGTTCAGGGGCCCCTTTATAGGGGGATTGCAACCTTCAGTCTAGGGTCCCCTTTATAGGGAGATTGCAACCTCCAGGCCAGGGGACACTCCATAGGGAGACTGCCACGCTCAGTCCAGGGGACCCTCCATAGAGAGATTGCCACATTTACTTCTAGCAACCAATGAGTAAGTGGTAATGATTAACAGTAACCCAATAGCAACCCATCAGTGAGCAACAATGATGTGCAGTAACCTATAGCAACCAATCAATGAATGGCATTGATGTGCAGTAACATCTAGCAACCAATCAGCAAGCAAAAATGCACAGTAACCTCTAGCAACCAATCAGTGAGTGGTAATGATGTGCTGTAACCTCTGGCAACCAATCGCAATTATTGCCTGGTCTGCTGCAGTAAACTGATTTTTAGTCTAGCTGCTGTTTTTATTCTATTTCTCAGAGCAGGTGGAGAGCAAAATTACATGGGGGGGGGTCCAATAAAATGTTTGCCCAGAGGCATTTTCATCCACACAACTGCCACTCACTGGATATTTTCTCTTTTTCCCACCATTCTCTGTAAACCCCGAGAGATGGTTGTGTGTGAAAATCCCAGAAATACTCAGACCGGCCCGTCTGCCACCAACAACCCACGCCACGTTCAAAGTCGCTTCAATCCCCTTTCTTCCACATTCTGGTGCTGGGTTTGAACTTCAGTAGGTCTAGATGCCTAAATGCATTGAGTTTCTGCTATGTGACTGGCTGATTACCAATTTGTGTTACCAATCAATTGAACCTAATAAAGTGGCCGGTGAGAGTATATATGCATATATATGTAGCTCTTACAGGGGGAACTGGGAATTTTTTCTCAAAGCCGTCTCTAGGATACTCCTCCAACCAGGATAAAACTCCATATTCCGAAAACGGGATGTTGGAACGGGAGAAGGGAACTCGTAGCATAAAACCAACTATCAACTCGTTAATTTCAGAAAAAAAAATATTTTCCAGCCCTATTTCGGGCCGCATTCACTGACTGTGAGCTCAGACCCGGAATGCGTGGTGATGTCACATCAAAGGTCCTGCCCCACGCGTTTCGTCCTCAGTACACACATCGCGCAGATAGCTGGATGCACCATAATTTATTGGCTTCATACATGAAAATATTTTTTCCTCGAGGCACAAGTTTTACCATTAAATTGTGAGCTACAGGGCCTTACAATCCTTGGAGACCATGGAAGTCCCTTGGTGTAGAGCAGTGGCCAGCCTTAGGAACCCAATCCTATAGCCCTAGAACATCAGGAAAAGCACAGGGTTCCATTCCTAGCCTTCCAACCTTCTTTTTTTTTGAGCTGGATGCAAAAGACGACAGGCCAGTTAAAAGATGAAAACAGTCAGAAGAGGACCTGTCATGAAATGGGAAATACGTGCTGCCTACATCTAACTATATAAGCAATTTGTACCCAGGGAGTAGAACTGACCTCCCAACCTTCACCCATGCCTCCCTTGGGGCAACAACTGAGCAAGACAGCCAGGGAACGAGCAGCCTCAGGAGGCCATGGTGCTAGTGGAGCAGATACAACATCTACAACAGGTCACCAACGGATGTGCTGACCTCATGCTAGAGCCACTTCTGGGAGTTGGCCAATGACAGCCTTCAAAACCCGGAGGTCTCTGACAGTAACTGTCCTCATAACAGGTTCTGTTAGTTAAATAGGTCCAAATTAGGAAATGATGCACAGTGCAGGAGCAGATAGCAACTGCCCACATTTCTTGCAGCAGCAATACTAGTAGATCAATTCTGATTGGCTGCTTACTGAGCCTTATACTACTTTAAACTTGTCCAACATAAGGGGGGCACTTCTTCACTAAACACCAATGTAAGGTGGCCCTTTTCCACTGACATCCAATTTAAAAGATCTTCCCCATTGACCATCAATGAAATGAGGCCCTTCTCAACTGACAACCAATGTAAAGTGGCTTTTTTTCCCACTGACCACCAATGTGAGAGGGCCCTGATCACCAATACAAGGAGGCTTTTCTCCACTGACCACCAATGTAAGGTGGCACTTCTCCACTGACCACTACTGTGAGTGAGTCCTTCTCCACTGACCATCAATGAAAAGAGACTTTTCTGTAATTAAAACCCATATGTGAGGGCCCTTCTCCATTTACCACCACTGAAAGAGAGTACTTCTCCATTTGCTACAAAAGTAAAAGATCTTCCCTACTGACCATCAATGAAAGGAGGCCTTTCTCCACTGACAACCAAGGTAAAGTGGCCGTTTTCCGCTGACCACCAATGTGAGAAAGCCCTTCTCCTCTGATCACCAATGTCAGGAGGCTCTTCTCCACTGACTACCAATGTAAGATGGCGCTTCTCAACTGACCACTACTGTGAGTCCTTCTCCACTGACCTCCAATGTAAAAGATCTTCCCAATTAACCATCAATGAAAGGAGGCCTTTCTCCACTGACAACCAATGTAAAGTGGCCATTTTCCGCTGACCACCAATGTGAGAAAGCCCTTCTCCTCTGATCACCAATGTAAAGAGGCTCTCCTCCACTGACTACCAATGTAAGGTGGCACTTCTAAACTGACCACTACTGTGAGTCCTTCTCCACTGACCTTCAATGTAAAAGATCTTCCCCATTAACCATCGATGAAAGGAGGCCCCTCTCCACTGACAACCAATGTACAGTGGCTGTTTTCTGCTGACCACCAATAGAAGAGGGTCTTTTTCCTCTAATCACCAATATAAGGAGGCTCTTCTCCGCTGACTACCAATGTAAGATGGCGCTTCTCAACTGACCACTACTGTAAGCGAGTCCTTCTCCACTGACCTCCAATGTAAAAGATCGTCCCCAATAACCATCAATGAAATGGATTTTCTCCACAAGAGATCTTCTCCACTGACCATCAATGATGGTAAATGGAGATGGGCCCTCACATATTGGTTGTCTTCTCTAATGACAACCAATATGTGAGGGCCCATCTCCATTTACCATCACTGAAAGAGAGTTCTTTCCCATTGACTACAAATGTAAGAAATCTTCTCCATGGCTAACAATGTGGCTCTTCTTCAATGGCGACCAATGTAAAGTGGCCATTTTCCGCTGATCACCAATGTAATGAGGCTCTTCTCCATTGAGTACCAATGTAATGTAGCCCTCCTTCACTGACTACCAATATAAGGAGGCACTTCTTCCGCCAAACCACCATTAGAAGAGGACTCTTCTCCACTGGCCACCAATGTAAGGGAACCCTCCTCCACTGACCACTACCTTAAGGAAGCCTTTTCTCCACTGTACACCAAACTTTTATTCAGCCATTCAAGAAACACGTCTCATCCCTGCCTGGAGATTGCCCCTCTATGACACGTTTTACAGGCATAGTCATAGAGAGCGTCTAGGACCCTATACCGGTGAAACATGTCTTAAGAGGGGTGGTCTCCAGGCAGGGATTAGATGTGTTTCATGAATGGCTGAATAAAATTGGACTGAGTAATGTCATCAGTGGGTGGGGGTTCTTCCTTCATATCAGTGTCATTATCATTTGTTTCATTATTATTACAGCAAATATTTTTTTTCTTATATATCAAACTACTGATCGCACTACTATACCAAGGTCTGGAAATATAGTAAATATGAGTAGGGTTTAAGACGAGAAATTTATTTCAAGGGTTCCTCCATGATGCAAAAAGGTTTGGAAAGACTGGTGTAGGGTTACCCCAGCCTCATAGACACCCCCCTCCCTCCACACCTTGGAATGATGGACATGTTCATAGAGGCCTATCAAGGTCTTCTGCTATAGTGAATTCAGTAGGGTTCCTCCATGATACAAAAAGATTGGGGTAGTATTACCCCCAGCCTCAGACAGAGGCAGATGTTCCATTCACCATCTCCCCTCCTTAGAATGATGGACAGGTTGACAGAGACGTACCAAGGTCTTCAGCTATAGTGAATTCAGTAGGGTTCCATGAGACCAGAAAATTATTTCAGGAGTTCCTCCATGTTACAAAAAGGTTGGGAAAAGCTGGTATAAGGTTACCCCCAGCCTCAGATATAGGCAGATGTTCCATCCACACAACCCCTCCCTACCTTAGAATGATTGCCAGGTTAATAGAGGCCTATCAAGGTCTTCTGCTATAGTGAATTCAGTAGGGTTCCTCCATGATACAAAAAGATTGGGGTAGTATTACCCCCAGCCTCAGACAGAGGCAGATGTTCCATTCACCATCTCCCCTCCTTAGAATGATAGACAGGTTGACAGAGACGTACCAAGGTCTTCAGCTATAGTGAATTCAGTAGGGTTCCATGAGACCAGAAAGTTATTTCAGGAGTTCCTCCATGTTACAAAAAGGTTGGGAAAAGCTGGTATAAGGTTACCCCCAGCCTCAGATATAGGCAGATGTTCCATCCACACAACCCCTCCCTACCTTAGAATGATGGACAGGTTAATAGAGGCCTATCAAGGTCTTCAGCTATAGTGAATTCAGTAGGGTTCCATGAGACCATAAAGGTTTTATAAGGGTTCCTCCGTGATACAAAAAGGTTTGGAAAGGCTGGTGTAGGGTTACCTTAGCCTAAGACCCCATTCACACCTGAGCGTTTTGTAGCTTGGAAGCCTGAAGCTACAAAACGCTAGAGGGGAAAAATTCTATTATTCTCAATGGAGATGGTTCATATCTCCACTACATGTCGCCTGAAGCCGAACGCCTGAAGCTCAAACAAGTTCCGGACCCTTTTTTGTCGCTCGAATTGAGCAGATTTGGGCGTTTTTCTTCTTTTAACATTGGTGACCTTTTGCCCTGCACAAAATCGCGGCAAAAAATGCTGCAAAAAAACGCTCAGGTGTGAATGCAGCCTTAGAGAGAGACAGATGTTCCTGCCACCACCACCCACCTTCCCCTCTTTGGAATGATGGACAGGTTGACAGAGGCCTACCATGGTCTTGAGCTTCAGTAGGGTTCCATGAGACCAGAATGTTATTTCAGGGGTTCCTCCACGATACAAAAAGGTTGGGAAAGGGTGGTGTAGGGTTACCCCAGCTCCATAGGCAGGCAGATGTTCCCCCTCCTCCTTAGAATGATGGACAGGTAGACAAAGGCCTACCAGGGTCTGGGGATATGGTAAATGCAGAAGGGCTCCACGTGACCAGAAAGTTACTTCAAGTGTTCCTCCATGATACAAAAAGGTTGGGAAAGGCAGGTGTAAGGTTATATTTAGCCTCAGAGACAGGCAGATATCCCATCAACACTCCACAGCTTAGAATAATGAAACAGTTAATAGAGGCCCATCTTCAGCTATAAATTAGAAAATTCAGTAGGGTTCCATGAGACATACATTTTTTTTAAGGTTTCCTCCATGATCCAAAAAGGTTCAGAAAGGCTGGTGTAGGGTTACCTCAGCCTCAGAGTTAGCTGGGTGACCCCTGTGCTCCCGTCACCTTTGTGCTCCTGTGTCTCTAATGAACCCTGCGCTCCTGTGTCTCCAGCCACCACTATCCCCCCTCCCCTCCTTAGAACGATGGACAGGTTAACAAAGGCCTACCAAGGGCTTGAGCTATAGTAGAGTTCCATGTGACCAGAAAGTTACTTCAAGGGTTCCTCCATGATCCAAAAAGGTTCAGAAAGGCTGGTGTAGGGTTACCTCAGCCTCAGAGTTAGCTGGGTGACCCCTGTGCTCCCGTCACCTTTGTGCTCCTGTGTCTCTAATGAACCCTGCACTCCTGTGTCTCCAGCAACCACTATCCCCCTCCCCTCCTTAGAATGATGGACAGGTTAACAAAGGCCTACCAAGGGCTTGAGCTATAGTAGAGTTCCACGTGACCAGAAAGTTACTTCAAGGTTTCCTCCATGATACAAAAACGTTAGGAAGGGTTACCCCAGTCTCAGACACAGGCAGAAAATTCAGCCACCACCCCTCTCCCCACCATAGTATAATAGACAGGTTGACAGAGGCCTACCAAGGTCTTGAGCTTCAGTAGAAATCCAATCCATGAGACCAGAAAGTTACTTCAAGTGTTCCTCCATGATACAAAAAGGTTGTGAAAGGTTGGTATAGGGTTACCCCAGCTTCATAGGCAGGCAGATGTTCTCCCTCCTACTTAGAATGATGTAGACAAAGACCTACCAAGGGCTGGGAATATAGTAAACTCAGTAGGGTTCCATTAGACCAGAAAATTCAAAGGGTTCCTCCATGACACAAAGGTTGTGAAAGGGTGGTATAGGGTTACCCCAGCTTCATCGGCCGGCAGATGTTCTCCCTCCTCCTTAGAATGATGTAGACAAAGACCTACCAAGGGCTGGGAATATAGTAAACTCAGTAGGGTTCCATTAGACCAGAAAATTCAAAGGGTTCCTCCATGATACAAAGGTTGTGAAAGGTTGGTGTAGGGTTACCCCAGCTCCATAGGCAGGCAGATGTTCTCCCTCCTCCTTAGAATGATGTAGACAAAGACCTACCAAGGGCTGGGAATATAGTAAACTCTGTAGGGTTCCATTAGAACAGAAAACTACTTCAAGGGTTCCTCCATGATACATAAAGGTTGGGAAAGGCTGGTGTAGGGTTTTACCATTAGCCCCAGAGACAGACGTTCCAGCCACCTCCCCTCCCCACCTTAGAATGCTGGACAGGTTGACAGAAGACTACCAAGGTCTTGAGCTTCAGTAGGGACTCAGTAAGTCCATGAGACCAGAAAGTTACTTTAAGGGTTCCTCCATGATACAAAAAGGTTAGGAAGGGTTACCCCAGTCTCAGACACAGGCAGAAAATCCAGCCACCACCCCTCTCCCAACCTTAGAATAATAGACAGGTTGACAGAGGCCTACCAAGGTCTTGAGCTTCAGTAGAAATCCATGAGACCAGAAAGTTACTTCAAGTGTTCTTTCATGATACAAAAAGGTTGTGAAAGGGTGGTATATGGTTACCCCAGCTCCATCGGCAGGCAGATGTTCTCCCTCCTCCTTAGAATGATGTAGACAAAGACCTACCAAGGGCTGGGAATATAGTAAACTCAGTAGGGTTCCATTAGACCAGAAAATTCAAGGGTTCCTCCATGATACATAAAGGTTGGGAAAGGCTGGTGTAGGGTTTTACCATTAGCCTCAGAGACAGACGTTCCAGCCACCTCCCCTCCCCACCTTAGAATGCTGGACAGGTTGACAGAAGACTACCAAGGTCTTGAGCTTCAGTAGGGACTCAGTAAGTCCATGAGACCAGAAAGTTACTTCAAGGGTTCCTCCATGATACAAAGGTTGTGAAAGGTTGGTGTAGGGTTACCCCAGCTCCATAGGCAGGCAGATGTTCTCCCTCCTCCTTAGAATGATGTAGACAAAGACCTACCAAGGGCTGGGAATATAGTAAACTCTGTAGGGTTCCATTAGAACAGAAAACGACTTCAAGGGTTCCTCCATGATACATAAAGGTTGGGAAAGGCTGGTGTAGGGTTTTACCATTAGCCTCAGAGACAGACGTTCCAGCCACCTCCCCTCCCCACCTTAGAATGCTGGACAGGTTGACAGAAGACTACCAAGGTCTTGAGCTTCAGTAGGTCCATGAGACCAGAAAGTTACTTCAAGGGTTCCTCCATGATACAAAGGTTGGGAAAGACTAGTGTTGTGTGATGCCAGCCTCAGAGACAAACAGATCCCCCCCACCACCTTAGAATATCAGACAGGTAGACACATACATTGCATCCTCCACCAGAACACCAATGACACAATCTGGCTTCTCTGCCAGCAAATGACTTCAGTCTCATCAATAAATTGATTTATTTAAAAGAATATGTTACAATTAATTACACTAAAAGGTGACTTTTACTGAACAATATTAGAGTGGTTAGCTCTGGAAGATGACGTTAAAACACTGGTGAGCGGAGAGCCCCCCTCTTTCCAAACTTCTTCACTTTGTTTAAAATCACAAAAAAAAAAAACAGAACAAATAAAAATATACTGCCAGTAATGGTTAGATCTCTCCAAAAATAAATTAAAAAGGAAGGAAAAAAAAACAAAAACCTCACAGACGGTGGGGGAGGTACTGATGTGAAGGGTGAAATGTGAGGTGGGGGGGGGGGGGGGTAAGTGCACGGAGTTGATAATGGTGCCAGGCCTTGCCGGGTTCCAGAGTTCCATCCGTTGGGTGACTGACGCGTTATTGCTGTAGTGTCTGTGAAGGTCACCGGTGGAAGATTTTTGCCTATCGCTCCGGGCCTACAGGAGGGGCAGAGAGGGGGCTGAAGAATAAAGATCAGAAACGTTTTTTTCCTTCCCAAACACTTCCAGAACCAAAACGCCAACATTCAAAAATGAAGGGGGTCGCTCCACCAAAAAAAAAAAAAAAAGATGGGTTAGTTAGTGTTTCGGTGGACTATGGAGGGCTAAACCAACTAACAGTCCCTTCTATTCCCCGTAGGGACTCCATTGAGGAGATCTCTAGAGAAGGTCCGTACATCTGCTGTGCCCATTATGAAGGTTTCCCACCATCCAAGCACCAAGTTTCTGGCTCTGCAGACATAAAATGCCCATTATGAGGGGTTCCCACCATCTCTGTGTTGAGCTTCGGCTCTGTACACCTACTGCGTCCATTATGAAAGTTTCACACCATCCATGCACCAAGTTCCCAACTGTACACACCTAAAGTGCCCATTATGAGGGGTTCCCGCCATCCTTTTGCCGAGTTTCCGGGTCTGTACACCAGCTGTGCCCATTATGAGGGGTTCCCACCATCCCTTTGCTGAGTTCCCGGGTCTGTACACCCGCTGTGCCCATTATGAGGAGTTCCCACCATCCCTGTGCTGAGTTCCCAGGTCTGTACGCCCGCTGTGCCCATTATGAGGGGTTCCCACCATCCCTGTGCTGAGTTCCCAGGTCTGTACGCCCGCTGTGCCCATAATGAAGGTTTCTCACCATCCATGCACCAAGTTTCCTGCTGTGTCCATTATGAGGGGTTCCCACCATCCCTTTGCCGAGTTCCCGGGTCTCTACACCAGCTGTGCCCATTAAGAGGGGTTCCCACCATCTCTGTGTTGAGCTTCGACTCTGTACACCTACTGTGTCCATTGTGAAGGTTTCACACCATCCATGCACCAAGTTCCCAACTGTACACACCTAAAGTGCCCATTATGAGGGGTTCCCACCATCCCTGTACTGAGTTCCCGGGTCTGTACACCAGCTGTGCCCATTATGAGGGGTTCCCACCATCCCTTTGCCAAGTTCCCGGGTCTGTACACCCGCTGTGCCCATCATGAAGGTTTCTCACCATCCATGCACCAAGTTTCCTGCTGTGTCCATTATGAGGGGTTCCCACCATCCCTTTGCCGAGTTCCCGGGTCTCTACACCAGCTGTGCCCATTAAGAGGGGTTCCCACCATCCCTGTGCTGAGTTCCCAGGTCTGTACACCCGCTGTGCCCATCATGAAGGTTTCTCACCATCCATGCACCAAGTTTCCTGCTGTGTCCATTATGAGGGGTTCTTACCATCTCTACATCAAGAACCTGGGTTGTACACTTTGCTGTCCTCAATAAAAAGGGTTTCCACCACCCCTACACCAAAGTACCCAGGTTGTACACCTGTTGTGCCCCATTATGAGGGGGCTTGCACCACTCATTCCAAGGCATGCAGGAGCAGAGCCCAGAACTATGAGAAGTTTTGAAAATTCTGACCCCACCCCCAAGGAGCCACCAAACAAGCCCGTTTGACTCCTTCAGAATCGGCCCCCTTGATCAGATTGTCCAGAGACTGGATCACGGAGGACACGAAGATTTGTACGATACGGAAAAAAAGTTAAAAATGTTAAAACCCATTGACCAGGCCAGAGCTCTGTGATGATTGGAAGAGGACCTGGCCTTAAAATAAGTAAGCTCCACCTCCACAATATTTAAATTTCTGCGTATTGCAACAATTTATTTTTTAATATTTTTCTTTTTACTCTTTTAGCGGGTGGGGGGGCAACATATTACACGAGCTGTGGATTCTCACTCAAGGTCTTCTTATGGGAAGGATAGGACAGCGCCCCCACCAGCCTTTCACAGACCTGAATTCCAAGCTGGAGTCATCGCCTTCCTGAATTTTGTTTAGTGCGCACCTGCAGGATGATCTGACAGGAAACTGAGCAGCAGCAAGGACTGACATGACAGGCCAGAAGACAAAATAAATTCCAACTCATTTCAGGGGGTTCACGCTCCCTTCATCAGGGCTTTAGTATAATGCAACTTGCAGCAATGCCCAGGATTAGAGTGGTTTGGAAGTATTGATGGACCTCACACGAGAGGTTACACCGCTACTAAGGCTGACATCAGACAGGCAAGGGATATTTTATTGAATGATCAAAAAAAAAAAAATCCAACAGGTTTCAGGGGTTCACACTTACTTCATCAGGCTTTAAGCATAATGCAACTGCACGGCCAACGTGTTTCAGAGGTTCATACTCCCTTCATCAGGCTTCAAGTATAATGCAGCTACACCTAACCTTGGAACAGTTTGGAAATATTTACAGATATTATAGGAGAGGTTAGTAGTAGCAAAAGGGTCAGGGGGGTTAGCAATGCCTTCATCAGGGCCTAAATATTAAGCACCTTCAGCAATGCCCGGGCTCAGAGCAGTTTAGAAATATTTATAGATCTCATTGCAGAGGTTAATATTAGGGAGGTAGTGCAACAAGAGTTTTAGGCTGTGCTACCCGCTGCCACACAGAAATATATTTTATTGAATGATCAAAAAAAAAAATTAGACCAGAACCAACGTGTTTCAGAGGCTTGCTCTCCCTTCATCAGGCCTTCTGGGTACTGTGACTTCAGCAATGCCTGAGCTTAGAGCATTGCCAATGCAATGTCGCCATCGAAGAGGCTCCCTGTAGAATAGCTCCTGTTGTAGCCAGATGCGATGACATGTCACTGGTCCGAATGCTGCTGAATCTCATTTTTTTCTAGTGATGGGAACGATATGTTGCTTCTTCAGTTACAGAGGGGAGCACTTCCATAGGAAGAAAAAGGTAGCCCCTTTGTCTGAGCGTGGCTGAACTGCCAATCGGGCAGCAGCATAACCTCGCGCATAGTCTGTAAGAAAATTGGCAAAGCACTTCCCATCCAGGCATTGCGGAAGTCACTCTACAATTCAGCCCTGAGGAAGGGAGAGCGAGCCTCCGAAAGCCATTGGTTCCTTTATATTTTCGACCAAAGAACGCTCCACACCGAAGTGCGGATGAAGAGAGAGAGTAAGCCTCCAAAACAGGTTGGTCCTTTGATCAAAAACATAAAAGAACCAACGAGTTAAGGAAGGTCATACTAGGATAAAAGCTCTGCTGAAGAGAAAGCGAGTCTCAAAAATGTATGCGGTAGATTCTTTGATTTTAATAGAGTAAACATGTTTCGGGGGTCTCACTCTCCCTTCATCAGGGCTTTAATGTACCATGACTTCAGCCATATCTGGCGTGATTTTACTAATATTTACAGATCGCACGAGGAGGTTAAGCTGATATCCAATGGGCAATTTTGCAGCAATCCCCAGACAAGAGACTACTTGTTTCTCCCTATGGAAGCATTTCCTCTGTAGCCGAGGCAGCAATATACTGCTTACATTGCTAACAAATGAGATTCAGCATCATCCGAACCAGCGACAGAGAGCGATATCACTACAACTGGATCGATTCCATAGGGGGAAAAACAGGCAGCCTCTTGTCTGGTGCCATTTTCAAAACGCTCTGAGCCAAGGCATTGCTGAAGTCACAGTACACTGAAGCCCTGATGAAGGGAGAGTGAGCCTTTGAAACACGTTCTCTTTTATATTTTTGATTAATGAAAAAAAAAAAAAAGTCCTGATCTCCTAACATCAGCCTTAACGGCAACAGGCACTGCAGCAAGAAGCTACCTGGTTATACTAACTACTCGTATGAGATCTATACTTCTGAAACACTCCAAGCCCAGACATTGCTGCAATTACAGTAAACTAAAAGGGCTTGATGAAGGGAGAGTGAGCGCCTGAAACACGTTAGCGCTTTTATAGTTTAGGTTGTTCAATAAAATAATCCTCCGGTCGTACAAGTGACAGCAGCTAGAGTAGTAGCACCTCCCCTAGGAGATTGGTACATATTTCCAAACTGATCCAATCCCAGGCATTGCTGCAATCACAGTACACCGAAGACCTGAGAAAGGGAGAGTGAGCACCCAAAAACACGTTGGCTCTTTTATATTGTTAAAAAAAAAAAAAAAACCACCCTCCAGTCACCTATGTGACATCATATAGCATAGTAGCGCCTCTCCTAGGAGATCTGTACAGATTTCCAAACCACTCCAAGCCCAGGCATTACTGCAGTCACTATATGCCGAAGGCCTTGATAAAGGGGGAGTGAACCCCTGCAAAACTATTTTTTTTTGTTAATTCCATAAAATATCCTTCTGGGCTCTTACCCCTTGGGCGTGATGGCCCTGGTACATTTTACATCTCTAAATCTTTCTACAGATCCCCCCTCCCTCCCTCCCCTCTCATACAAACTCCACTTTAGTCACCTGTCACTGCCTATTAAAAACAAAAACGATTTTCCCATAAAATCCCGTTTTCCCCTTTATTTTAGCTCACGCAAGCCAGTCAGAGAGTGACACGCGACATTCAGCTCACGTGTAGCCAGAGAGTGACACGCGACATTCAGCTCACGCAAGCCAGAGAGTGACACGCGACATTCAGCTCACGTGTAGCCAGAGAGTGACACGCGACATTCAGCTCACGTGTAGCCAGAGAGTGACACGCAACATTCAGCTCACGTGTAGCCAGAGAGTGACACGCGACATTCAGCTCACACAAGGAAGAGCAGGACATTCAGCTCACACAAGGAAGGGCATGACATTCAGCTCACACAAGGAAGGGCATGACATTCAGCTCACACAAGGAAGGGCATGACATTCAGCTCACACAAGGAAGGGCATGACATTCAGCTCACACAAGCCAGTCAGAGTGACACGCGACATTCAGCTCACGCAAGCCCGTCCGAGAGTGACACGCGACATTCAGCTCACACAAGGAAGGGCATGACATTCAGCTCACGCAAGCCAGTCAGAGTGACACACGACATTCAGCTCACGCAAGCCTGTCCGAGAGTGACATGCGACATTCAGCTCACGCAAGCCCGTCCGAGAGTGACACGCGACATTCAGCTCACGCAAGCCCGTCCGAGAGTGACACACGACATTCAGCTCACGCAAGCCTGTCCGAGAGTGACACGCGACATTCAGCTCACGCAAGCCCGTCCGAGAGTGACACACGACATTCAGCTCACGCAAGCCCGTCCGAGAGTGACACGCGACATTCAGCTCACGCAAGCCCGTCAGAGAGTGACGCGCGACATTCAGTTCACGCAAGCCCGTCAGAGAGTGACACGCAACATTCAGCTCACGCAAGCCCGTCCGAGAGTGACGGGCAACATTCAGCTCACGCAAGAAAGAGCATGACATGATGTTCACACAAGCCAGTCAGATCGACACACGACATTCAGCTCACGCAAGCCCGTCCGAGAGTGACACGCGACATTCAGCTCACGCAAGCCTGTCCGAGAGTGACACGCGACATTCAGCTCACGCAAGCCCGTCAGAGAGTGACGCACGACATTCAGTTCACGCAAGCCCGTCAGAGAGTGACGCACGACATTCAGTTCACGCAAGCCCGTCAGAGAGTGACGCACGACATTGAGCTCACGCAAGCCCGTCAGAGAGTGACGCACGACATTCAGTTCACGCAAGCCCGTCAGAGAGTGACGCACGACATTCAGCTCACGCAAGCCCGTCAGAGAGTGACGGGCAACATTCAGCTCACGCAAGGAAGAGCATGACATGATGTTCACACAAGCCAGTCAGATCGACACACGACATTCAGCTCACGCAAGCCCGTCCGAGAGTGACACGCGACATTCAGCTCACGCAAGCCCGTCCGAGAGTGACACGCGACATTCAGCTCACGCAAGCCCCTCAGAGAGCGACACGCGACATTCAGCCCACGCAAGGAAGAGCATGACATGATGTTCACACAAGCCAGTCAGATCGACACACGACATTCAGCTCACGCAAGGCAGAGCATGACATGATGTTCACACAAGCCAGTCAGTCAGAGTGGCACGCGACATTCAGCTCACGCAAGCCCGTCAGAGGGACACGCGACATTCAGCTCACGCAAGTCAGCCACAGAGATACACACAGCGTTCAGTTCACGCAATTCAGAATCGCAACGGAAAGTCAGGTGAAGCGAGCCAGTCAGTCAGTCTCACACACAAACATTCGGAGCACACAGGCCAATCATGGAGCCGTATAGACCCATAAAAGACCGGCACCGCTCAGTTATCCGCCAGACCATCCAATAACGCTATTAAAAATGTCAAGGCCCAAGGAGGAGGAGGAGACGACCGGGGCCCAGCCCTGCCACATCCTGGTCACCCCTTTACAGGGCTAACACCGCAGGTCACAGTACGGACACTGGAGGTTGCCAACAATGGAACCCTTTTCATGGAACTCCAGCGGGAATAACGGAGTCATCTCAATGGTCCTCAACTGCTATGACCCGGTCCTTAATTTCAGGGTCTGCTTAATACTGTTTGGCACAATATAGACAGTTGCAGCATTAAAAAAAAAAAAAAAAAAAAAAAAAGACAATATATATAGCACTTGACGTGAAACAGCAAAAAACAGGACTGAGCCCCCTCTAGAGGAACCCCCCCCTTAGATCGGGGGGGGGGGGGGGCAATGGTTACCCAATAACCCATCAGACGCTCAAATCAAGGCATCCAACAAGACGGCAAAAACTTCCAACAAAACCCGAGTGACACCCTTACCTGGAAAGGGGGTGTTGTGACCTCCCTCCCACCCTCCTGCGGGAATGAGGTGCGGGGGGGGGTGGGGGACAGGCAGACGAGCGGGGTGGTCTTCCACTATGAAATGTGCAAAGAACTGTGAAGTATGTACAGGTGATGGTAGAAAAAAAAATGATGGAGACTTATTCTAGGTCCTGAATAAACCCTAAAATGGGCGATGGTGACGCCCACGGTGCCTCGGCACCAGCCGCTGGGTAGCAGAATCCAGTCCAGTGACAAGCTAAGATTTGAGGTTAGAGTGCAGAGTGTTGGGTTTAGTGTTAGGAGGAATGGGGGGGGGGTTAATACACATGCAGGGTAGGTTGCAGGGCAGAAAAGGAGGATGTGGGGGGGAGGGGGGGTCTGCACTACGATGCAACTGAAGGGCCGGAGGTATCAGACCGGGATTGCTCAGGTTTCCATGACGCTGAAGAAAAAAAAAACCCAACAGAAAAACGGATCCTTGTTAGAAGTCTGGGGCTTGCGGTGACACGCCCTGCCCCCCCCTCTCCCGCCATGCTGTACTGAGCTGCAGCTGAGAGTCCTGCGCCCGGAGGAGGTTGAACAATTCAGTCTTATCTTCATGACGATGAAATGCTGCCGAGCAGTGACCGGGGGGGGTGGGTGGTCCGCCGAGCGAGGATGGGGGGAGTGGTGGTAGGTTCTGATCCGATGAGGCCGGCACACGGCTGCTAGGTGCTAGTGTCCTTGTGCTGCAATCGCACAATCTGAAAGATGTTCTGTGGGAGAGACAGAGAGGGGGGACAATTAGTAACCGACACATCGGCCGAGCCGCCGCCGCCGCAACGGTGAGGGGCTTCTACAGCACGCCGCAGTGAGAGACGCCATCAGCATGCCGTGCCACTCCTAGACATCTACAACAGGAGGCCATGCTATAAATAATATGTATGGGAGAGATATATTATAAAAATATATATTTTTTTATTAGGATAAAAATTATATATATAGATATATATTTTTTTTTTTATTATAATATAATTTTATAGTAGTGTAAAATATATTAAAAGCAATATTTAAAAAAAAAAAAAAAAAAAAAAAAAAAGGGGGGAAGAAAGAAGAGAGACAGAGAGAGACAGAGAAGAAAGAAAGAGAAAAAAAAAATAAAAAAAAAAAAAAAAAAAGAAGAAAGAAAGAAAGGAGAAGAAAGAAAGGAGAAGAAAGAAAGGAGAAGAAAGAAAGGAGAAGAAAGAAAGGAGAAGAAAGAAAGGAGAAGAAAGAAAGAAAGAAGAAAGGAGAAGAAAGAAAGAGAAGAAAGGAGAAGAAAGAAAAGAAAGAAAGAAGAGAAGAAAGAAAGAGAAAGCAGAGAAGAAAGAAAGAAGAAAGAGAAGAAAGAAAGAAGAGAAGAAAGAAAGAGAAAGCAGAGAAGAAAGAGAAAGAAAGAGAGAAAAAGAAAAAAGAAAGAAAGAAAGAAGGAAGAGAAAGAGAAAGAAAAGAAAGAAAGAACAGAAAGAAAAAAAAAAAAAAAAAAAAAATGAAAGAAAGAAGAGAAGAAAGAAAGAGAAAGAAGAGAAGAAGAGAAAAAAAAAATAGAGAAAGCAGAGAAAGAGAAAAAAAGAAATAAAGAAAGAGAAGAAAGAAAGAGAAGAAAGAAGAGAAGAAAGAAAGAGAAGAAAGAAGAGAAGAAAGAAGAGAAGAAAGAGAAAGCAGAGAAGAAAGAAGAAAGAGAAAGAAGAGAAAGTAAAAAAAAAAAAAAGAAAGAAATAGAGAAAGCAGAGAAGAAGAAAGAGAAAGAAAGAGAAAAAAAAAGAAAGAAAGAAGAGAATGTAAGAGAAAAAAAAAAAAAAAAAAAAAAGAAAGAGAAAGAAAGAAAGAAAGAAAGAAAGAATGAAAGAAAGAAAAAAAAGAAGAAGAAGAAGAAGAAGAAAGAAGAAAAGGAGGGAGAAGCAAGAATACAAAAAAAAAAAATAAAAAAAAAAGAAGAGGAAATAAAAGCGCAAATAGGAGTTGCATGTTGCCACTAACCCCCAATCAGCATTAATGGACATTCACAATCTGTAATGCCACGGCTTCCCCGAACAAATTGGATTGTTGCCCCCAGGTGTCAGTCATTGGTGATATAATGAGGTGGGTGGGAACAGATAAGGCCCGCCCCCATTTATATTATTAAAGTGGAACTGTACTCTATAAAGACGGTCACAACCGTAATCGGGGCGGAGCGATGAGGGCAGGTGGTGACCGGACGCTTAGGATGAGAGCGAGACCCGGGATGAAGAAGAGGTGATGGGCGAGGATGGTGCCCGGATAGGATGGATTGGGGGGGGGGGGGGGGGGTGTGAGGATGGTGTCCGGGTAGGATGGATATAGGGGGGTGTGAGGGTGTTGCGAGGATGGTGTCCGGGTAGGATGGATATGGGGGGGGTGTGAGGGTGGTCCCCGGGTGGGTGCGAGGATGGATGGGGGGGGGTGCGAGGATGGTGTCCGGGTAGGATGGATATGGGGGGGGGGGGGGTGAGGGTGGTGCCCCGCCGGGGTGAGAGGTTACCTTGCTGCACGTACTGTCATGAGTGCAGTTCTTGTTGTCTTTATCGGTCGCTTGCTCCTCCACCTTAGAGAGAGACGGGAGAGAGATGGGGACAGGTCAGGATTTGGGGGACAGGTCAGGATTTGGGGACAGGTCAGGATTTGGGGACGGGTCAGAGGCGGGGGAGGGGGAATGAGCAGATCTCGGTATGGAATTACCTCTCTCCTCCACTTCAGCTCACAGAACACTCGCTCAAAACATTCGTGCATGTAATTAAACTGCAAAACACGGAAGAGAAGAAGAAGTGTCAGGACAGGCAGGCAGTGTGGGCGTGGCCTATCTCTGCCCCTCCCCCCCCTCAGTGTACTTACATACGGAGTGAAGATCTTCACCCATCGGGGCTTCTTCTCCCCCCGGGCGTACTCGAAGCAGAACGCCATCCCCTCCTCGTCCGTGTCCCACCGCTGCATCTCGTCCCACTCAAAGGCGATCACCTGGTTCTGTAATGTAGGCAGGAAAGGTCACCAGGTGGATGCCCCGCCCCCCCCAGCCCTCCCCCCACCCAACCTTAGCTCCTCCCATTGCCTCACCTCCTGCTGCCCCTCCTCCGTACAGGCGAGGAGTTTGAAGTGCTTAATGCTGATGGCGGTAATGACGTGGCCCTTCCGGCGGGAGTCGCAGGAACAGTGCGGGAACATGATCTCGTTGTAGCCTTCGCAGCTCCGTAGCATGTTCAGGTACTGCGGGTGGGGGTGGGGTGGGGGTACAAGAGAGAGATCGAGTTATAAAAGCCCTACAGGGAAATCTACGATTGCAGATCAGACATGACAAGCAGAGCTGCACGGCGACTACCCAGTTGTGGGCACTGAATCTACTACACCCCTCCCCCATAAAAATACAGATCGGAAGAGCACAGGACATGTGCAGTACACCCCGCCCTAGAACCCCCCCCCCCCCCCCACCCACGCCGGACCGCAATCCCGCCTGTCAAAATGACAGCAAGACCTTCCTATGCGATTACAGCAGCTGTAAAAGCGCTACCGTCCCAAAAAAAACAGACCGTCTGATCAATGTTTATAAACAATGCTACTTTATAAAACATTGATCAGACAGGAGATACAAAGTAGCATTGTTTATAAACATTGATCAGACAGGAGATACAAAGTAGCATTGTTTATAAACATTGATCAGACAGGAGATACAAAAAATGCTACTTCGTATCTCCTGTCTGATCAATGTTTATAAACCATGATACTTTGTATCTCTCTCTGATCAATGTTTATAAAGTATCATTGTTTATAAACATTGATCAGACAAGAGAGAGATACAAAGTAACATTGTATCTCTCTCGTCTGATCAATGTTTATAAATGTTTAAAACAATGTTTATGTTTAGAGATACTTTGTATCTCTCTCCTGTGTGATCAAAGTAACATTGCTTATAAACATTGATCAGACATTGTAGCTCTCTCGTCTGATCAATGTTTATAAACAATGCTACTTTGTACCTCTCTTTCGCCCAGGTAGGATTTGAGGGGGGAAGGGTGTTGATGGTGCCACACTGATCAGACAGGAGATAGAGAGATACAAAGTAACATTGTTTATAAAACGTTGATCAGATGGGAGATGGAGAGATACAATGTTTATAAGCAATGTTACTTTGGATCTCTCTCGCTCTCTCCTATCCAAGTAGCATTGTTTATAAACATTGATCAGACGAGAGAGATATAATGTAACATTGTTTGTATCTCTCTTGTCTGATCAATGTTTATAAACAATGATACTTAACCACTTGCCGACCGCCGCACGACGATATACGTCGGCAGAATGGCACGGGCAGGCATATTGGCGTATATATAAGTCCATGCCTGCCCGCGGGTGGGGGGCCCGATCGGGCCCCCCCCCGGTGCCTGCGGCGGTCGGCATTCGTTCGGGAGAGATCAGGGATGAGGGGACGGCCATTCATTCATGGCCACCCCCTCGCGATCGCTCTCGACGAATGGAAATCCCCCGTGACATCACTTCCTCTCCTGTAATGTAAACACAGGAGAGGAAGTGATGTATTCTCTCCTCCGTGTCGGTATTTTCCGTTCCGACACGGAGGAGAGCGGATCGGTGAGTTGCACCAACACTCTACACACACAGTAGAACATGCCAGGCACACTCACACCCCCCCTTTACCCCCCGATCACCCCCCCAATTACCCCTGCCCCCCAGTCACAGTGACACCAATGTCATTTTTTTTTTTTTTTTTTTTTTTTTTTTGCATTGGTGTCATTTGTGACTGTAATAACTGTTAGGGCAGTTAGAGTTAGCCCCCTTTAGTTCTAATGTACCCCCCTAACCCCCCCAATAAAGGTTTAACCCCGTGATCACCCCCCGTCGCCAGTGTCACTAAGGCTGGGTTCACATTGCAGCGGTTTATGAGAACGAATGTGATTCGCACCGCACTGCAGTGCAAATCACATCCGATCTCTGTGCGATTCGAGTTCAGCCATTCGCCGCACCCGCCGCAAATTCGCACGGGACCCTTTTTTTGGCCCGCAGCAGAATCGGATCGCATGGGTGTTCACACCATGCGATCCGAGTTTGCAGATCGCACTGCGATATGCGAACTGATCTGGGGGTGTCAGTAACATTTCACTGACACTCCCAGCAGTTCGCATAGGGCAGTGTGAACTGCCGCCGGGAGGCATGCGATGCGGGAACCCGCCGCGGATTCGCGGCGTTTCCGCATCGCTCCAGTGTGAACCCAGCCTAATAAGCGATCATTTTTCTGATCGCCGTATTAGTGTCACAGGTGACGCTAGTTAGGCAGGTAGGTATTTAGGTTCGCCGCAGCTTTTTATAGCGCCAGGGACCCCCATATACTACCGCATAAAGCCCCCTGATTGCCCCCTAGTTAACCCTTTCACCAGTGATCACCATATAACTGTTACAGGTGACGCTGGTTGGTTAGTTATTTTTTTATAGTTTCAGGGCACCCGCCATTTATTACCTAATAAAGGTTTAACCCCCTGATCACCCGGCGGGTGTCATTTGTGACTAATAACTGTTAGGGCAGTTAGGGTTAGCCCCCTTTAGTTCTAAGGTACCCCCCTAACCCCCCCAATAAAGGTTTAACCCCGTGATCACCCCCCGTCGCCAGTGTCACTAAGGCTGGGTTCAGATTGCAGCGGTTTGAGAACGGATGTGATTCGCACCGCACTGCAGTGCAAATCACATCCGATCTCTGTGCGATTCGAGTTCAGCCATTCGCCGCACCCGCCGCACCCGCCACACCCGCCGCACCCGCCGCAAATTCGCACGGGACCCTTTTTTTGGCCCGCAGCAGAATCGGATCGCATGGGTGTTCACACCATGCGATCCGAGTTTTCAGATCGCACTGCGATATGCGAACTGATCTGGGGGTGTCAGTAACATTTCACTGACACTCCCAGCAGTTCGCATAGGGCAGTGTGAACTGCCGCCGGGAGGCATGCGATGCGGGAACCCGCCGCGGATTCGTGGCGTTCCCGCATCGCTCCAGTGTGAACCCAGCCTAATAAGCGATCGTTTTTCTGATCGCTGTATTAGTGTCACAGGTGACGCTAGTTAGGCAAGTAGGTATTTAGGTTCGCCGCAGCTTTTTATAGCGCCAGGGACCCCCATATACTACCGCATAAAGCCCCCTGATTGCCCCCTAGTTAACCCTTTCACCAGTGATCACCATATAACTGTTACAGGTGACGCTGGTTGGTTAGTTATTTTTTTATAGTTTCAGGGCACCCGCCATTTATTACCTAGTCTCACTAGTGTACCCCTAAATTTAGGGGTGTCTACTTTCCAAAATGGGGTCATTTGGGGGGGGTTTGTGCCATCTTGGCATTTTATGGCCTTCAAAACTGTAACGCCCTTAGAAAGCCTGAAGGCGGTGCTTGGTTTTCGGGGCCCCGTACGCGGCTAGGCTCCCAAAAAGTCCCACATATGTGGTATCCCCGTACTCAGGAGAAGCAGCAGAATTTATTTTGGGGTGTCATTTCACATATGCCCATGGCATGCGTGAGCAATATATCATTTAGTGACAACTTTGTGAAAAAAAAAAAAAAAAAAAAAAAGTTTGTAATTTTCCCGCAACTTGTGGCAAAATATAAAATATTCCATGGACTCAACATGCCTCTCAGCAAATAGCTTGGGGTGTCTACTTTCTAAAATGGGGTCATTTGTGGGGGTTTTGTGCCATCTTGGCATTTTATGGCCTTCAAAACTGTAATAGGTAGTGAGGAGTGAAGTCAAATATTTACGCCCTTAGAAAGCCTGAAGGCGGTGCTTGGTTTTCGGGGCCCCGTACGCGGCTAGGCTCCCAAAAAGTCCCACATATGTGGTATCCCCGTACTCAGGAGAAGCAGCAGAATTTATTTTGGGGTGTCATTTCACATATGCCCATGGCATGTGTGAGCAATATATCATTTAGTGACAACTTTGTGAAAAAAAAAAAAAAAAAAAAAAAGTTTGTAATTTTCCCGCAACTTGTGGCAAAATATAAAATATTCCATGAACTCAACATGCCTCTCAGCAAATAGCTTGGGGTGTCTACTTTCTAAAATGGGGTCATTTGTGGGGGTTTTGTGCCATCTTGGCATTTTATGGCCTTCAAAACTGTAATAGGTAGTGAGAAGTGAACTCAAAAATTTACGCCCTTAGAAAGCCTGAAGGCGGTGCTTGGTTTTCGGGGCCCCGTACGCGGCTAGGCTCCCAAAAAGTCCCACATATGTGGTATCCCCGTACTCAGGAGAAGCAGCAGAATTTATTTTGGGGTGTCATTTCACATACGCCCATAGCATGTGTGAGCAATATATCATTTAGTGACAACTTTGTGTAAAAAAAAAAAAAAAATTTTTTTTTTGTCATTATTCAATCGCTTGAGGCAAAAAAATAAAATATTCAATGGGCTCAACATGCCTCTTATCAATTTCCTTAGGGGGTCTACTTTCCAAAATGGGGTCATTTGGGGGGGTTTTGTACTGCCCTGCCATTTTAGCACCTCAAGAAATGAGATAGGCAGTCGTAAACTAAAAGCTGCGTAAATTCCAGAAAACGTACCTTAGTTTGTAGATGTGACAACTTTTGCGCAAACCAATAAATATACAATTATTGACTTTTTTTTTACCAAAGACATGTGGCTGAATACATTTTGGCCTAAATGTATGACTAAAATTGAGTTTATTGGATTTTTCTAATAACAAAAAGTAGAAAATATCATTTTTTTTCAAAATTTGCGGTCTTTTTACGTTTATATCGCAAAAAATAAAAATCGCAGAGGCAATCAAATACCATCAAAAGAAAGCTCTATTTGTGGGAAGAAAAGGACGCAAATTTTGTTTGGGTACAACATTGCATGACCGCGCAATTACCAGTTAAAGCAGCGCAGTGCCAAAGTGTAAAAAGACCTCTGGTCATTTACCAGCAAAATGGTCCGGTCTTAAAGTGGTTAATAAACATTGATCAGAGAGAGAGAGATACAAAGTATCATGGTTTCTAAACATTGATCAGAGAGAGATACAAACAATGTTACTTTGTATCTCCCTCGTCTGATCAATGTTTATAAACAATGCAACTTTGCATCTCTCTCCTGTGTGATCAAAGTAACATTGCTTATAAACATTGATCAGATGAGAGATACAAAGTAACATTGTTTGTATCTCTCTCTGATCAATGTTTAGAAACCATGATACTTTGTATCTCTCTCTGATCAATGTTTATAAGCAATGTTACTTTGATCACACAGGAGAGAGAGAGAGAGAGAGAGAGAGATACAAAGTAGCATTGTTTATAAACATTGATCAGACAAGAGAGATACAAAGTAACATTGTATCTCTGTCTCCCGCATGATGAATGTTTATAAACAATGTTATTTTGTTTCTCTCTCTCTCGCGCTCGTCTGATCAAAGTAACGTTGTTTATAAACATTCATCATACGGGAGATACAAAGTAAAAATTTTTCATCTCTCTCGTCTGATCAATGTTTATAAACAATGTTATTTTGTATCTCTCCATCTCCCGTATGATCAATGTTTATAAACAATGTTACTTTATAAACATTGATCAGATGGGAGAGCCAACATTGTTTATAAACATTGATCACAGTGGATATAGAAACGCAAAAACCATCAGACTTTTGTTTAAAAGAATTAGAAATCATTTCGTCATGTAGAAAAAAGGTCACATCCACCCGACAGGACTGAGCAGCTGAAGATCCAGCACACCAGGCTATTCACTGCACAGTAGCAAAATTACTTTATATAAAACGGAGGAGGAGATGTTAGGGAAGGGGGGGGGAGGGGCTCTTCTTACCATTAACATTTTTCGCTGCTCACAGAGCTTCTGTAATTGGTACGATTTGTCGTCGGCCTTTATATAACCGCGCTTAACGTCGTCCACCGCCTGCAAACCAGATGAGAGGAAGAAGATTAGCGGTCTTACTCTATGGAAGTAGTAAGGCGACAGCCCGTCACAGGGTGTATCGGGGTGGGGGGGAAGAGACTGAGGCGCACCGAGCCTTACCTGGTGGAAGAAGAAGGAGACGGCCAAGTCGTTGTCCTTCAGCAGCGGCTCCTCGGAGGTGGTGAACAGCCACTTGCGCACGGTGAGGCAGGTCCCGGGCACCGCCGAGGTGTAGTTCTGGACGTAGAGCTTGTGAGGGAACTCGTTGGGGGCCAACTTCCTGACTGAGAGAACGCAGAGCCACCGCGTCACCAACAGCCGAGACCACCAAACCCCCTCCCTCTTCTACAGAGCGGGGGAGGTGCGGGGACACCCCTTCCCCCCCCCCCCCCTCTGAAAACATCAACCCACAATACATACAATCTATATTATAACCTCTCACTGTCTTGGGCCTCTTCTGACACTTTGTGTGTATTTTTTTTGCTACAAAATTACTTAGGACCTCCAAACATACATTTTTTTTTGTAGCAGAGACCCTAAAGAATAAAATGGTGGTTGTTGCAAAATTTTATAATATATATATATATTTATTGTTTTGGAGTGTGAATTTTTTATTAATATTAGTGTGATTTTTTAATTTATATTAATATTAGTGTGTGATTGTTTTTGTATTATTAGTGTGTGATTTTTATTTATTTTTTTAATATTAGTGTGCGATTTTTTTTTTTTTTTATTAATATTAGTGTGTGATTTTTTTATTTATTTTTTTTATTAATATTAGGGTGTGATTTTTTTTATTATTATTATTAGAGTGATTTTTATTTTTTTATTAATATTAGTGTGTTTTTTTTTTATTTTTTATTAATATTAGTGTGTGATTTTTTTTATTATTATTAGAGTGATTTTTTTTTTTTTTTTATTAATATTAGTGTGGTTTTTTATTTTTTTATTAATATTAGTGTGATTTTTTTTAATTAATTAGTGTGTTTTTTTTTTTATTAATATTAGTGTGTTTTTTTTTTTTTTTTTTATTAATATTAGTATGTGATTTTTTTATTTATTTTTTTTATTAATATTAGTGTGTGATTTTTTTTATTATTAGAGTGATTTTTTTTTTATTAATATTAGTGTGGTTTTTTTTATTAATATTAGTGTGATTTTTTTTAAATTAATATTAGTGTGTTTTTTTTTTTTTAATATTAGTGTGTGATTTTTTTTATTAATATTAGTGTGTGATTTTTTTTATTAATATTAGTGTGTGATTTTTTTTATTAATATATTAATATTAGAGTGATTTTTTTTTAAATTAATATTAGTGTGATTTTTTTTTTATTAATATTAGTGTGTTTTTTTTTTTTATTAATATTAGTGTGTGATTTTTTTAATTAATATTAGTGTGTGATTTTTTTATTTATTTATTTTATTAATATTAGTGTGTGATTTTTTTTTATTAATATATTAATATTAGTGTGGTTTTTTTTTCCCAGCCCCGACAGGAAGTGATGTCATGACATTGCTCTGGTCCTCCGAGGCCATAGAGTCAATCAAAATTTCTACTCTTTGCCAACGGGGAACAGCCAGCCGCACCATCGGATCTAGTTTCTCAGGCGGACATGGTGAGGGGTGGGACCGAGGTATAAAATAAGATATATAATGAAAAAATATATATATTTTTTAAATTTTTTTTTGAAATTTCACAATGCTGATGGGGAAAGAAAATATAAGTCTGTCCTATTTTTACTCTTGTCTGTAACCCCCAGAATCCTTTTCATTGTGGGGAAATGTCCTTACTCTGTGACACTGGTACAAGAAATGAGCTGAGTGGTTGTCACCAGGACAGGAAGTAAAAAGGACAGCGTTAAAATGCTGCACCCATCTTAAAAAAAAAAAAAAAAAAAAAAGGAAGAAGGAGAAGAGGAAGAGGAAGAGGGAAGAAGAAGGGAGAAGGAGGAAGAAGGAAGAAGGAGGAAGAAGAAGAAGGAAGAAGGAGGAAGAAGAAGAAGGAAGAAGGAGGAAGAAGAAGAAGGAAGAAGGAGGAAGAAGAAGGAGGAAGAAGAAGGAAGAAGAAGGAGGAAGAAGAAGGAAGAAGAAGAAGGGAGAAGGAGGAGGAAGAAGAAGGGAGAAGGAGGAGGAAGAAGAAGGGAGAAGGAGGAGGAAGAAGAAGGGAGAAGGAGGGAGGAAGAAGAAGGGAGAAGGAGGAGGAAGAAGAAGGGAGAAGGAGGAGGAAGAAGAAGGGAGAAGGAGGAGGAAGAAGAAGGGAGAAGGAGAAGAAGGGAGAAGAAGGGAGAAGGAGGAAGAAGGGAGAAGGAGGAAGAAGGGAGAAGGAGGAAGAAGGGAGAAGGAGGAAGAAGGGAGAAGGAGGAAGAAGGAAGAAGGGAGAAGGAGGAAGAAGGAGGAAGAAGGGAGAAGGAGGAAGAAGGGAGAAGGAGGAAGAAGGGAGAAGGAGAAGAAGGGAGAAGGAGAAGAAGGGAGAAGGAGAAGAAGAAGAAGGAGAAGGAGAAGAAGGGAGAAGGAGAAGAAGAAGGAGAAGGAGGAGAAGGAGGAAGAAGGGAGAAGGAGGAAGAAGGGAGAAGGGAGAAGGAGGAAGAAGGGAGAAGGAGGAAGAAGGGAGAAGGGAGGAGAAGAAGGGAGAAGGAGAAGAAGAAGGAGAAGGAGAAGAAGGGAGAAGGAAGGAGAAGAAGGGAGAAGGAGAAGAAGGGAGAAGGAGAAGGAGAAGAAGGGAGAAGGAGAAGGAAGAAGAAGGGAGAAGGAGATAAAAACACAAACCCACCACATTGGTTTTGTATGCATCCCAGTTAAAAAGGAGATTTCCCATCACTTCCTGTCCTGACAGGAAGTGGGGATAATAAAATCGTCTCAACGGGGAACACAGGTGGCAATTAAGTTCAGATATAAAAATTGGCAGTTTGTTTTAGCTGCCAGCGACAGTTAAAATTCAAAGCAGGTGTAACAGACCGACCCCCCCCCCCGCCTCGGGAGGAGCGTCATCCAGAAGACGAGGCGTTTTCTGGATAATAAAGTTACCCCGGCATGGCGCTGTAACTCTCGGATGCGTCTTCTGGGACTCAGCGGCAGTTCAGGGTGTAGGACGCGCCCGGTCTGCCCGGTACGAGGGGCTCGTGAGCAGCAAACCTATTTCTTTGGAGAGTTTTTGGCCGGAGTTGGACTTTTAGTGACATAAAAACACTACAGAGGGTCAATTACTAATCCTGAGAGAGAGAAGAGAAAGAACGAGCCGCAGCTTACTGACCAAAGGAATGATTAATGACCTCAAACAGGGCAAAGTAGTTGGCGGTGATGCCGTCCATTCCGATCTTGGCAGCGAGGGCCTGCAGGGGGGAGAGAGAGAGAGAGAGAGAAAGGGGTAAGCGGACAGACACAAGCCCCTCCCCCTCAAAGGGGTCACCCTATACCTGGACCCAGAAGCCCTTCTCTCCCTAATAACTATGTAACCCAACAACTGCATACAGAAAGACAGGAGCCCCTCCCTCCTATAACAGGCCCCACCCTGTACCTGGACAGAGACGGAACCCTCCCCTCCCCCGGTCACCCCATATCTGGACACCCATGTAAGGACAAAAGCACCCCTTCCCCCGAAGAAAAGGTCACCGTGTGCCTGGACCCGGAAGCCCCTCTCTTCACAGAGGGCCATCCCTTACCTCAATTCAGGCAGGAGCCCCTCCCTTCACTAAGAGGTTCCCCCTATACCTGGATGCAGGCAGGAGGGGGCCCCCCCCCCCAAAGAGAGGATCTCCCTATACCTGGACATAGATGGAAGCCACTCCCTCCAAAGAGAGGGTCACCCTATACCTGGATGCAGACAGGAGTCCCTCCCACTAACAAAAGGTTCCCCTATACCCGAAGGCCCAATAGGAGGGTCCTCTTATGCCTGGATGCAGACGGAAGCCCCTCCCCCCTAAAGAGAGGGTCTCCCTATACCTGGACATAGATGGAAGGCCCCCCCCCCCCCCCCTCCAAAAGAGAGGGTTCCCTTATACCTGGAATAAAAAGGTTCCCCTATACCGGAAGACCCAATAAGAGGGTCACCCCATAACTGATTACAAAAGCGTTCTCTCCCCCCCCCCCCCTCCACCTGGACTCAGAACCACTCCCTTCAATAAGGTGGTCACCCCCATACCTGGATTCTGGCAAAAAAAACCTCCCCTCAATAAAAAGGTGGTCACCCCATACCTGGATCCAGGCGGAAGCCCCTCCCCTTGATGGTGGCCCCCCCTCATACCTGGATTCAGGCAGAAGCCCCTCCCCTCAATAAGGTGGTCACCTCATACCTGGATCCAGGCGGAAGCCCCTCCCCTCAATAAGGTGGTCACCTCATACCTGGATTCAGGCAGAAGCCCCCTCCCCTCAATTAGGTGGTCACCCCCATACCTGGATCCAGGCGGAAGCCCCTCCCCTCAATAAGGTGGTCACCTCATACCTGGATCCAGGCGGAAGCCCCTCCCCTCAATAAGGTGGTCACCTCATACCTGGATCCAGGCGGAAGCCCCTCCCCTCAATAAGGTGGTCACCTCATACCTGGATCCAGGCAGAAGCCCCTCCCCTTGATGGTGCCCCCCCCCCCATATACCTGGTACACCTGGTCGGTGGTGCTGTTCTTCTTGACGCGGACTGTGGCGGTGGTCTTGTCCGGTAACGCAATGCGCAGTTCTACATCGGACACTCCGTTGTAATTCTGTGGGAGGAGTCAGAAGGATCACATGATGATGTCACCACAATCTCGCAGAAAAATGTTAATGTCACGTTGAAAGCCATCTTTATAAAATCTGCAGCTCTACAATCCCTGGTGATCCCGCCATAAAGGTCTTTGTCCAGGCACTTCCTGTTACAAGGCGACAACGCTCTGTCCGTCTTCCAACATTCTCCCACGTTGTCGGGGGGAGGGCGGGGCTCCCAAGGGAGACTACAAGTGGTACCCATTACACAGGCATAGTCCACTGTTATCACCATCAGGAAACCCGTGCTGAGAAATGCCCGGCACCCATCATTGTAGACAGGAAGTGGCTGCAAAGAGGCGGCAGGAAATCAGCAGCACTGAGATATTAATGGATGGGGAAAAAAAAATGAAAATACATTTCAAACAAGAACTTTATTGAATAAAGATATGACAATTGTATAGAATACATAGTTCATCTACAGTAAGGACGCGGGAGAGGGCGGGCTTACCTCATCGGACTCGGACAGGAACTCCTGCATGATGTCACTTTCCCCGATCACCCGTATAGAGCAAACTGCGCCAAAGAGAGAGAAACGCGTCAGTCCCATCACAGGGGGGGGGGTCACATCTCTAATTAGACCAAAAGTGCCCCAATGTTACGGGTGTCATCTACATTCCAATTATGGCAAATAAAAAGAATGCAGCAAGAAAAGGGAGACTCCCTATAGTTGCTGCAACAGATGTGTGGAGCTGGAAGGGGGGGAGGGGGCGGATCATCCCACCGAGGACACATGGGGTCAACCTCCTTGGGTGTGTGTGTGTGGGGGGGGGGGGTCATGTGTGAAGTTGGGGAAGATTGCAGACCACTGGGGAGGCGTGGCATTAGGGCAGGTGTAACCCTTCTTGGGTGTGGGAGGGGGGGGGGTCATCACATTCCACTGGGGAGGGTGTGGTGTCAACCTACTTGGGTGTGTGTTTGTGGGGGGGGGGGGGGGTAATCACATTCCACCGGGCATGGTGTCAACCAACCCAATTGGGTGGGGGTCATCACATCCCACCGGGGAGGGTGTGGTGTGGGTCATGTGTGAATGTTGCAGACCACTGGGGAGGTGTGGCATTAGGGCAGGTGTAACCCTCCTTGGGTATGTGGGGGGGGGGGGTCATCACAGAGCGTGGTGTCAACCTCCTTGGGTGGGTGTGTGTGTGTGTGGGGGGGGGGGGGTGGCGTCAACCTCCTTGGTTGTGGGGGTGGGGGGGGAACTCATCACATCCCACCAGGGGGAGGTGTGGCATTAGGGCAGGTGTAACCCTCCTTGGGTATGTGGGGGGGTCATCACATTCCACCAGGGAGAGCGTGGTGTCAACCTCCTTGGGTGTGTGTGTGTGGGGGGGGGGCGTGGCGTGGTGTCAACCTCCTTGGGTGTGTGTGTGTGGGGGGGGGGCGTGGCGTGGTGTCAACCTCCTTGGGTGTGTGTGTGTGGGGGGGGGCGTGGCGTGGTGTCAACCTCCTTGGGTGTGTGTGTGTGGGGGGGGGCGTGGCGTGGTGTCAACCTCCTTGGGTGTGTGTGTGTGGGGGGGGGCGTGGCGTGGTGTCAACCTCCTTGGGTGTGTGTGTGTGTGGGGGGGGCGTGGCGTGGTGTCAACCTCCTTGGGTGTGTGTGTGTGGGGGGGGGCGTGGCGTGGTGTCAACCTCCTTGGGTGTGTGTGTGGGGGGGGGGGGCGTGGCGTGGCGTCAACCTCCTTGGTTGTGGGGGGGGGGTCATCACATCCCACCAGGGAGGGTGTGGTGGGGGTCATGTGTGAAGTTGGGGGAAGATTGCAGACCACTGGGGAGGTGTGGCATTAGGGCAGATGTAACCCTCCTTGGGTGTGTGTGTGGGGGGGGTCCTCACTTCCCACCGGGGAGGGTGTGGTGTCAACCTCCTTGGTTGTGGGGGGGGGGGGGGTCATCACATCCCACCAGGGGGAGGTGTGGCATTAGGGCAGGTGTAACCCTCCTTGGGTATGTGGGGGGGTCATCCCATTCCACCAGGGAGAGCGTGGTGTCAACCTCCTTGGGTGTGTGTGTGTGTGGGGGGGGGCATCACATCCCACCAGGGAGGGTGTGGTGGGGGGTCATGTGTGAAGTTGGGGGACATCACATCCCACCGGGGAGGGCGTGGTGTAATCCTCCTTGGGTGTGGGGGCCCCATGTGAGGAGTTGGGGGTAAACCTCCACCGTTGTGGAAAGATTTCCTCCCACTTCCTGTTGCACCCCTGGGACAGGATATAGAGTGGAAACCCGCCCAATTGGGCTACAAGCAGCCAATCAAATGATAAAGGCATGGAAGCTAAAAGGTTACAATCGCGGGAACACGCGGTTGTGCGCACATCTGACAGAGAAGCAGGATTGGATACCTTTCTCCAGGAATTCCTCTAAGCCCCTCCTCCTGGCGTCCAGCTGTTGCTCGGACAGTGAGAAGGGCCACTTGCCCGGTAGCCGGGGAAAGGTGAAGTTGGCAAACTCCCGTCTGAGGTTCTGGCTCAGGATGGCGAATTCCCGATATCGTTTGGAGCAGAGCTGCCGGCCAGCCATGTACACGTTATAAACCTGAAACCCAAACGAGACAGCGGTGTCACCACCCACCCGAAACATTCTACCCCAACTGTGACCTGGTCACCTCCGACCTCCTGATCCTATCCCCCAACTAGTGACCTGGTCACCTGCGACCTCCTGATCCTACCTCCTGCCACCCAACTAGTGACCTGGTCACCTCCGACCTCCTGATCCTACCTCCTGCCACCCAACTAGTGACCTGGTCACCTCCGACCTCCTGCCACCCAACTAGTGACCTGGTCACCTCCAACCTCCTGATCCTACCTCCTGCCACCCAACTAGTGACCTGGTCACCTCCGACCTCCTGATCCTACCACCCAACTAGTGACCTGGTCACCTCCGACCTCCTGCCACCCAACTAGTGACCTGGTCACCTCCGACCTCCTGCCACCCAACTAGTGACCTGGTCACCTTCGACCTCCTGATCCTACCTCCTGCCACCCAACTAGTGACCTGGTCACCTCCTACCACCCAACTAGTGACCTGGTCAACTCCGACCTCCTGATCCTACCTCCTGCCACCCAACTAGTGACCTGGTCACCTCCGACCTCCTGATCCTACCTCCTACCACCCAACTAGTGACCTGGTCACCTCCGACCTCCTGATCCTACCTCCTACCACCCAACTAGTGACCTGGTCACCTCCGACCTCCTGATCCTACCTCCTACCACCCACCTAGTGACCTGGTCACCTCCTACCACCCAACTAGTGACCTGGTCACCTCCGACCTCCTGATCCTACCTCCTACCACCCAACTAGTGACCTGGTCACCTCCGACCTCCTGATCCTACCTCCTACCACCCAACTAGTGACCTGGTCACCTCTTACCACCCAACTAGTGACCTGGTCACTTCCGACCTCCTGATCCTACCTCCTACCACCCAACTAGTGACCTGCTCACCTCCGACCTCCTGATCCTACCACCCAACTAGTGACCTGGTCACCTCCGACCTCCTGATCCTACCACCCAACTAGTGACCTGGTCACCTCCGACCTCCTGATCCTACCACCCAACTAGTGACCTGGTCACTTCCGACCTCCTGATCCTACCTCCTACCACCCAACTAGTGACCTGGTCACCTCCGACCTCCTGATCCTACCTCCTACCACCCAACTAGTGACCTGGTCACTTCCGACCTCCTGATCCTACCACCCAACTAGTGACCTGGTCACCTCCGACCTCCTGATCCTACCTCCTACCACCCAACTAGTGACCTGGTCACTTCCGACCTCCTGATCCTACCACCCAACTAGTGACCTGGTCACCTCTGACCTCCTGATCCTACCACCCAACTAGTGACCTGGTCACCTCCGACCTCCTGATCCTACCACCCAACTAGTGACCTGGTCACCTCCGACCTCCTGATCCTACCACCCAACTAGTGACCTGGTCACCTCCGACCTCCTGATCCTACCTCCTGCCACCCAACTAGTGACCTGGTCACTTCCGACCTCCTGATCCTACCTCCTACCACCCAACTAGTGACCTGCTCACCTCCGACCTCCTGATCCTACCACCCAACTAGTGACCTGGTCACCTCCGACCTCCTGATCCTACCACCCAACTAGTGACCTGGTCACCTCCGACCTCCTGATCCTACCACCCAACTAGTGACCTGGTCACTTCCGACCTCCTGATCCTACCTCCTACCACCCAACTAGTGACCTGGTCACCTCCGACCTCCTGATCCTACCTCCTACCACCCAACTAGTGATCTGGTCACCTCCGACCTCCTGATCCTACCTCCTACCACCCAACTAGTGACCTGGTCACTTCCGACCTCCTGATCCTACCACCCAACTAGTGACCTGGTCACCTCCGACCTCCTGATCCTACCTCCTACCACCCAACTAGTGACCTGGTCACTTCCGACCTCCTGATCCTACCACCCAACTAGTGACCTGGTCACCTCTGACCTCCTGATCCTACCACCCAACTAGTGACCTGGTCACCTCCGACCTCCTGATCCTACCACCCAACTAGTGACCTGGTCACCTCCGACCTCCTGATCCTACCTCCTGCCACCCAACTAGTGACCTGGTCACTTCCGACCTCCTGATCCTACCTCCTACCACCCAACTAGTGACCTGGTCACCTCCTACCACCCAACTAGTGATCTGGTCACCTCCGACCTCCTGATCCTACCACCCAACTAGTGACCTGGTCACTTCCGACCTCCTGATCCTACCACCCAACTAGTGACCTGGTCACCTCCTACCACCCAACTAGTGATCTGGTCACCTCCTACCTCCTGATCCTACCTCCTGCCACCCAACTAATGACCTGGTCACCTCCTGCCACCCAACTAGTGATCTGGTCACCTCCGACCTCCTGATCCTACCACCCAACTAGTGACCTGGTCACCTCCTACCTCCTGATCCTACCTCCTGCCACCCAACTAATGACCTGGTCACCTCCTGCTACCCAACTAGTGATCTGGTCACCTCCGACCTCCTGATCCTACCACCCAACTGTGACCTGGTCACCTCCGACCTCCAGATCCTACCTCCTGCCACCCAACTAGTGACCTGGTCACCTCCGACATCCTGATCCGACCTCCTGCCACCCAACTAGCGACCTGGTCACCTCCGACCTCCTGATCCTACCACCCAACTAGTGACCTGGTCATCTCCGGCCACCTGATTCTACTTCTGCCTCCCAACCACACTGATCTGGTCATCTCCGGCCACCTAAGCCTCCCAACTACAGTGACCTGGTCACCTCTGACTTCATCCCCACCCCCCGCTCACCACAAACTTCTCCCCGCCCTGTTCCACGTGTTTGTAGGTGGGGATGGAGATGGGCACGGCCTGTTTCTCGGTGTAGTCATAGAAGGACTGTCCCGAGGAGTCGTCGCTGGGGTCCAGGTTCTCGGCTTCGTGTGGTGGGACAGACAGAACGGTGAGGACCAGCTCCTTCTCTCCGGCCCGGATCAGATCCACCACTTGTTTGTGGGTGGCCCCTTCCACGTTGACGCCGTTCCTGGATTGGGGGGACAGAGAGGGTGGAGTTTATATATGCAACCAACCAATAGGACAGAGAAGAAATCTCAAATCTCTAGAACTAAATCACATTCCCCACCAACTACCAGAAACACTCTGGGGGGGGGGGGGGGGGGCAATTCTCAATATCTGGCATTCTGTATGTATGGACTCTGCACAGTACCACTTCTCTTGTCCTGTATGTCGGGTGTAATTCTCGGTATCTGTTCTTATTCTGTATGTATGGACTCTGCACAGTACCACTTCTCTTGTCCTGTATGTCGGGTGTAATTCTCGGTATCTCTTCTTATCCTGTATGTATGGACTCTGCACAGTACTACTTCTCTTGTCCTGTATGTCGGGTGTGATTCTCGGTATCTCTTCTTATTCTGCATGTATGGACTCTGCACAGTACTACTTCTCTTGTCCTGTATGTCGGGTGTGATTCTCGGTATCTCTTCTTATTCTGCATGTATGGACTCTGCACAGTACTACTTCTCTTGTCCTGTATGTCGGGTGTGATTCTCGGTATCTCTTCTTATTCTGTATGTAGGGACTCTGCACAGTACCACTTCTCTTGTCCTGTATGTCGGGTGTAATTCTCGGTATCTGTTCTTATTCTGTATGTATGGACTCTGCACAGTACCACTTCTCGTGTCCTGTATGTCGGGTGTAATTCTCGGTATCTGTTCTTATTCTGTATGTATGGACTCTGCACAGTACCACTTCTCTTGTCCTGTATGTCGGGTGTAATTCTCGGTATCTGTTCTTATTCTGTATGTATGGACTCTGCACAGTACCACTTCTCTTGTCCTGTATGTCGGGTGTAATTCTCGGTATCTGTTCTTATTCTGTATGTATGGACTCTGCACAGTACTACTTCTCTTGTCCTGTATGTCGGGTGTAATTCTCGGTATCTGTCCTTATTCTGTATGTATGGACTCTGCACAGTACTACTTCTCTTGTCCTGTATGTCGGGTGTAATTCTCGGTATCTCTTCTTATTCTGTATGTATGGACTCTGCACAGTACTACTTCTCTTGTCCTGTATGTCGGGTGTAATTCTCGGTATCTGCTCTCATTCTGTATGTATGGACTCTGCACAGTACCACTTCTCTTGTCCTGTATGTCGGGTGTAATTCTCGGTATCTCTTCTTATTCTGTATGTATGGACTCTGCACAGTACCACTTCTCTTGTCCTGTATGTTGGGTGTAATTCTCGGTATCTGTTCTTAATCTGTATGTATGGACTCTGCACAGTACCACTTCTCTTGTCCTGTATGTCGGGTGTAATTCTCGGTATCTCTTCTTATTCTGTATGTATGGACTCTGCACAGTACCACTTCTCTTGTCCTGTATGTCGGGTGTAGATCTCGGTATCTGTTCTCATTCTGTATGTATGGAGTACTTCTCCTGTCATACATTGGCCCCTAGGCTGTGAAGTCATGTGACCGCTCAGTGACGGGACGTCAGTCACGTGTCGTCCTCTTCGCCATCACTTCTGACACAGAGACTCGTCTGAAGTTCCTTCAAGGAAGAGGCCGCTGCGTCTCCCGAGCCTCGCACTTCCTTCCTGCGCCGGAGAGAAGCTCCAGACCACAACCAGGATGTCTGATGGCTCAAGAGGGACCGTCCCCCCCCAACCACCCCACCCCCCACCCCGGAGATTGCACAACAATCAGCGACATACAGACGTCAGTGGACAGGGAAGAGGCTCAGGATTGGTGATCGATGTTCAGATGACTTCACTGGGCGCATGCTGATCGGGGGGTGGGGGGGGGGGGGGGTTCCGGTTCTCTAATAAACCTCTGAGGGCTTCACAGAACAGCTGTATTTATACTGAGATTAAATGACACACAGGTGGGCTCTATTTACTAAATTAGGTGACTTCTGAAGGCAATTGGTTCCTCTAGATTTTTAGTTAGGGGTATCAGAGTAAAGGGGGCGCCATACAAATGCCCCTCCCCCCCTCACATATTTATTTGTATCATTTATCATTTTCCTTCCTCTTCACAATTATGTGACACTTTGTGTTGGTCCATCACATAAAATCCCAATAAAATACATTTACGGTTTTGGAAGTTCTGACCGACCGCACAGCCGGCATCTCTCTCAATCTCTGGCAAAAAAAGGCCACCGCCGAGGAACTACAACTCCCAGCAAGTCCATCTCTACGGCACAACCAGCCGTCGCCAATCGGCTCCAAGGAGAAGCTGGGAAAAGCTCCACAACCATAAGTCCCAGCAAGCCTGCAAATCACGCTGCAACCCCTCTGGATGGAAGACCGAGTACGGGGGGAGGGGCGTTTTTGATGTGGACCCCATTCTTATGGGGGGAGGAGAGGACACCAATGATGGGGAGGGTCAATGTAGACACCAGGCATATGGGGAGGGTCAATGTAGACACCAATGATGGGGAGGGTCATTCTTATGGGGGGAGGAGAGGACGCCGGGGATATGGGGAGGGTCAACGTAGACGCCGGGGATATGGGGAGGGTCAACGTAGACGCCGGGGATATGGGGAGGGTCAACGTAGACGCCGGGGATATGGGGAGGGTCAACGTAGACGCCGGGGATATGGGGAGGGTCAACGTAGACGCCGGGGATATGGGGAGGGTCAACGTAGACGCCGGGGATATGGGGAGGGTCAACGTAGACGCCGGGGATATGGGGAGGGTCAACGTAGACGCCGGGGATATGGGGAGGGTCAACGTAGACGCCGGGGATATGGGGAGGGTCAACGTAGACGCCGGGGATATGGGGAGGGTCAACGTAGACGCCGGGGATATGGGGAGGGTCAACGTAGACGCCGGGGATATGGGGAGGGTCAACGTAGACGCCGGGGATATGGGGAGGGTCAACGTAGACGCCGGGGATATGGGGAGGGTCAACGTAGACGCCGGGGATATGGGGAGGGTCAACGTAGACGCCGGGGATATGGGGAGGGTCAACGTAGACGCCGGGGATATGGGGAGGGTCAACGTAGACGCCGGGGATATGGGGAGGGTCAACGTAGACGCCGGGGATATGGGGAGGGTCAACGTAGACGCCGGGGATATGGGGAGGGTCAACGTAGACGCCGGGGATATGGGGAGGGTCAACGTAGACGCCGGGGATATGGGGAGGGTCAACGTAGACGCCGGGGATATGGGGAGGGTCAACGTAGACGCCGGGGATATGGGGAGGGTCAACGTAGACGCCGGGGATATGGGGAGGGTCAACGTAGACGCCGGGGATATGGGGAGGGTCAACGTAGACGCCGGGGATATGGGGAGGGTCAACGTAGACGCCGGGGATATGGGGAGGGTCAACGTAGACGCCGGGGATATGGGGAGGGTCAACGTAGACGCCGGGGATATGGGGAGGGTCAACGTAGACGCCGGGGATATGGGGAGGGTCAACGTAGACGCCGGGGATATGGGGAGGGTCAACGTAGACGCCGGGGATATGGGGAGGGTCAACGTAGACGCCGGGGATATGGGGAGGGTCTACGTAGACGCCGGGGATATGGGGAGGGTCTACGTAGACGCCGGGGATATGGGGAGGGTCTACGTAGACGCCGGGGATATGGGGAGGGTCTACGTAGACGCCGGGGATATGGGGAGGGTCTACGTAGACGCCGGGGATATGGGGAGGGTCAACGTAGACGCCGGGGATATGGGGAGGGTCAACGTAGACGCCGGGGATATGGGGAGGGTCAACGTAGACGCCGGGGATATGGGGAGGGTCAACGTAGACGCCGGGGATATGGGGAGGGTCAACGTAGACGCCAGGGATATGGGGAGGGTCAACGTAGACGCCAGGGATATGGGGAGGGTCAACGTAGACGCCAGGGATATGGGGAGGGTCAACGTAGACGCCAGGGATATGGGGAGGGTCAACGTAGAAGCCAGGAATGGGAAGGGTCAACGTAGAAGCCAGGAATGGGAAGGGTCAACGTAGACACCAATGATGGGGAGGGTCAACGTAGACACCAATGATGGGGAGGGTCAACGTAGACACCAATGATGGGGAGGGTCAACGTAGACACCAATGATGGGGAGGGTCAACGTAGACACCAATGATGGGGAGGGTCAACGTAGACACCAATGATGGGGAGGGTCAACGTAGACACCAATGATGGGGAGGGTCAACGTAGACACCAATGATGGGGAGGGTCAACGTAGACACCAATGATGGGGAGGGTCAACGTAGACACCAATGATGGGGAGGGTCAACGTAGACACCAATGATGGGGAGGGTCAACGTAGACACCAATGATGGGGAGGGTCAACGTAGACACCAATGATGGGGAGGGTCAACGTAGACACCAATGATGGGGAGGGTCAACGTAGACACCAATGATGGGGAGGGTCAACGTAGACACCAATGATGGGGAGGGTCAACGTAGACACCAATGATGGGGAGGGTCAACGTAGACACCAATGATGGGGAGGGTCAACGTAGACACCAATGATGGGGAGGGTCAACGTAGACACCAATGATGGGGAGGGTCAACGTAGACACCAATGATGGGGAGGGTCAACGTAGACACCAATGATGGGGAGGGTCAACGTAGACACCAATGATGGGGAGGGTCAACGTAGACACCAATGATGGGGAGGGTCAACGTAGACACCAATGATGGGGAGGGTCAACGTAGACACCAATGATGGGGAGGGTCAACGTAGACACCAATGATGGGGAGGGTCAACGTAGACACCAATGATGGGGAGGGTCAACGTAGACACCAATGATGGGGAGGGTCAACGTAGACACCAATGATGGGGAGGGTCAACGTAGACACCAATGATGGGGAGGGTCAACGTAGACACCAATGATGGGGAGGGTCAATGTAGACACCAGGGATATGGGGGGGGGGGTAGTATGCCATGGACCCTATAGGATATGGTAACCCTTGCACCGGTCAGTAACTATACAGCGGCGGTCCTCACATCTCCAGGATGCGGCAGGCGGTCTCAAGTCTTTATACTTTGGCGGCCTCAGTTGGTCGGTAGGCGGCGGTGGTCACCCCTGAATATTCACAGCTCTAGGATGTGGTCACCCTTGCAGTGCCAGTCATAGTTAGTAAACGTCAGTGGTCACCCCCCCCCCCCTAGCTACTCACACCTCAAGGGATGTGGTCACCCTTGTGGCACGCGGTTCCGGTCGGTCGCTATATGGCGGCGGTCACCCCGGATATGGTCACCTGCATGGGTTCTGGTTGGTCGGTATGCGGTGGCGGTCTTCCCTGGATACTCACACCTCCAGGATGTGGTCACCCCTCACGTCACACAAAAGGCGTTCATTATATGGTGGCGGTCACTCCTGAACACTCGTAGCTCCAGGATGTGGTCACCCCTTACGGCACGCGGTCCCGGTTGGTCATTATACAGCGGCACTCACCATGGATACATCCATACTTCCAAGATGTGGTCACCCTCATTCCCCCACCCCCCCCAGATTTGCCCCCCTTCCCCCCGTACACTCCCCCTCCAAGATTTGGGCCCCCCCTCCTTCCCCAGTACACACCCCCCTTCAGAATTCTGCCCCCTCGTACACCCCCTCTAGGATTCTGCCCCCCGTAACTCCCCCCCAGGATTGTGTCCTCCCCATACACCCCCCTCCAGGATTCTGCCCCCGTGTAACTCCCCTCTGGGATGCTGTCCCCCCCATACACCCCCCTCCAGGATTCTGTCCCCCCCCCCAGGATTCTGTCCCCCCCGTAACTCCCCTCCAGGATGCTGTCCCTCCCGTACCCCCCCCCAGGATGCAGTCCCTCCCGTACCCCCCCAGTATTCTGTCCCTCCCGCACACCCCCCCAGGATGCAGTCCCCCCCATACACCCCCTCCAGAATTCTGCCCCCCCGTACGCCCCCCTCCAGGATTCTGTCCCCCCCCCCCACCTCCAGGATTCTGCCCCCCACCTCCAGGATTCTGCCCCCCGTAACTCCCCTCCAGGATTCTGCCCCCCCCGTACGGCCCCCTCCAGGATTCTGCCCCCCCGTACGGCCCCCTCCAGGATTCTGCCCCCCCCCCCGTACGGCCCCCTCCAGGATTCTGCCCCCCCCGTACGGCCCCCTCCAGGATTCTGCCCCCCCCAGGATTCTGCCCCCCCCGTACGGCCCCCTCCAGGATTCTGCCCCCCCCCGTACGGCCCCCTCCAGGATTCTGCCCCCCCGTACGGCCCCCTCCAGGATTCTGCCCCCCCCCGTACGGCCCCCTCCAGGATTCTGCCCCCCATACAGCCCCCTCCAGGATTCTACCCCCCCCCCGTACGGCCCCCTCCAGGATTCTGCCCCCCCCCGTACGGCCCCCTCCAGGATTCTGCCCCCCTCCCCAATTCTACCCCCCCTCCAGGATTCTGCCCCCCCCCCCACACCCCCCTCCCTGTACATCTTATCCAGGATTCTGTCCCCCCCCCCTCTCCCCGGTACTCCCCCCTCCAGTATGCGGTCCCCCCGGTACTCACACTTCCAGTATCCGGTCCCCCTTGCGGATCCCGGCTCGGTCGGCGGCTCCCCCCGGTAGCACGGCGCTGACATGCTGTAGCGGGGCGTACAGCTCCCCGTTGATGCTCCTCAGTTGGCCGCCCTCGCTGACCTGTCCCCGCACATTGAACCCGTAGCCGGACTCCGACTTCACTATCCGCACCACCCGCGGGCCCCCGCTCCGCTCATCCGCCATCTTGGCCGCATCCAGTCACGGGACCCGCACCGGGGCATGCCGGGAGATGCAGTGCGGAAGAGCTGTCAGGCCAGGGGGCGGGGCCGGTAGGCAACGCAGCCAGTCGGACTCCGGAGGGGTGTCCGCTCCGGCCAACCACAGCTCCCGGGAGGACATCCAATCGGCGCTGTGACAGCTGAGCCGGCGGCCAATCAAAACCTGCAGTTGTCTCCGGGGCGGGCTGACATGGAGGAAGCAGCATCACGTGACGTGTCTGAGGTAAAGAGGCGGGAAAGATGAGGTGAGGACCTGGAATACCATCAGAGGGGGAGGGGAGGGGCAGTTATGGCTGAATGTGGAGAATATCGATACAAATCAGGTAATTATCGATTGATTAGTAATTGTTCTCCTAACATATTAATAAAGAAATTAAGAGTCATTTCTGAAAATATTTATAGTTCACCTTTTACCAAAAAATCTGCCTCTACAGGTAGGTGGCGCCCTTCCTATAGGTGGAGGACTATTATGTACCTCCTGAAGCCTGACTGGAAAACTCCCAGGATTCCGTGCCTCCCCCTATTCAGACACCCCCCAGTATTACCCCCTCCACTATTCCGTGCCCCCCTCCACTATTCTGTGCCCCCCTCCAGTTTTCTGTGTCCCCCCTCCAGTATTCCGTGCCCCCCCTCCAGTATTCCGTGCCCCCCCTCCAGTATTCCGTGCCCCCCCTCCAGTATTCCGTGCCCCCCTCCAGTATTCAGTCCCTCCTTGCACTATTTCGTGCCCCCCCTCCAGTATTCTGTGCCCCCCTCCAGTATTCTGTACCCCCTTCCAGTATTCGGTGCCCCCCTCCAGTATTCGGTGCCCCCCTCCAGTATTCTGTGCCCCCTTCCAGTATTCGGTGCCCCCCTCCAGTATTCTGTGCCCCCCCTCCAGTATTCTGTACCCCCTTCCAGTATTCGGTGCCCCCCTCCAGTATTCGGTGCCCCCCTCCAGTATTCAGTCCCTCCTTGCAGTATTATGTGCCCCCCCTCCAGTATTCTGTGCCCCCCTACAGTATTCCGTGCCCCCCTCCAGTATTCAGTCCCTCCTTGCAGTATTCAGTGCCCCCCTCCAGTATTCAGTCCCTCCTTGTAGTATTCTGTGCCCCCCCTCCAGTATTCAGTGCCCCCCCTCCAGTATTCAGTCCCTCCTTGCAGTATTCTGTGCCCCCCCTCCAGTATTCAGTGCCCCCCCTCCAGTATTCAGTCCCTCCTTGTAGTATTCTGTGCCCCCCCTCCAGTATTCAGTGCCCCCCCTCCAGTATTCAGTCCCTCCTTGCAGTATTCTGTGCCCCCCCTCCAGTATTCCGTGCCCCCCTCCAGTATTCAGTCCCTCCCTCCAGTATTCTGTGCCCCCCCTCCAATCACAGGATGGAGGGTGTTTAGGTGAAGTCCAATCACAGGACAGGGGATGTTCAGGTGGAGTCCAATCACAGGATGGCGGTTGTTCAGGGGAGTCCAATCACAGGTTAAAACAGGGTATTCAGGAATCATCCAATCTCAGGACATCGAGTGTTCAGGCAGAGTCCAATCACAGGACGGGGGTGTTCAAGGGTAGTCCAGTCACAAGACAGGGCATGTTAAGGGGAGTCCAATCACAGGACGGGGGTTGTTTAGTTAAAGCCCAATCACAGGATGGGGTGTGTTCAGGGGGGAGTCCAATCACAGGACAGGACATGGGGTGTTCAAAGCAGAGTCCAATCACAGGACAGGGTTTGTTTAGGGGGAGTCCAGTCACAAGACAGGGGGTGTTCAGGGGGGGAGTCCAATCACAGGACAGGGGATGTTCAGGAGGGAGTCCAATCACAGGACTGGACATAGGGTGTTCAAAGCAGAGTCCAATCACAGGACGGGGGTTGTTTAGAGGGAGTCCAATCACAGGACTGGGAGTGTTCAGGGGGGAGTCCAATCACAGGACAGGGTATTGGCTGTGTTCAAAGCAGAGTTCAATCACAGGACGGGGGGGGGGGGGGTGTTCAGGGGCAGTCCAATCACCTGACTGGGGATGTTCAGGGGGAGTCCAATCACAGGACTGGCAGTGTTCAAGGGGAGTCCAATCACCTGACTGGGGGTGTTCAGGGGGAGTCTAATCACAGGATGGAGGAGTCCAATCACAGGGCAGGGGGTGTTCAGGCCTCACGTTGGGCACCAACAAAAAAAACAAAAAACCTGGCTCATAATCGGTGTTCCGATTCATTCCAAAGGAGTTCTGTAGAGATGAGATCGAGTTCCTCCACACAAAACGGATCACACCATGTATTTTTTGAGTTGACTTCTCCCATAACATGGCCATTAATAAGGAATTTCCCCCCTCTCCCCATAGTGATAAATATAGAGTTACCCCCTTGTTGGCTATAACATCCTCCATTCTTCTGGGAAGCTTTTCCACAAGATTTTGAAGGGTGTCTGTGGGGATTGTGAGGGTAGGTACTGATTCTGAAGAAGAAGACCTGACCCACAAAAGAAAGTCCTGGCTTGCCATTGGCATTCCAGTTCCCATCCCAAATGGGTTCAGTAGGATTGAGGTCCGGACTGGTGTCCCCCCTTTTCCATGTTGTGGGGTTCTTACATTTAGACTGTTGGAATCTTCCAACTTCCTGGGTGGACAGCTCTACTTCCACCTATGGGAAATACACATTGAAAGGACATCTTGGCACCCTCAGCTGCTGAAGGGTGTTCTTCCTTTTCCAAAGTGTTACTGCAGACAATGTGAGACCTATGCACCCAAAATATTCAAACTCTGACCTTTCGAGAAAAGGGGTCAGGGGTCTTGCTCAGAGACTAGTAGTTATAGCAGTAGAGATGTTCCCACTGACCAGCTGGAGAAGTAAACAAGCAGGTCACTCTGGTGGATGACACAAGCTCATTCGAGGTGCAAGGTCTAAGCATGAACCAGTAGTCACCAGTTCTCCTGAAGGTGGAGATGGGTTTTTCTGTGTGTAAGTACCAGGTCACAGGAGGTGAGCAAGCTAGGTGTCTAGTAGCAGATATAGAAGGTTGGGATCAAGCAGAAGCGTAGTCGAGGAACAAGCCAAATGTCGATAACAAGTGGTTACAGATTGGGATTAAGCACAATCGTAGTCAGTAAACATGGTCGGTAACAAGTGGTTGCAGGTTGGAATCTAGCAAGAGCGTAGTCAGTAAACAAGGTTGGAACAAGTTGTTGCAGGTTGGGATCAAGCAGATGTGTAGCCAGTAAACAAGCCAAAGGTCGACAACAAGTGGTTGCAGGTTGGGATCAAGCAGAAGTGTAGTCAGTAAACAAGGTTGGTAACAAGTGGTTGCAGTTTAGGATCAAGCAGAAGTTAACCAGTAAACAAGCCAAAGGTCGATAACAAGTGGTTGCAGGTTGGGATCAAACAGAAGTGTAGTCATTAAAAAAGGTCCGTAACAAGGGATTGCAGGTTGGGATCAAGCAGAAGTGTATTCAGTAAACGAGGTCGGTAACAAGTGGTCACAGGTTGGGATCAAGCAAAAGCGCAGTCAGTAAACAAGGTCGATAACAAGTGGTTGCAGTTGGCGATCAAGCAAGTGCGTAGTCAGTAAACAAGCCAAAGGTCGAAAACAAGTAGTTGCAGGTTGAGATCGAGCAGAAGCGTAGTCGATAAACAAGGTTGATAACAAGTGGTTGCAGGTTGGGATCAAGCAGAAACGTAGTCAGTAAACAAGGCCGGTAACAAGTGGTTGCAGGTTGGGATCAAGCAGAAGCATAGTCAGTAAACAAGGTCGATAACAAGTAGTTGCAGGTTGAGATCAAGCAGAAGCATGGTCAGTAAACAAGGTCGGTAACAAGTGGTCGCAGTTTGGGATCAAGCAGAAGTGTAGCCAGTAAACAAGCCAAAGGTCGGTAACAAGTGGTTACAGGTTGGGATCAAGCAAGAGTGTAGTTAGTATACAAGGTCGGTAACAAGTGGTTGCAGGTTGGGATCAAGCAGAAGTATAGTCAGTAAACAATGTCAGTAACAAATGGTTGCAGGTTGGGATCTAGCAAGAGCGTATTCAGTAAACAAGGTAGGTAACAAGTGGTTGCAGTTTGGGATCAAGCAGAAGTGTAGCCAGCAAACAAGCCAAAGGTTGATAACAAGTGGTTGCAGGTTGGGATCAAGCAGAAGCGAAGTCGGCAAACAAGGTTGGTAACAAGTGGTTGCAGGTTGGGATCAAGCAGAAGCGCAGTCATGGAACAAGCCAAAGGTTGATAATAAAGGGTTGCAGGTTGGGATCAAGCAGAAGTGCAGTTGGTAAACAAGGACAATAACAAGTTTTTGCAGGTTGGGATCAACCAAGAGTGTAGTCAGTAAACAAGCCAAAGGTCGAAAACAAGTGGTTGCAGGTTGGGATTGAGCAAAAGCATAGTCAGTAAACAAGGTCGGTAACAAGTGGTTGCAGGTTGGGATGAAGCAGAAACTTAGTCAGTAAACAAGGTCGGTAACAAGTGTTTGCAGTTTGGGATGAAGCAGAAGCATAGTCAGTAAACAAGCTTGGTAACAAGTGTTTGGAGGTTGGGATGAAGCAGAAGCGCAGTCAGTAATCAAGGCCGGTAACAAGTGGTTGCAGGTTGGGATCAAGCAGAAGCGTAGTCAGTAAACAAGGTCGGTAACAAGTGGTTGCAGGTTGGGATCAAGCAGAAACTTAGTCAGTAAACAAGGTCGGTAACAAGTGTTTGCAGTTTGGGATGAAGCAGAAGCATAGTCAGTAAACAAGCTTGGTAACAAGTGTTTGGAGGTTGGGATGAAGCAGAAGCGCAGTCAGTAAACAAGGCCGGTAACAAGTGGTTGCAGGTTGGGATCAAGCAGAAGCGTAGTCAGTAAACAAGGTCAGTAACAAGTGGTTGCAGGTTGGGATCAAGCAGAAGCATAGTCAGTAAACAAGGTCGGTAACAAGTGTTTGCAGGTTGAGATCAAGTAGAAGCATAGTCAGTAAACAAGGTCAGTAACAAATGTTTGCAGGTTGGGATCAAGCAGAAGTGTAGTCAAGGAACAAGCCAAAGGTCGATAACAAATAGTTGCAGGTTGGGAACAAGCAGAAGCGCAGTCGGTAAACAAGGTCGATAACAAGTTTTTGCAGGTTGGGATCAAGCAAGAGTGTAGTCAGTAAACAAGCCAAAGGTCGAAAACAAGTGGTTGCAGGTTGGGATTGAGCAGAAGCGTAGTCAGTAAACAAGGTCGGTAACAAGTGGTTGCAGGTTGGGATCAAGCAGAAGCATAGTCTGTAAACAAGGTCGGTAACAAGTGTTGGCAGATTGGGATCAAGCAGAAGCGTAGTCAGTAAACAAGGTCAGTAACAAGTGTTTGCAGGTTGGGATCAAGCAGAAGCGTAATCAGTAAACAAGGTCAGTAACAAGTGTTTGCAGGTTGGGATGAAGCAGAAGCGTAATCAGTAAACAATGTCAGTAACAAGTGGTTGCAGGTTGGGATCAGGCAGAAGCGTAGTTAAGGAACAGGACAAAGGTCGAGAACGGGTGGTAGTGAAGATACGGACGGCAGTAGGAGTGATGAGAGCGAGATATCGGCTGGAGAGGGCACAATAATCTGGCAAACAGGAAGTGCGAAGGCATGGCTTAAATCAGGAAGTTCTTGGGAGGAGCAAAGAGTTCAAGGTTGACCAGGAACAAGGTTCAAGGCAAGATTGTCCAAGGAACTGTCAACATCCCAGGTGGCTCGGCAAGAAGAGATGCCACCAGACACAGCAGAAGTTGCAAGTTCAGATCCGGGCCCTGACAAATAAGTCTATGGGTTTTAGGTGTTCCATGGGACAACGGTTGGAGCAAGGAATGATTCAGTAAAGTGTCCGATAGGCACTGATAGCAAAAAAGCAGAGGTTCTAATCCCTCTCCACTCTATCCAAAACTATACTTTAGTGGTTATGTAGAAAGTTTCAGAGAAAGAGAATAGAAATAAGACGTCTGAAAGGACCTCCTAACCTCCCATGAACCCTTCTGTGCAGGTTCTGCTCTATGAAGCTGAAGGTCGGATCTTACGAGGTAAGTCACCCCCTTCTTCATCAAAAAATGAACTGCTTATTAGTAAAAAAACGAAAAGCGATTTCTAACTCTAACCCATGAAATATTCTAACAATCCCTTTCACGGTGTCAGTACATTTATCTGCCAGCAGATGGTGCTGTCTATATAGAGGTGAAAGAGCGTTCAGTCTGATGGGTGCATTTGTCTTCGGCCAATAAGCTGCTGAATTGAGCTCTTCTAATCTGCTGTTACTATTGTTTTTTTTTTTGTTTTTGTTTTTTTGCCATGCGTCTTTTTGGACCCCTGACTGGGGTGATTTCAGCAAAATTAATTCAGCTGCAAAATTTCCCAAATTTCAAAAACTCTTAATTTTGTTTGCACATAAAAGTTTTAAATTTGTTTGCGCAGGCTGTCAGAAGCAATAAAGCTTTATTGAAATTCCGAGGTCACTGGTGTGTAGACTTTTATTTTTGGGGGTGGGGGTGGGGAAACACGTAAGAGCTCCATATTATGCCGACACCCGGTCCTGTGGGCACCTGAGCTGTTACCCCTTTCCTTTTACATGGGTACTGTCGCTTTCATTTTTTTATTTTTTTTAATTACCATTTATTCCATAAAAGTGCTTTTCAGCTGATTTTACACTGGAATAAATTTGTATCTGGACTAATAATTTGCATTGTGGTTCTTCAATCTCCGATCCAGTTTTGAGTCATTCCCCTGTGACCATTGTCATCAGAAGAGAAGGCGATGGACATACCGAAAATGTACAGTGTGTCAGCGCAACAGGAAGTGGGGTGAAATCTTCTATCGCTGACACCTTGGAAATCTGCCAGGGGTGACAGCTGCCAATTGGGAGGGAATGGACCTCTAACTTCCTGTTGTGTCTCTAGGTCAGGGAATGAACCTCTAACTTCCTGTTGTGTCTCTAGGTCAGGGAGCAGACCTCTAACTTCCTGTTGTGTCTCTAGGTCAGGGAATGGACCTCTAACTTCCTGTTGTGTCTCTAGGTCAGGGAGCGAAGCTCTAACTTCCTGTTGTGTCTCTAGGTCAGGGAATGAACCTCTAACTTCCTGTTGTGTCTTTGGGTCAGGGAGCGGACCTCTAACTTCCTGTTGTGTCTCTAGGTCAAGGAATGGACCTCTCACTTCCTGTTGTGTCTCTAGGTCAGGGAGCGGACCTCTAACTTCCTGTTGCGTCCCCAGGACAGAAAATGAACCTCTAACTTCCCGTTGGGTCTCCGGGACAGGAAGTGAACCTCGAACATCCTGTTGCATCCCCAGGGCAGAAATATTAACTTCTAACGCTCTGTTGCATCCCTAGGAAAGGAAGTGAACCTCTAACATCCTGTTGTGTCTCTAAGGCAGGACATGAACCTCTAACATCCTGTTGTGTCTCTAAGGCAGGAAATTAACCTCTAACTTCCTGTTTTGTCTCCAGGGCAGGAAATTAACCTCTAACTCCCTGGTGTGTATCCAGGGCAGGAATGGAACCCCTAACTTCCTGTTTTATCTCTAGGACAGGAAATAGACCTCTAACTTCCTGTTGCGTTCCCGGGACAGCAAATTAACCTCTAACTTCCTGTTGGGTCGCCAGGACGTGAACCTCTAACATCCTGTTGCATCTCCAGGGCAGGAAATTTGCTTCTAACTCTCTGTTGCATCCCTAGGAAGGGAAGTGAAACTCTAACATCCCGCTGTGTCTCTAGGACAGGAAATGAACCTCCTAACTCCCTGTTTTGTCTCCGAGGCAGGAAATTAACCTCTAACTCCATTTTGTGTATCCAAGGCAGGAATGGAACTACTAACTTCTTGTTGGGTCTCTAGGGCAGAAAAACAGCCTCTAACTTCCTGTTTGTTTTCTAGGGAAGACAATGAACCCCTAAGCTCCTGTTGTGTCTCTAAGGGATATTAAACTCTAACTTCCAAATGGGTCTCCAGGACATGGAATGAAACCCTAACTCCCTGTTGTGTCCCCAGGACAGGAAACTAACCTTTAACTTCCTGTTGTGTCCCCAAGACAGGAAATGAAACCCTAACTTCCTGTTGTGTCTCCAGGGCAGGAAATAAACCTCTAACTTCCTGTTGTGTCTCCAGGGCAGGAAATGAATCTCTAATTTCCTGTTGTGTCCCCAGGACAGGAAATAAACTACCTGGTGTGTTTTCGGATCAGGAAATGAAACTCTAAATTCCTATTGTCTCTCCAGTACAGAAAAGAAGCCTCTAACTTCTTGTTGGGCCTCCAGGTTATAAAAGGAACCCTTAACTTCCTGTTGTGTGCCCAGGACAGGAAATAAATGATGGCTTCATGCCTTCTACAACATGTGCTGAGATCTTTGCTGGTGAACTTGTTTGGGACATTAGCATCCCAGCTTAAGGATTATATACCCCTCTTTGCTTCACTGTGAGTTGGTTGAGTACATCTGGTGGCCATATATTTCGCCACCTTTTTTGATCATAAGATCTTGTGCATACTTCAAGTAGTGGTTCATTATATTGGTAGGCATACATATATAGAATTAAAATTTTTTTTTTTTTACCATAATTGTGCCTGTGGTGTTGGTTTCTCCTCACAGGCCCGTCAACCTTTGCTATATTGTCGCTAGGACAGAAAATAACTTTCTGTTATGCCTCTAGGGCAGGAAATGAGACTCTAGCTTCCTGTTTGGTCTCTAGGGAAGAAAAGGAACCCCTAACTCCCTGCTGTGTCCCTAGGACAGGAAATGACCTTCTAATCATGTTGTGTCTCCAGGGCAGGAAATTGCCCTCTAACGCTCTGTTGTGTGTCCAGGGCAGGAATGGAACCTCTAACTTTCTGTTGTGCCTCTAGGGCAGGGAATGGGACTCTTAACTTCCTGTTTGGTCTCTAGGGAAGGAAAGGAACCCCTAACTCCCTGTTGTGTGCCCAGGATAGGAAATTACCTTCTAACTTCCCGTTGTGTCTCCCAGGCAGGAAATTAACCTCTAACGCTCTGTTGTGTGTCCAGGGCAGGAATGGAAACTCAAAATTTCTGTTGTGCCTCTAGGGCAGGAAATTAGCCTCTTAACTTCCTGTTTGGTCTCTGGGGAAGGAAAGGAACCCCTAACTTTCTGTTTGGTCTCTGGGGAAGGAAAGGAACCCCTAACTTCCTGCTGTGTCCCCAGAAAAGAAAATGACCTTATAACTTCATGTTGTGTCTCCAGGGCAGGAAATTACCCTCTAACTTCCTGTTTTGTCTCCAGGACAGGAAATGGACCTCTAGCTTTCTGTTGTGTGTCCAGGGCAGGAATGGAACCTCTAACTTTCTGTTGTGCCTCTAGGGCAGGGAATGAGACTCTTAACTTCCTGTTTGGTCTCTAGGGAAGAAAAGGAACCCCTAAGTCCCTGTTGCGTGCCCAGGGCAGGAAATTACCTTCTAACTTCCTGTTTTGTCTCCAGGGCAGGAAATGAACCTCTAACTCTGTTGTGTGTCCAGGGAAGGAATGGAAACCCCTAACTTCTTGTGTCTCTAGGGAAGAAAAGGAACCCCTAACTCCCTGTTGTGTCCCCAGGACAGGAAATGAGCCTCTAACTTCCTGTTGGGGTGTTGAAAATAATCGTCCAATGAATGCATTGCGATTCAGCCTGGCGCTCCCCTCCCTCCTTCTCTCTGTATGTCACACACAGCGGGGATCTCCCGCTGTGTCACTGAGCTTGCCTCTGAAATTCCCGGGGGTGGCCACTCGCCAGTGCCCGGATCACACACAGCGAGCATTTCCCGCTGTGTCACGGAGCTTGGATTTCAATATCCTGGTAGCTGCTGTAACAAAGTCCCACCTCCTAGACCGGCTTCTGTGCTAGAAGGCACACTGATCCTACTGACATTTGTTACAGCGACCACAGGGATATTGAAATCCAAGCTCTGTGACACAGCGGGAGATGCTGCTGTGTGTGATCCAGGCACTGGTGAGGCTGCACTGATGGGCACAGTGAGGCTGTATTGATAGGCACAGTGAGGTTACTTTGATGGGCATAGTGAGGCTGCATATGATGGGCACAATGAGCCTGTTTTTGATGGACACTACAAGGCTGCATTGATGGGCATAGTGAGCCTGCATTGATGGGCAGAGTGAGGCTGTATTTTCTAGGCACTGATGAGCCGGAATTTGATGGGCACAGTGAGGCTGCATTTGATAGGCACAGTGGGGCTGCATTTGATGGGTTACAGCAGTCGCGGGGATATTGAAATCCAAGCTCCGTGACACAGCGGGAGATGCCGCTGTGTGTGACTCAGGCACTGGTGAGGCTGCATTGATGGGCACAGTGGGGCTGCATTTGATGGGCACGGATGAGGGTGTATCGCAGGATCGAATAGAATTGTTGACATGATAATCATAAGTGAATCGAATTGAGACCAGTTAAGACGTGTAGCTCTGCTAGCTTCCTATTTGGTCTCTAGGGCAGGAAAGGAACTCTGAACTTCCAGCTGCATCCCCAGAACAGGAACTGAGAATAAAAACTGACAGGGGCTCTAACCCTTCCTTCTTTTTATTGGCCAGTAGGTTTTCTTGCGGTGTTATTGTATCCTTGAGACATTCCTCCTGTACTGTATATTAGAAGCCCCCACCCCTCCCCTTACATACATAACACCTTTATTATCTTCCTGATAGCAGGTTCAACGTGCACCAACCCTGTGACCTCCATTATAAACCCATTCCTGTATAGGTGGTGCGATATGAAGGATTCCTGAGCAGGGCGAGGACCCGTGCGTTGTGTTTCAGGGTGTTGTACGTATAGCTTATATACATTGGGTGGTATGGCCGGAGCTCCACCAAAAATCTATTTCTATCTCCGACGTCCACAAAAAAATAAAAATAATTTCAGAAAAACACACTCTGCCGTTTTACCTGGTTTATAGATAAAGGAGCTGCATGCACAGTGAGGGCTCTGTGCACAGCGAATCATCAACCATCGTCATGCATTTCTGTTTTTACATACACCCCAGTGCTGCTGATCACATGCGGCCTCTTTTGCAGCCACTTCATGTATACGGGAACTCCAGCGATGGCTGCATGGCATCTCTCAGGACGAGTTTGCGGATGGTGACACCAGTGGACCATGATTGTGTAATGTGTTGACACCTGTACCCTCCATTGGAAGTCCATGTGAGCGGGTGACAACACCGGAGCACAGGGACAGAGCGTTGTTGTCACCCTGTAACTGAAAGCGTCTGCTTCATAAATGTCCTCTGTAGTATGAACGTGTCAGGTAGGGGGATTTAAATCCTCCCTAGCCTACAGGAAGGGAGGTAGGAATAATAACTGGTTGGTGTTTACCTCAGGCAATCAGCAGTGGGGGCTTCCCGAGTACTGGAAGGTGGTATACCACAGGCAACCAGCAGGGGGGCCATCCCAAGTACTGAGGTGGTATACCTCAGGCAACCAGCAGTGGGACCATCCCAAGTACTGAGGTGGTATACCTCAGGCAACCAGCAGTGGGACCATCCCAAGTACTGAGGTGGTATACCTCAGGCAACCAGCAGAGGGGACATCCTGAGTACTGTAAGGTGATATACCTCAGGCAATCAGCAGAGGGGGCTTCCCAAGTACTGGTGGAAGGTGGTATACCACAGGCAACCAGCAGTGGGACCATCCTAAGTACTGAGGTGGTATACCTCAGGCAACCAGTAGAGGGACCATCCTAAATACTGAGGTGGTATACCTCAGGCAACCAGCAGTGGGACCATCCTAAGTACTCAGGTGGTATATCTCAGGCAACCAGCAGGGGGACCATCCTAAGTACTCAGGTGGTATACCTCAGGCAACCAGCAGTGGGACCATCCTAAGTACTGAGGTGGTATATCTCAGGCAACCAACAGAGAGGACATCCTGAGTACTGGAAGGTGGTATACCACAGCCAGCCAACAGAGGGGATTCTGAGTACAGTACAGGAGATACCTCAGACATATTCTGATTACTGTAAGGTGATATACCTCAGACAACCAGCAGGGGGACCATCCTGAGTACTGTAAGGTGATATACCTCTCAGACAACCAGCAGGGGGAGACTGTATTTATTAATCAGGTCCCTCCTATGAGTACACCCAGCCCAGTCCTTTGATGCGCACACTCCCTACCCCCGGGGTGATTACAGTACATTATGTGCTGCTCTAAATCCAACCGCAGAATGTGCAAACAGGATTAGAGTGCAAGCTGTTCAGACCAAACTGCCTTAGACCAATAATGTCAGTCATTTAGATACTGCCAGCAGTAGTAGTAGGAAAGCGACTTCACCGGGATACTAATCAGTCACCGGCCAAAGCCACTTAAAACTGACAATTCAGTTCTGCCTGATTTCTGGCCAATCAGATCACATGCTGCCATCAAGGACTAGATCTCGCCTTCAGGAGGTCCCAGGTGTGTCCCACCTACAAGAGCCGGTACAAAGCCAATTGATGAGGTCACCCAACCTTGGATTAACAGGTATTTGGAGCGTCCAGCTCTAAGACGGGGACACCTTTGTTTTGAGTTTTTGGAGGAAATCTTCCCATTGTGGGAGGGGCAGAGACACAAACTACTGGGGGAAATCTTCCCATTTGCCCCCTTTATGGGGTAGAAGAAGACTTGGTGTGCGATAAGCCGGTGAGGGTTGCAGCGTGCGTCATCCTCTCATTATACAGGGTGTGTGACAGACGAAACTCCCTCGGCTCAGCCTGGCTTCCCACACATCGCGGTCATGTACACACTTGTCCCCGGCGCTCATACACCCGACACATTACACAGCACGTGTTCACACATAACACAGACCGCTCTATTTATAACACATTAAAAATCTGACATTCCGCCGTTTCTCCCAACACTCTCCACCAATCAGGACACAGCACAACAAGGTTCTTTAAATATTATAATTTATTTTGCACTATCTACACTCCTATCTATATTACAGCAGAAGGCCGGGAGACCCACAATAAATACACACAAGCTCTTGGGGGTGGGTATATACAGGGAGCAGTGCTTTTCAAGTACCCTAAATAGCGACAGCAGTATCAGGTTAGCGGGAGATCAGCAAAAGCAGCCTCGCTTAGGCAGCAGGAATCAAAAAATGGAGGTCCTGTATGATCCGTAAAAGCTCACTTTCTCTTGGGGACCACTAAACCTATAACAAAATGTTCTCCAAAAAAGGTTTTTGGTATGTTCCTGGACACAGACCAGATGTTATCACCAGTATTGTCCCAAATAGGATTAACACGCGAGTGGCTGGGGTTCAGGCCGGGCCAAGGGATAGGCAGAAGAGGCAGCTGCCTTGGGCACTTCAGCAACTAGGGAGTGAAAAATGGGCTGGACTTAAAACCTGTTCTCCTGAAGAAGTCCACAGCTCATGTGGAAGTGGGTGGGGGGTTGGTGGGAACTTTGATCCCCTTACTTTGGATGCTAAAGGATCTTGTCCCGGTCAACTTAGATCAGTGGTCTTCCAAACTGTGGCTCAGGGGGTTGGATGTGGTCCTTTGCTTGCCTTTATCTAGCCCTTGGGGCATCATTTCAGCCACTGGCATGAGCAATGGAGCACAATTTCCCCCATACGACACCAACAAATTTGCACAATTTCTCCCAATGATATCAACAATGGGGCCAAATGACACCAATGGGGAACAAATCCAGTGACACCAAAGATGGGTGCACAATTCCTCACAGTGACACCAACAATGATGCCCAATGACACCAATGATGGGGTGCAATTCCTCCCAGGGACACCGAAAATGGGGCCTAAGGACACCAATGATGAACCTCTAACTTCCTATTGGGTCTTCGGGGCAGGACATGAACCCCTAACTTCCTGGTATGTCCTCAGGACAGGAAGCGAGCCTCTAACTTCCTATTGCATCTTCTCCAGGACAGAAAAGGAACCTCTAACTTCCCGTTGCATTTTCAGGACAGGAAAGTAACCCCTAACTCCCCTGTTGTGTCTCCAGGGCAGGAAATTAACTTTTACCTTGCTGTATCCCCAGGACAGGAAATTAACCTCTAACTTCCTATTGGGTCTCCAGGGGCACCAATGTGCACATGCAAAGCCCCAAGAGCCACCATGCCATAGACGGTGTGGTGAGCACACTCTAAAGTTGGCCTTTCTCAACTTTTTTTACCCCAAAGGAACCCTTGCAATCATTTTAAGGTCTGAGGGAACCCCTGCTAAGATTAGTCCATGGGTGGTCATTGGAAAAATATCCCATTACCTTGGTGGGGATTAATGGGAGGAATGACCTCATTACAGTGGTGGTCAGAATGCTGCCGTAAGAGTCATGATTACTGGCTCTGGCAAGTGGTGTTGGACCTAGAACTATGCAGGCACCATTACGTGTGAGGTCAGTTAGCCACAGCTCAAGGAACCCCTAGCCACCACTTGAGAAACCCTAGGGCTCCATGCAATCCTGGTTGATATTGGCTGTTCTAGGTAATATCAGAGCTTTATAAATCAGGACCTATTTGTTTTCGGTTTAGTGGCCCCCCTGGAAGTATTTTTCTTGGTTTTCCTGAAAAAGCAACAAGTAGACGCCTTTTGGATCTCCATCTGAGGTGGAAATTGTATTTCTCATCATGCCTTTCCAAGCAGAGGAAAGCAGGTTGGGACGCGAAGTTCCACAAGAGCTGGAAAGCCACAGGATGTCAAGGCTAAAATTACGTTCCACAGATTGCCATACTGTTGGCCTGAACCTCACCGATTCCTACCAACAAGAGCCCTATGAAGTGAGATCTGAACAATCGTCATTACGTAAGGCACAGGAGACAATGTAATAGCTAACAGTCAAAGTGCAGGAACATTAGAGGCTCTCCCAGTTTTGGGTGTTACCTTTCCTTCAGTCAGTATACAAAAAATAAAAAACACCTGTGACATTCTAGATGGAGCTTCAAGGTGGCATTTGTACTGAGCCCCTGGGAGCTTAGTCAAATGGAGATGCTGGAACCTTACCAAATTATATAACCTGAATTTCAGGGTACAGAGCAGAAGCCAGACAGAGGCGTGAGCAATTACGCAACACCCACATCGAGACATCTGGCGGCACAAAACAGGGACGGGACAAAACATTCCAATACGCTCCCCTGGGGCTTCCCCCATCATTCTTGATAATCATCTCTAGTACAGACGTAGTTAAAATCCCCGCTCGATATGACGTCAGGACTTTGCATTTCATCTCTTGGAGGTTTCGATGGATCTCATCTTTTAAGGGAGAGAGACTTAAGGCGTTGTGGTGTTGCCCAGTGTTGGGTGACTTCCAGCTCATTGTGTTTTTTTTCAAAGGATCTTTGGTTTTCGCTGATAAAGTTTAAGGCAACGGTTTCCTGCCGCTGCATAACACCCAGACTGCAGCATTCAAACACAGAAGGTCCATCCACGATGCTCAGTCTTGCCCTCAAGTTAGGAGGTATCTCAAGAGGAAAGGTCGTTAACAAGAATGCGTTCACTAGAAGAGTTCTAAAACCAACTGGAGATATAAAATATCGTCTATAGGATGCTTACAAGTGTTGAGTAAATTCTTCCTGTACTCAAGAGCACAGCCACAGAGTAGAGGCTCTACCAGGCGATAGTCTTCGAAAAGGTTTACAGCAATCCATACAGTCCTTTCCATCAGGCCACCAGCTGCTCACGTGGAACACGACAGATGCCGGCATCATCGCACACTACTTTCAGCTCATGTCTCGACCAGCTTGATGAGTGGCTGAGGTCTGCCCCCTCCAGCCGGAAGGTACACACGCTTGCTATAGAGAGAGGAAGAGTATTGTAGGTGATCTTAAAAGAAACAAATGTTTTGAGATATCATTGCACAAGTTACATTAAAGTGGACCTGAACCCCAAAAAATTAAGATTTTTTATGTAACAGGCACATTAAAGATTTCTAAATGTTCTAAGTAGTACCCTGGAAAAATCTACCCGTTGTCTGGAATGCCTCCTGAAAAATAGCAGTACACTTCCTGTAGGTACTTTTGTTTTGCAACCTCAGATGTAAATCTGCAGTGCGAGATCATCTAAGGCATTGCTGCCTCTGACTGCTAGTCTCGGGAGATTTGGAGTGAGATTTGGCGATGTCACTACTGTGCTGATCACGGTTCTCCTTGCTGGAGAGAAAGCCATACCTGAGGACCTGTAGTGCAAGGATCTCCTGGTTACCGTTGTTTTGCATTAGTTGCATTACAAAAGTAGGGTTGTCTCGATATCACTTTAAAACCGAATAGAGGTACTGATACTTTTTTCAAGTACTTGCCGATACCGATAATTTTTTTTTAATGTCATGTGACAATGGCACGAATATGCAGCACTGATGACGTGTGGACTGTGTCAGTATTTTTTTTTTGACTGGGCACCTCTGGCAGAGGAATGTGCAAGTACAGCTTCCTACAGTGGTATCACTGGACATGTCCCACATCACCTTCCTTCCCCCACATGCCCTAGAGCGAATGTGTCAAACACAAGGCCCACAGGCCAAATCTGGTCTGTCAGGCCATTTCTTGTGGCCATCACAACTCTCTTGCAGTGGCGGCATCCCCCTCATCTCCATCCTCCCCCATGTTGTCTTAGCAGTCGACAGCAGAGAGGAGGACAGAATTCCTCCTCCAGATCCTGCACTACTCAATGCAGTTGCGAAAAAGGCTAGTCTCCCCCCCATCTCAACAGTCAGCAACGGAGAAGGACGTAACTCTGCCAGATCATGTGCTTCTCCATGCAGCCGTGGAATCAGCAGAGAGGACTTCTTCCTGTCATCAGCAGAGAGGACTCCTACAGATCCTGCACTTCTCAGCACCCCCCCCCCCCCTCCCTTTCTCCCCCTCACCTGGTCTCTGCATTCAGAAAACTCTGGCAGCTGACTCTAGCCCTACGCTGGTCCTCCTTCAGACCCTGCACTCTATGCTTCCCAGCTCAGCTACCCCCCCCCCCCCCAGCTTATTAACAGCAGCAGCACAAGGTAAGGGGGGTGAACTGTGATGTAAGGGAGAGTGGGGGACTCTGAGGTTGGGAAGCTCTTGACATCTGATGTAAAGGGGGGGGGGGGGTTGGAGTAGACTGCTCTGGACATCTAGTCTTACAGATACAACTGGCTTTTTGAGGGCCACCATAATGCTGATTAAATTGAGTTTGACACCCCTGGCCGAGAACCACGGTGCTAGCCTTAATAACGGTTTTAAAGATAGGCAAGCTTCTGGAAGATGTTGCAACTCAGAAGGCCAAAGAAATAGATGATTTTGGTTGCAGATCTAATGCCACCTCGTTGATTCTAACTCCAACATTTTTATGGGACAAGTCTAACACGCGATGAAAGACGGACAATGCTCTACAAAAACTGATACCGATAAGGTCTTTAAAACAGACACAAGTGCAAGTTTCTTTTTTAGTACCACCACATCCACTACTGCCTAAAATAAGAAGAAGCAACTGCGATTTGGCAGACCAAGAGACAGAAGAATCAGTTTTCATATTACGAACAAGTTTTGTGTGTTGGGTCTGGCGTAAGCCCTTGGTGGCTGGGTTGTGTGTCCCTGTTGGGTGGATAGAAAGTGTTCCAGTTTGTCTTGTAGTTCCAGGTTCTAGAAAACAAAAAACAAAAGAATTAGGTCATTCTATAGCATATAAAAAAAAAAAAAAAGAGATATTTGGGCAGGGCTGTCATAACAGACAAAAGGAGGAACCGTGGGTTATGAGTCACAAACGATGGGATTAGACTTTCTGGAGGAGAAGCCTTAACAGAAATCCAACAGAGGGATCATTACAGGCCCGACTCTTACCTCTGACTGAAGCCAGGAGACTTTCTCCCGTAATTCCTGGATAACAGAGTCCTTCTCTTGGTTGGCTGTCCGCGAGTTCTGCAGCTGTGGACACAACAGAAGACCTTTAAATTAACATCTAAAATGAAACCTGCGCATCAACCATGAAACCCATCTCAAGCATAGGAGAGTGACAAGACATTGGCCCAAACTTACCAAACTCTGTATCGCTACTCCACCTCATCCTTAACTACTGATCAAAAGCACACTAGTCACACCCTTCCTGAGCCCGTTTTGTGCCCAGGCATCTCTCACTTCTGTCCATCAGCTTACAAAAAGAGCCACTCCCACTGTGAGGCAGATTCCAGCTCTTAGCTGGTGTAATACACTTTATGACAAAAGCATGGTTGTGGACACCTGGCCATTACATCCATATAAGCTTGTTAGGCAGTTAATTACATTTTCATAGCCATTCACCATGGCTTCCACCATGGCTTCCACCATGGCTGTTATAATGTAGTTGCCCTCCTTTGTAGCTATAACATCCTCCAACCCTTCTGGGAAGGCCTTCTGTGGGAATGTGTCCTATTTGTGAGGTCAGGTACTTATGTCGGATGAGAAGACTTGGGCCTCATGTTGGGCACCAAAAGAAGACCTGGATCACATGTTGGGAACCAAAAAACATGAAAAGAGACCCGGCTCACATGTTGGGCGCCATATGACAAAAGCATGGTTGTGGACACCTGGCCATTACATCTATATAAGCTTGTTAGACAGTTAATTAAAAATTTCATAGCCATTCATTTGGAGTTGTCCACCCTTCCACCATGGCTGTTATAATGTAGTTGCCCTCCTTTGTAGCTATAACATCCTCCAACCCTTCTGGGAATGCCTTCTGTGGGAATGTGTCCTAGTTATGAGGTCAGGTACTTATGTTGGATGAGAAGACTTGGGCCTCATGTTGGGCACCAAAAGAAGACCTGGATCACATGTTGGGCACAAAAAAACATGAAAAAAGAGACCTGGCTCACATGTTGGGCCTCACATTGGGCGCCATATGACAAAAGCATGGTTGTGGACACCTGGCCATTACATCTATATAAGCTTGTTAGACAGTTAATTAAAAATTTCATAGCCATTCATTTGGAGTTGTCCACCCTTCCACCATGGCTGTTATAATGTAGTTGGCCTCCTTTGTAGCTATAACATCCTCCAACCCTTCTGGGAAGGCCTTCTGTGGGAATGTGTCCTATTTGTGAGGTCAGGTACTGATGTTGGATGAGAAGACTTGGGCCTCATGTTGGGCACCAAAAGAAGACCTGGATCACATGTTGGGCACAAAAAAACATGAAAAAAAGAGACCTGGCTCACATGTTGGGCCTCACGTTGGGCGCCAAAAAACCTGTCTCACAATCGGAGTTCCAGTTCATCCCAAAGGTGTTGAGGTCAAAGCTCTGGGCAGGATAGCAGAGTTCCTCCACACCAAACTGGTCAAACCATGTCTTTGTACACAGGTATTGCTGAATTAGAAAGGGTCTTCATCAAACAAAGTTGGAAGAGCACAACTAAAATTTCTTTGTTTGATGGAGTATTAACAGAACCAATTAGTGGAAATAAATGAGCTCCATTATTTAAGGATAGGTCCAAAACTTCTGGCCGTATACTTTTTTGAGTGTCATGGTCAGGTTTACACATAATTTTGGCCATATAATGTATATTCTAGTGTACATTACTGTGGTCAGACTATCCCAGAATCCTTTGCACGTACCTGTTCAATCATCTGTCGTACTTTGCGCTGTTGGCTCTTTAACATATCATCAAGGTGGTGTATCTTCTCTTTCAAGTTGGCCACGGTCTTTTCCAGATCCTGACACCTGAAATTCAAGAACGTTAGATCTAAAAACCAGAGCTCCAATATTTCCAGCCTTAGAGGCTCTCCCTAATTCTAAGGTGTTCACAGTTAACATCCTGGCTTCGATAACTTGGGTGTCGTTTATCCAGACAGGAGTTCTTCCTATCTACTTCTAAAAGAAAAATCGGATTCTTGCCTGCTTACAGCAGCGTCCTCTAATCTCAATGTACTCACTTGTTTTGTAGAGGTGCATTTTCCTCTTTCTGTCCTCTTAGACCGTCCAACTCTTTCTCATTTTCTTGCATCTTGTTCAGCAAATCCTGGTGTTCCTACAGACAGAACAAGCAGTCACTGAACTGACCTTTACCAACGGCTCTTAGAAGGTGGGCAGTACATAAAGTAAGAACAATTCTAGTGCCCTATAGAAGCTGAACTCTGCAATCGATTCGCTTTACAGATCCTGTCTATGTCTACTTGGCTCAGTGCAGCCCTCCATTGTTTTCACATCTATATAGGAGCCCAAATATGATTCAGTTTGCCTTTTAATATCATAATTTAGGCAACTTTTCTTTCTATTTCAATCTTATGTTTGTAGCGTCCTAAACATTTCCTTCTTACCTTTTCCATACTGGACATCAGCCTCCTCAGCTCCTCCACCTCTCGCTGACGCTCAGTTGCTGTTTCCTCCGCTTGCATACGCGCTCGATTGTTTTGCTCCACCTCCTGCCGACAGTGGTTGAGCCTTTCCTGTTCACAAGAGAAAGAGTCACAAAAGTCGCCCAACAAGCTGGTATGGCGCTGGCGTTGGGTCAGACAGAAAGCATTGGAGAACTAACCTCATACAACCTACGGTCAGCCTGGTGCCGCTTCTCAGTCTCCTGGAGCTTGGCATACAGCTTCTGCGCGGTCTCCCGTAAGTTCTTTCCATTATCCAGGGGAAATTCCTGAGGTAACACAAATCAGAGTTCTGTGTGAAGAAGCACTAGAACGTTTGGGATCCTCCTGGACTGAAGGGGCAAATGGCTTTAAAATTCTCACCTCATCACGGTCTCTTGACATCGACCATGGTTCCTCATAATGCCTGACACCATTGTGATGTTCTGACAGCAAGACCTTCACAAATAGAGCAGATTATGAGACAAAGGCCCAACCTCCAAAAATTATTTAACTTCCTGTGAGGGACATAATCTGATTTTTGGGAAACATTTTTCAGAAGGAACTCCAAAACTCTCCTCTTCAGGACTTCAGAAAATAATCTCCTGCCTAGAGAAAACTAATATAAGCCTTGCACCAAACTGCTTGTCATGTACCTGATATGAAACTGAAATGACGAGGGTGGCCTCTATTGCATCTCCAACCAAAGCACCCCTAGAAGTGCAGTAGATGTTGATGGCAGGACCTGGACTAGAGATGTAGACTTGGAACATCCAGATCAGGAGGAACATGAGTGCCAGTATATGTTGATGGCAGGACCAGGACTGGAGATGCAGACTGGGAAGACCCAGATCAGTAGGAACACAAGTGCCAGTAGATGATGGCATGACCTGGACTGGAGATGCAGACTGGGAAGACCCAGATTAGGAGCAACACGAGTGCCAGTATATGTTGATGGCAGGACCTGGACTGGAGATGCAGACTCGGAAGGCCCAGATAAGGAGAAACGCGAGTGCCAGTAGATGTTGATGGCAGAACCTGGACTGGAGATGCCCACTTGGAAAATCCAGATTAGGAGGGACACGAGTGCCAGTAGATGTTGATGGCAGGACCTCAGACCGGAGATGCAGACTCAGCAGGACATCACCCATGCAGCATCAGCGTGGGGGGGGGACAGCAGTACCATGAGGGGAACCAGAGGCTAAAGAGGAACTTCAGTTGAGCCACAACTTCACAAAGGCAAAGTGGGCAAAGGGATACCCACAGGTAACTGGAGCAGATTCTAGATGCCTCCAGAGCTGGCAGTCGGTCATGGCATGAAGTCAAATCAGAAACAGCGGCAGAATCACAGAGGTAGCCGGGGTCAGAGGCGAGGTAAGGAATCATAACCTGAATCAGTCATGAATGAAGCTGAGGTCAGAGCAGGTAAGCAGCGGTACAGAACATGATCCAAGGTCAGGTCAGTGAAGAGGAGGAACAATGACATAAAACAGATGGAGGACACAGGTCAAAACAAAGGGCATAAGCTGAAGACCAGTCAGCACTGACACTGAGCTAGAGCCTCCCTTAAATAGGTTGGTTGGGGTCAATACTGACTGTGGATGTGCACCTACCGCATGCACCTAGCCATGATCCTATGTGCAGAACCATGCACATGTTTATGAGCCAGTCGGCTAAACTGTATTTCCCTGACAATGCTGCTCCTCTAAACTGCCTCTTCAAGGTGTTCCAAGAATGGGGTCTATCTCTACAGCACTTTTGTTATTATCTGAAGCCTCAAAGAAGGTGGATTTGGATCACCAACTTTTAATAAAATCAGATTCACTCTACTCTTAATCCAACTTTGCTTTCACAAGTTTACCTTGTCCGCCTCCTGCCCGTGTTTAGAGCCATCAAGGTCTTTTCTAAGATTCTTCAGAGACGTCCTCGCCTGAAAGAAGCCGAGACAAGCTATTAAATGTTTGAAGAGTGCATGACTACCCACAATGCATTATGCACAGACTGCACCCCCCCCCCACCCCCAGGCCATTAGATTAGTCGCAGATCTCCGGATGACTAACAAGGTTTAAACGCAGGAACTAAGCGCATCGTACATTTATAAAATGAATTATTAACGAGCCGTTAGAGGATTGCTTCCACTCAGGTTTGAAAGCAGTGGAAAGCTTCTGGTGACAAGGGAATCGGTGAAGGTTTTGTTTATGGTAAAAACATTTGACGGAAATATTCGGTCACTTTTGTAGAAATGGAAGAGATTGAACCCATCCTGACCAGTAAAGACCTCCTCCATCTTCCTGAGGACACTACCTCAGCCGTCACCCCAAAAGTTTTTCTCTACATTTGTGAAAGCTCCTCCCACTGTGCAGTTCACTCCAATAAGTCTTACGTTCTCAACTCTGCCAAAATAAACCCCTGTCTGCCCTCTTGTCCTTCCTAGTTATCCCAGCAGTCGTTCATTAAATTTATGGCTTCATTACCTCTTGAATATGGCGGACCTCGTTCTTAAGTTGGCTGACATTCCACTCATGGTTGGCTTTGTTCTCCGCTTTGGCCTTGAGGTAGACCTGTGGGGACACAAGAGACGAATTACAGCATAGGTAGAGCCAACATCAGCGCTGGGTTATCATTGGATGACATTTTTAGGTTTTTTAAAGATCCCGATCAATAGACTTGAACTGAAAATGTTGGTGAACCTGGGAAAACTTATCATGCAGGACTATTATTTCAGGGGCACCTCAACGTATCACATTGGTGTGACCACTCTCTCTCGTTTCTAAGGTCTACCGGTTTGGCATCCACTGGAAAATGTGACAAAATAAACTGGAAATGCAGCCAGTGTGAAAGAGGGCTTAAAGGGTTGGTTCAACCTAAAGAGTTAAGCCCCGTACACACGAGAGGACTTATGTCCGACAGACTTCCGAAGGAGTTCCGACAGAGTTCCGACAGAGTTGCGACAGAGTTGCGACAGAGTTGCGACAGAGTTCCGACAGAGTTCCGACAGAGTTCCGACAGAGTTCCGACAGAGTTGCGACAGAGTTGCGACAGAGTTCCGACAGAGTTCCGACAGAGTTCCGACGGACTTTTCGGCTGAGCGGACTTGGCCACACACAATCACACTAAACTCCGACGGATTCGAACGTGATGACGTACGACTGGATTCGAATAAGGAAGTTCATAGCCAGTAGCCAATAGCTGCCCTAGCGTCGGTTTTAGTCCGTCGGAATAGCATACACACGAGCGAATTTTTCGAAGGGACCGGGTCCGGCGGAGTTCCGTCGGAAAAATTTGAAGCATGTTCCATATCCTAAAGTCCGTCAGACTTTGGTGAATCAAAAGTCCGTTGCAGCCCACACACGATCGAATAGTCTGACGGAATCAGTCCGTCGGACTTTGGATGTTGAAAAGTCCGCTCGTGTGTATGGGGCTTTTGGGGCGCCTGTAGATGAAAACTGTATTTTTTCAGGGGCACCTCAACGTATCACATTGGTGTGACCACTCTCTCTCGTTTCTAAGGTCTACCGGTTTGGCATCCACTGGAAAATGTGCCAAAATAAACTAGACATGCATCCAGTGTGAAAGAGGCCTTAAAGGGTTGGTTCAACCTAAAGGGTTAGGGGCGCCTGTAGATGAAAACAGTTTTGAACAAAGTTGAATAATACCCTTGCTATAGGTGAAGGCCAAAGCCTAGCCGAAAATTTCCTGAAGATGGCATCATCCCATCTTCCCTTATTAAAAGAGAAGAAAAGACGCCGCTCACCAACCCAGTGCATTAGTTCTGTAGATGAATGTGGCCTCAGCCAGCAACTCTCCAGCCATGTCCCCTATGTAGATGATGTATCATCAGCCAATGCTGCTCCAGCCACGCCGCTGGCTGAGGCTGCATTCATCTACACCGCGGCAATTTCATTTGGATCCCATCTTGCCTTGTTGCTAAGATGTTGCCAAGACAATCCCAGCTGACTTGATCCCCCACACATGGGCTCTCTCTCCTCCTCACTCCTGTGATGATGGGGGTCGAGCAGTAATGGATGAAAGCGCCTTAGCAACAAAGCAGGACGCCATCTCTGGGAGTGATGGCGGGGAGTGCCTTAGCAACGTCCTAGCAACAAGCAAGGATGGGAGGATGCCATCTCTGGGAGTAATGGCTGGGAGCACCTTAACAACGTCCTAGCAACAAGTAAGGATGGGAGGATGCCATCTCTGGGAGTAATGGCTGGGAGCACCTTAACAACGTCCTAGCAACAAGGCAGGATGAGGGGACGCCATCTCTTAGAGTTTTTGGACCAGGCTTCGGGAGGTACGTAAATGGCCTTCACCTATAGCAAGTGCATTATCCAAATGTAGTCAAAGCTACACAGTTTTTATCCATACATAATTATCACCCTTGCCAAAGAGCACCGCTTGGTGAGACCACCCATCCAACTACCCCAGCCTGCTGAAGGACATCCAGCGTCATCTAGAGCTTGAATGACCTGGCCCCGCCTCTTTCATTCATTGGATTTCAGTTTTTTTTTTTTTTTTAATAATGGAGGCTCAGCATCACATGTGGGCATTACCTATGGAAATACAGCCTGCCTAGGAACTCCCACTCAACCCATCAAGACATTTTCAGAGATTTGCATAACTCCTCCCGCTGCTTGCATCAGGGCGGAGCGCTCTTGAGAATACTGAGGAAGGGTGCCGTGTTCAGGAAGCTATGTACAGCGCCCTGCCGGGCCCCTCCCACCAGGCATGAATTGCACGCATTGCATAGAGAAGCACAGAGACCTCAGTGATGACACCACCAGGTCCAAAATAAGTTATGGGATGAAAACTGAAAATTGTTGATGAGGGGGGAGGGGGGGGACCAGGGAAGGCATACTGGTAGATTAATCGGATCCTGTCTAAAATTGGCCCTAGTATATGAATGTGTGTTAGGGACCTTAGGTTGTAAGCTCCTTGAGGGCAGGGACTGATGTGAATGTACAACTTATATGTAAAGCGCTGCGTAAATTGACGGCACTATACAAGTGCCTGTAATAAATAAATAAACATTAAATGTCATCACACCCGGTCTGCAAATAACGAGCGCACACAGGTGAGGGGTCAGAAGAATGGAAAACGTTTTCCTGGCAGTGAAGTCGGAGGATCGCTATGTAAATACGCACAATTTTGAACGCACAGGGAGAGTCCTTAAGGCTCGTGTAAACAAAGACACCTTCTTGTATGTTCCAGGCTTCTGCGTAAACACGCCCCGCTCCAAATCCGCGTTCCAGAGAGACGCAGAATAATGCCAGGGGAGGGGACGGGGATTGGCAGTGATATTTCATCTCAGTTATCAGTCTCTCAGCAACTATAAATATCCTCTTGTGTACAGGACAGAGTGTAATCCCAATCCACACAGATCATATTCAGAGGCTGGGGAGGCGGCCTCCGCCCAGATCCACATTCCGGGAAGGTGACAAGCTGGTCCTTCAAGAATCTATTTATCGTGTCTGATTGAGATGGGCAGGAGGAATCCGACTCTCATCAGAGATGGGAACAGCATACAAAAAAAATTATAAGAGGAAGAGTTCCTGGGTCTGTACACCCGCTGTGCCCATTATGAGGGGTTCCCACCATCCCTGTGCTGAGTTCCCGGGTCTGTACGCCCCCTGTGCCCATTATGAGGGGTTCCCACCATCCCTGTGCTGAGTTCCCGGGTCTGTACGCCCCCTGTGCCCATTATGAGGGGTTCCCACCATCCCTGTGCTGAGTTCCCGGGTCTGTACGCCCCCTGTGCCCATTATGAGGGGTTCCCACCATCCCTGTGCTGAGTTCCCGGGTCTGTACACCTGCTGTGCCCATTATGAGTAGTTCCCACCATCCCTGTGCTGAGTTCCCGGGTCTGTACACCCGCTGTGCCCATTATGAGGGGTTCCCACCATCCCTTTGCTGAGTTCCCGGGTCTGTACACCCGCTGTGCCCATTATGAGGAGTTCCCACTGTTCCTGTACTGAGTTCCCGGGTCTGTACACCCGCTGTGCCCATTATTAGGGTTTCCCACCATTCCTGTGCTGAGTTCCCGGTTCTATACACCTGCTGTGCCCATTATGAGAGGTTCCCACCATCCCTGTACTGAGTTCCCGGGTCTGTACATCCGCTGTGCCCATTATTAGGGTTTCCCACCATTCCTGTGCTGAGTTCCCGGTTCTATACACCTGCTGTGCCCATTATGAGAGGTTCCCACCATCCCTGTGCTGAGTTCCCGGGTCTGTACACCTGCTGTGCCCATTATGAGGGGTTCTCACCATCCCTGTGCTGAGTTCCCGGGCCTGTACGCCCCCTGTGCCCATTATGAGGGGTTCCCACCATCCCTGTGCTGAGTTCCCGGGTCTGTACGCCCCCTGTGCCCATTATGAGGGGTTCCCACCATCCCTGTGCTGAGTTCCCGGGTCTGTACACCTGCTGTGCCCATTATGAGGAGTTCCCACCATCCCTGTGCTGAGTTCCCGGGTCTGTACACCTGCTGTGCCCATTATGAGTAGTTCCCACCATCCCTGTGCTGAGTTCCCGGGTCTGTACACCCGCTGTGCCCATTATGAGGGGTTCCCACCATCCCTTTGCTGAGTTCCCGGGTCTGTACACCCGCTGTGCCCATTATGAGGAGTTCCCACTGTTCCTGTACTGAGTTCCCGGGTCTGTACACCCGCTGTGCCCATTATTAGGGTTTCCCACCATTCCTGTGCTGAGTTCCCGGTTCTATACACCTGCTGTGCCCATTATGAGAGGTTCCAACCATCCCTGTGCTGAGTTCCCGGGTCTGTACACGTGCTGTGCCCATTATGAGGGGTTCCCACCATCCCTGTGCTGAGATTCCAGGTTAGTATGGAGGTGTAAGGGGGTCATTACCTTAATGATCTCTTCATCACCATCGCTGGACTTGACTAGTTCGGAGTTCAGAGGCCGAGAGATCCGGGTTGGTCTGGATGATATGAGAGCGAAGGCGCGTCCCACCGGCTGCAGACATGAAAAAAATAAAAATAAATGAGTGACAGCTGTTTACACTGGGGGTTCCCGTGTAACTGAAACCGGGAGATATATTTGGATGCCTCCCCAAAGGCCGATTGAGTAACAGTGACAAACTGAACAAAAATGTCAACAGACGGCTACGATGTCATCAGCCAGGCATCAGCAGAGGACACAGAATGCGTCATACTGGCGGTATTTTTAGAAGGAGATTGCAATCAAACACCTCCTTCCCCCCCACAACCCGATCCCCACCAGTCTCTGGGTCCTCACCTTCACTTTGATGGTCTCCGTCCTCTCCGGGGAGTGGTCCTCCCGTAGAGTCAGCCGTAAAGTCTTGATGTTATCCTGAAAATAGAAACAGAATGGTCAGCATAGAGAAGAACAAGCGTAAACGAAATCAGTGGAACTAGAAGGTCTCGTGTTCATTGATCACTTTATCACGGGGGCCTTTTACAGACCCCCCCCTCCCCACCCCAGAACAACACTGAACTCTTTGAGCTCACCAGAGAAGTCCAAGTGGTCAAGCTTGTCGGTATACATGGTGTACATTTTCCTGTTGTTGGGGAGGTAAAGGCCCCGCTTCCTGCTCTGTTCCAAGCTGTTCAGCTCTGGAGTACCCAGGACTGCCTAGTCTCCCTCCACAAGCACACTGCCACAGTTTAAGAGCACCCTACACCCCAATGCCAGAAAGTCATCACAGTTGAGGAGCACTATGTTCATCAAGGCCAGGGATTTGTCACAGTTGAAGAGCACCATGCTCACCAAGGCGGGGGTATCACCACAGTTGAAGAGCACCATGCTCACCAAGGCCGGGGTATCACCACAGTTGAAGAGCACCATGCTCACCAAGGCCGGGGTATCACCACAGTTGAAGAGCACCATGCTCACCAAGGCCGGGGTATCACCACAGTTGAAGAGCACCATGCTCACCAAGGCCGGGGTATCACCACAGTTGAAGAGCACCATGCTCACCAAGGCCGGGGTATCACCACAGTTGAAGAGCACCATGCTCACCAAGGCCGGGGTATCACCACAGTTGAAGAGCACCATGCTCACCAAGGCCGGGGTATCACCACAGTTGAAGAGCACCATGCTCACCAAGGCCGGGGTATCACCACAGTTGAAGAGCACCATGCTCTCCAAGGCCGGGGTATCACCACAGTTGAAGAGCACCATGCTCAACAAGGCCGGGGTATCACCATAGTTGAAGAGCACCATGCTCACCAAGGCCGGGGTATCACCACAGTTGAAGAGCACCATGCTCACCAAGGCCGGAGTCTCACCACAGTTGAAGAGCACCATACTCACCAAGGCCAGGGTTTTATAGCAGTTGATGAGCACTGTGTTCACCAAGGCCAGGGATTCATCACATTTGAAGAGCACCATGATCACCATTGCCAGGCAGTCAAAGTTAAGGAGCATCTTGTTGACCGATGCCGGGAAGCTTTGGGGGAGGCTCCCACTCAGACGGTTGCACTTGGAGGTAGCCATTTTCCCTATTGAGGGCAGCATGCTCTTGTGCATGTTCCTTCCCCCTATTGGTTGCAGAACATCTCAGAGCAGCATCTGTTTGGTGGAGGTGTGATACTAGCAGGCACAGCTGTCTGCTATGGATGGGCCAAGCTAACCTCCATAGGGGTCAATGAGGCTGTCCAGGTCTTGGCCCGCCCTGCAGACCCAATGGAGCCCAGGACTGGTACTACATTTGTACAAATCCAGCTCCATAAAAACATGGTCTGACCAGTTTGGTGTGGAAGAACTCCAGTGTCCTGTACAGAGCCCTGACCTCAACCCTACTGAACGCCTCTAAGATAAATTGGAATGCCGATTGTGAGCCAGGTCTTCTCATCGAGCATCAGTACCAGACCTCACAAATGGGGCAAATACCCACAGACACCCTCTGAAATCTTGTGGAAAGCCGTCCCAGATGAGTGTAGGATGTTATAGAGGGGGCAACTCAATGTGAACAGGCATGGGAATGAAGGTGGGGTCAACTCCATATCAATAGCAATGAGGGTGTATGCCACCATTGTTTGGGCATGGTTCTGGAATGAGATGTCCAGTAAATTCATATAGCTGTGATAGTCCGATGTCCATGGACTTTGAGCCGAATGCTACTCACTTTATGGGCTTTTTTGGATTACGAAATTACGCATCCACGACTTTAAAGGGATTCGGTGTTACTTTGAGTCAGTTTATTGCCATAAATAAAAACTCCCAGCTAAAGATGACACAGATTTTATGAGATAGACGGTACAACAGGAGCAGTGACAGTAGCCCGATGATGACAGCGGTGAGGCCGGAACGCAGAACAGAGTGAAACTAAATGGAGATTGCTTGTTTTTCTGTTCATATCACCATTTCTGAGTGACCTGCAGTGGAAAAGCAGAACTCTGTGCTGAGTAAGCTGCAGAGGAAAAGCAAAGCCCTGTGCTGAGTAACCTGCAGTGGAAAAACAAAGCTCTGTGCTGAGTAACCTGCAGTGGAAAAACAGAACGCTGTAGCAGAGAGCTACAGGAGTACCAGGGAAGGCAAAATATTAACAGATTACATTTCGGCTCTAATAATTCTTTCCCAACACAATGTGGTGGCTGATAAAACACCGTAAGTGGCTAACGCATGTCTTGTATACATCTACCCTTCTCAGGTGTTGTGTAATGTCTCCCTGACCTTGGGAGTTTGCTATGACAGCACATTTATTGACAAGGATCCTTCCGCCTCATCCGGAAGGAGAATGAAGAATGCTCAGTAAACGAAAACTAATCCTGAGTGGAGACCTGCATTCTGGCCAGTGCTGGAGGACAGGGCCTTGGCAGGTCAGGGGTTAACCCATTCCCACAGGAATCCAGACATTCCTGGGCGAAATGTGATCCCAGGCTTTTGTTTGGGCAGGCAGAGCCTGAGAATAATTGCCTGTTCTGCAGAAAGACAAAGATTATTGTAATTATAGAGGAGAGAACATTACCACACCTCAGAGCAGAGGGGAGCTGGGCCATCACCGCAAAAAACAAAAAAAAAAAAAAAAAAACACACCAGAAACCTTGGGTGAGAGAAGTGCCATGATGGGACGAGGGTTCCCTTCTGAGGATACCGTGAAAAGTAATTCAGACTATGTGTACAAACCTCAGAGCAGCGAGGAGCTGGGCCGTCACCAGAACAAACCACCAGACATGCTGAGTGAGATGAGTACTCTGAGTGAGGGGACGAGGCTCCCCTTTTCTGAGGATACCATGGAAAAGTCACTAAAACCTCAGAGCAGAGAGATATCAGAGGAGCTGGGCCATCACCACACCAAAAACGTTGGGCGAGATGATAGCCGTGATGGGACAAGGCTCCCATTCCAAGGAGACCATGAAAAGTCCCTCAGGCCTTGTACACACACACACACCTCAGAGCAGGGAGATATTGGAGGAGCTGGGCCCTCACTATACCAAAACACCAGAAACGTTGGGCGAGATGATAGCTGTGATGGGACATGGCTCCCACTCCAAGGAGACCTTGAAAAGTCCCTCAGGCCTTGTACACACACCTTTAGAGCAGGGAGATATTGGAGGAGCTGGGCCATCACCATACCAAAACACCAGAAACGTTGGGTGAGATGATAGCTGTGATGGGACAAGACTCCCATTCCAAGGAGACCTTGAAAAGTCCCTCAGGCCTTGTACACACACACACACACCTCAGAGCAGGGAGATATTGGAGGAGCTGGGCCCTCACCATACCAAAACACCAGAAACGTTGGGCGAGATGATAGCCGTGATGGGACAAGGCTCCCATTCCAAGGAGACCATGAAAAGTCCCTCAGGCCTTGTACACACACACACCTCAGAGCCATCACCACACCAAAACACCAGAAACGTTGGTGAGATGACAGCTGTGATGGGACAAGGCTTCCATTCCAAGGAGACCATGAAAAGTCCCTCAGACCTTGTACACACACCTCAGAGCAGAGAGATATTAGAGGAGCTGGGCCATCACCATACCAAAACACCAGAAACGGGTGAGATGATGGCTGTGATGGGACAAGGCTCCCATTCCAAGGAGACCTTGAAAAGTCCCTCAGGCCTTGTACACACACCTCAGGGCAGACAGATATTAGAGGAGCTGGGCCATCACCACACCAAAACACCAAAAACGTTGGGTGAGATGATAGCCGTGATGGGACAAGACTCCCATTCCAAGGAGACCATGAAAAGTCCCTCAGGCCTTGTACACACACACACCTCAGAGCCATCACCACACCAAAACACCAGAAACGTTGGTGAGATGACAGCTGTGATGGGACAAGGCTTCCATTCCAAGGAGACCATGAAAAGTCCCTCAGACCTTGTACACACACCTCAGAGCAGAGAGATATTAGAGGAGCTGGGCCATCACCATACCAAAACACCAGAAACGGGTGAGATGATGGCTGTGATGGGACAAGGCTCCCATTCCAAGGAGACCTTGAAAAGTCCCTCAGGCCTTGTACACACACCTCAGGGCAGACAGATATTAGAGGAGCTGGGCCATCACCACACCAAAACACCAGAAACGTTGGGTGAGATGAGCGCTTTGAGGGGGATAAGCCTCCCCCTCCAAGGACACCATGAAAAGTCCCCGAGACCTTGTACATAAATCTCAGGAGCAGACCGTTATCAGAGAGGAGCTGGGCCGTCAACACCATCAACGTTCCATGAAATGACTGCTCCGAGGGGACAAGGTTCCCTTTCTGAGGAAGCCATGAAAAGTCCTTGAAACCTCGTACACACATACACCCCAAACCGACCATCAACGCCTTTAAAACAATTTCATTGTTTTATAAAATGACCAAACACAACAGCCAACGTGTTTCAGAGGCCAAACACTCTACCCCCCTTCATCAGGGCTCTAAATGCAAATCTAAATGTCATAAATAAAAGGCTAATCATCAATAAAAAATAAAATCAATATAATAATCAAGGGATATCAACCCATTCGTATCTAAACTGTGAAGATGTTCTCATATTGAACATATAAATACCAAAAAATCAGAACACCTCATTAGCAGACAGTACAACAAACACAACGATGAGAGGTGCCACCATAACACAAGACAATACGGAGATGACAGGTGACATGGGATGCATCAGCAACGTCAGATAAAACCTCAGCTGGGAAGATGATAGGAATGCATCTTTGTAGCGTTATTCTCTGTATTCCATTCTATCAGTATTCTCTGTACCCGATTGTATTATTATTGTATATACTCGATTGTATTATTATTGTATATACTCGATTGTATTATTATTGTATTCTCTATATTGCATTGTAAAAATATTGTCCATTTACAATTGTATCTATATTTTATAGACTCATTTGTAAGGCCAATACTATATTATATATGATATATTATTATTATTATTTATACATGTTTTATTGTAATCGATGTTCTCTATACTCAATTATATTATTGTTGTATATACACGATTGTATCAATAATCTCTATACCTGATTGTAGCGATATTGTATATACTCGATAAGCACTGTAATCTCTATATTCAATTGTATCTATATTTTATGGACTCAATTGTAAGGCTATTACTATATTATATATATCCATTATTGAGATTATTTTTTATTATATTCATATATTATTATTTAATTGTAACAATATTCTCTATATAAGCAATTGTATTATTATTGTGTATACTGCATTGTAACAATAACCTCTATAACTGATTGTAACAATATTGTAGTATATATATACACACTACAATAATGATATAAATGAGATTATATATATATATATATATATATATATATATATATATATATACACACACACACACACACACACACACACACACACTTGATAATCACTGTATTCTATTGTAAAAATATTGTCCATATTCAGTTATCTATATTTTAGAGATTCGATTGTAAGGCTATTACTAGATTATGTTGTGGATTATTACTATTATTAATAATAATAAACATGTATATAGATATATTTATTATTTTTAGATTTTAATTGTAACAATAATCTCTATATCTGAATTTAACAATCTTGTATTATACTAAATAATAACTATTCTCTATATTCCATTGAAAAAAATATTGTCCATATTCAATTGTATCCACATTTTATACACTCAATATTACTATATTATATATTATTATTATTTATATAAATAGCCTGGCTGCACCTGTAGGTGGGAACCAAACCTGACTACGTTTTATATACTGGAGGAGTGTAAGAATATTCGCTGTACTCAATTGTATCAATACAGTCTATACTTGATTGGAACGATATTGTATATACTGGATAATAATTGTATTCTCTATATTACAAAAATATTGTCAATATCCAATTGTATCTATATTTTATAGATTTGATTGTAAGGCCTTTACTATATTATTATTATCATATATGGTTATCATTTTTATATTTTATTGTATCAATATTCTCTATACTTGATGGTATTATTGTATATACTGGATCGTAATATTATTCTCTATACTGGATCGTAATATTATTCTTTATACTGTATTGTAATATTATTCTCTATACTGGATCGTATTAAACTCTATATTGGATTGTAATATTATACTATATACTGGATCGTAATATTCTCTATACTGGATTATTATTCTCTATACTGGATTATATGCAATATGCACACCAAATATTGTATTTGCCCTGTATATCTTTCTAGAGTCACTTAATTTGCTAGAAGAGAAGGTGTAATAGCCCCTCTCTTATAATAGAGTAAGAATAGCGCAACATCAATTTTCCCTATAAAACTTTCTCTATTGGACACGGTTTGGTCCATATCGGTGTATGCAGCTATTCATATAGATAGCTTTTTACTAGGAGCAGCGCAGGAATAACAATTTACCATTATACTGGATTATTATTCTCTATACTGGATTATTATTCTCTATACTGCATCGTAATTTTATTCTCTATACTGGATTATTATTCTCTATACTGGATCATAATATTATTCTCTATACTGCATAATATTATTATTCTCTATACTGCATCGTAATATTCTCTATACTGGATTATTATTCTCTATACTGGATCGTAATATTATTCTCTATACTGGATTATTATTCTCTATACTGCATCGTAATATTATTCTCTATACTGCATAATATTATTATTCTCTATACTGCATCGTAATATTATTCTCTATACTGGATTATTATTCTCTATACTGGATCATATTATTCTCTATACTGCATCGTAATATTATTCTCTATACTGGATTATTATTCTCTATACTGCATCGTAATATTATTCTCTATACTGGATTATTATTCTCTATACTGCATAATATTATTATTCTCTATGCTGGATTATTATTCTCTATACTGCATCGTAATATTATTCTCTATACTGGTTTATTATTCTCTATACTGCATCGTAATATTATTCTCTATGCTGGATTATTATTCTCTATACTGCATAATATTATTATTCTCTATACTGGATTATTATTCTCTATACTGGATTATTATTCTCTATACTGCATAATATTATTATTCTCTATACTGCATCGTAATATTATTCTCTATACTGGATTATTATTCTCTATACTGGATCATAATATTATTCTCTATACTGCATAATAATATTATTCTCTATACTGCATCGTAATATTATTCTCTATACTGGATTATTATTCTCTATACTGCATCATAATATTATTCTCTATACTGGATTATTATTCTCTATACTGGATTATTATTCTCTATACTGGATCGTAATATTATTCTCTATACTGGATTATTATTCTCTATACTGGATCGTAATATTATTCTCTATACTGGATTATTATTCTCTATACTACATCGTAATATTATTCTCTATACTGGATTATTATTCTCTATACTGGATCGTAATATTATTCTCTATACTGGATTATTATTCTCTATACTGCATCGTAATATGATTCTCTATGCTGGATTATTATTCTCTATACTGGATCGTAATATTATTCTCTATACTGGATTATTATTCTCTATACTACATCGTAATATTATTCTCTATACTGGATTATTATTCTCTATACTGGATCGTAATATTATTCTCTATACTGGATTATTATTCTCTATACTGCATCGTAATATGATTCTCTATACTGGATTATTATTCTCTATACTGCATCGTAATATTATTCTCTATACTGGATTATTATTCTCTATACTGCATCGTAATATTATTCTCTATACTGGATTATTATTCTCTATACTGGATTATTATTCTCTATACTGGATCGTAATATTATTCTCTATACTGGATCGTAATATTATTCTCTATACTGGATTATTATTCTCTATACTGGATCGTAATATTATTCTCTATACTGGATTATTATTCTCTATACTGCATCGTAATATTATTCTCTATACTGGATTATTATTCTCTATACTGCATCGTAATATTATTCTCTATACTGGATTATTATTCTCTATACTGGATTATTATTCTCTATACTGGATCGTAATATTATTCTCTATACTGGATTATTATTCTCTATACTGGATTATTATTCTCTATACTGGATCGTAATATTATTCTCTATACTGGATTATTATTCTCTATACTGGATCGTAATATTATTCTCTATACTGGATCGTAATATTATTCTCTATACTGGATTATTATTCTCTATACTGGATCGTAATATTATACTCTATACTGGATCGTAATATTATACTCTATACTGGATCGTAATATTATACTCTATACTGGATCGTAATATTATACTCTATACTGGATCGTAATATTATACTCTATACTGGATCGTAATATTATACTCTATACTATACTCCTGCTCTGGGCTCTCCTTTATCAGACTGGAATGTTATGCGTTTCCTCCCCTTGTATTGTACAGCGCTGCTCACACTGTTGGCACTATATAAATCCTGTATAATAAAGAATCATATTTGTATAAACCTGCCTGAGACCACAAGTATGTTCTGGTAAATATAATCATTGTGACTGTCAACCAATCAGAGACTCCCGCTTCCATTCCAAGGCGATTCATAACTTCCCAGAATGCCCCCCTCCCCCCCAGGCAGAGTGCGGAGCGCTGACTCCTAGCAATCAATCTGCAATGTCCCTGGCTGTGTGGTTTGGCCCACTTGCCTTGCAGAACCGGGGTCCTTTGTTCATTTCCCACCAGGGACACCATCTGCATGGAGTTTGCACCTCTTCTTCAGAGTTCGAAGCTTTCCCAAAAGAGATGAATTTTTTCTTTTTTGGTTCAGCTGCGTCTTGTCTGTTTTTGTTTGGTAATCTGAACTTTTTCATATTTCTATTCACTTTTTATACATCATTTGTAGAAAAAAAAAAGTAGCAGTCGATAGGGAAGCCATTTATACTAAACACGTTTTGTGGTAACGTTTTAAAAATGGCGCTCCAACGCACCGAAACAAGACGCCCGCCTTGCTGGTCCACAACGCACCGAGACAAGGCGCCCGCCTTGCTGGTCCACAACGCACCGAGACAAGACGCCCGCCTTGCTGGTCCACAACGCACCCAGACAAGACGCCCGCCTTGCTGGTCCACAACGCACCGAGACAAGACGCCCGCCTTGCTGGTCCACAACGCACCCAGACAAGGCGCCCGCCTTGCTGGTCCACAATGCACCAAGACAAGACGCCCGCCTTGCTGGTCCACAACGCACCAACACAAGATGCCCGCGTTGCTGGTCCACAACTCGCCGAGACAAGACGCCCGCCTTGCTGGTCCACAACGCACCAAGACAAGACGCCCGCCTTGCTGGTCCACAACGCGCCGAGACAAGACGCCCACCTTGCTGGTCCACAACGCACCGAGACAAGACGCCCGCCTTGCTGGTCCACAACGCACCGAGACAAGACGCCCGCCTTGCTGCACCACAACGCACCGAGACAAGACGCCCGCCTTGCTGGTCCACAACGGACCGAGACAAGACGCCCGCCTTGCTGCACCACAACGCACCGAGACAAGACGCCCGCCTTGCTGGTCCACAACGGACCGAGACAAGACGCCCGCCTTGCTGGTCCACAACGCACCGAGACAAGACGCCCGCCTTGCTGCACCACAACGCACCGAGACAAGATGCCCACCTTGCTGGTCCACAACGCACCGAGACAAGACGCCCGCCTTGCTGGTCCACAACGCACCGAGACAAGACGCCCACCTTGCTAGTCCACAATGCACTGAGACAAGACGCCCGCCTTGCTAGTCCACAACGCACTGAGACAAGACGCCCGCGTTGCTGGTCCACAACTCGCCGAGACAAGACGCCCGCCTTGCTAGTCCACAACGCACTGAGACAAGACGCCCGCCTTGCTGGTCCACAACGCACCGAGACAAGACGCCCGCCTTGCTGCACCACAACGCACCGAGACAAGACGCCCGCCTTGCTGCACCACAACGCACCAAGACAAGATGCCCGCCTTGCTGGTCCACAACGCACCGAGACAAGACGCCCGCCTTGCTGCACCACAACGCACTGAGACAAGACGCCCGCCTTGCTGGTCCACAACGCGCCGAGACAAGACGCCCGCCTTGCTGCACCACAACGCACCGAGACAAGACGCCCGCCTTGCTGCACCACAACGCACCAAGACAAGATGCCCGCCTTGCTGGTCCACAACGCACCGAGACAAGACGCCCGCCTTGCTGCACCACAACGCACCGAGACAAGATGCCCGCCTTGCTGGTCCACAACGCACCGAGACAAGACGCCCGCCTTGCTGCACCACAACATACCGGAGTGCACAAGACACGGGCGACGTCTGATCTCAGGGTGTACTGGAAGCCGTTTGTTTCCAATGGGCTGCCCCCCTAACGCAACGCAGATTAAAGTGCAACGTAAACACACCGCAAAGAAGTAAAACGGGGACAAAAAAAAGAATAAAAAAAAAAAAAGGGGAGCAATTAAAAGTAATTATTTGGCTGATCAAAAAAAGGGGGTTCTTAAAATTCCGCAGAGATGACGACATTTTAAAAATAATATTTTAGACAGATGAGAAGAAGAATAGCGTGTTGAATAGCGTGTTGAAGGAAGAATAGCGTGTTGAATAGCGTGATGAAGGAACTCAGACCACCATATGAAGAGTGACGATGATCATCATCAATAGGAATTTTTTTTTGTATTCAAATTTAATTTAATGCATATTTCATTTCATGAAAATTTTATGCAACAAACAGCCCAACAAAAATAAAAAAAATGTAAAGAAAAAAAAAAAATCTCAAAAAAAAAAATAAAAATTTTCAAAATTGGACAAAAAAAAAAAATGTAAATCAGAATTATAACAATTCTTCCTTTTTTTTTTTTTTTTTTCTTTGATTTTTTTTTTTTTTGATTTCCGGCTGTTTGTTGCATTAAATTTGAACACAAAAAAAAAATAAAAAATCCTATTGATGATCATAATTCTCCATATGGTGGTCTGAGTTCCTTCAATACATTATTCTTCTCATCTGTTACATAGTTACATAGTAGGTGAGGTTGAAAAAAAAAAAAAAGACACAAGTCCAACCTATGTGTGTGATAGATATATATATTTACTAAAAAAAAAAAAAAAACTAAAAAAAAAAAAAATTATATATATATTTTTTTTATTAATAAAATTATATTATATATATTATTTTTACGCTTTTATTTACTTTTTTAATTTTTGCAAAAATATTCTTCTCCACCCCCCCCCCCCCCCCAAGTTTCCTTGCATGTGACAATATTGACACGCAGGAAAAATATTGACAACCACATATGCCTACATGTCACCATTAGAGTGTAAGCTCCTCTGGTACAGAGACTGATGTGACTGGCTCAGTGATCGCTGTACAGCGCTGCGGTATATGTCAGAGCTATATAAATGTATAATAATTATTACAGCCTCTATAATAAGGAGGATAATAATAATAATAAAGAAGTTCTCACCGGCTCGGTCTCCGCCTGGAGCTGCTGCAGAGTACACAGACTGTTCATCTTCACTGCTCACCGACACTACTGAGCCAGGGGAGGGGCGGAGGCTTCAGCTTATAAGTGTCAGGTGACATCACTGCACCAGCCAATCCCAGCTCACACCCCCATCTGGGAGGGGTCATCTCCAGATCTCCGCCTGCAGCCACATCATATATATATATATATATATATATAATACAGCAAAAAGCAGTTCTGTGCTCAGCCCCCCAGGACAGGTCAAGGAACGTCATGTACTTCTCTAGACTGTCAGCTCCTGGGCTCAGTGCAGCTGCTTTCCAGTAACACCATCCTGCAGTTATTATTGTTCTTTCTTTTCTTCATAATTAACATACATTCTGACAATTCCTTCCTTTTTACCTGAGCTGAGAAAAGGTATTTATAGCTAAAGACAGTTCAGTTTGGGGTTTATGGACTCCGATACACGGGAGAATGTCCAATAAAAATCTCCAATGAATGGTTGCCCCCTCTGCCCCTTTATTATACCCCAGTCCTCCCTCTGTCCTTCTATTATACCCCAATCCCCCGTCTGCTCCTTTATTATATCCCAATCCCCCCCTCTGTCCTTCTATTATACCCCAATCCTCCCTCTGTCCTTCTATTATACCCCAATCCTCCCTCTGCCTCTTTATTATATCCCAATCCTCCCTCTGTCCTTCTATTATACCCCAATCCTCCCTCTGCCTCTTTATTATATCCCAATCCTCCCTCTGTCCTTCTATTATACCCCAATCCCCCCTCTTCTCCTTTATTATAACCCAATCCCCCCTCTGTCCTTCTATTATACCCCAATCCCCCCTCTGTCCTTCTATTATATCCCAATCCTCCCCTCTGTCCTTCTATTATACCCCAATCCCCCCTCTTCTCCTTTATTATAACCCAATCCCCCCTCTGTCCTTCTATTATACCCCAATCCCTCCCTCTGTCCTTCTATTATACCCCAATCCCCCCCCTTGTCCTATTATACCCCAATCCTCCCCTCTGTCCTTCTATTATACCCCAACCCCCCCCCCCTCTGTCCTTCTATTATACCCCAATCCTCCCCTCTGTCCTTCTATTATACCCCAATCCTCCCTCTGCCTCTTTATTATACCCCAATCCCCCCTCTTCTCCTTTATTATAACCCAATCCCCCCTCTGTCCTTCTATTATACCCCAATCCTCCCTCTGTCCTTCTATTATACCCCAATCCTCCCTCTGTCCTTCTATTATACCCCAATCCCCCCTCTGTCCTTCTATTATACCCCAATCCTCCCCTCTGTCCTTCTATTATACCCCAATCCTCCCCTCTGTCCTTCTATTATACCCCAATCCTCCCTCTGTCCTTCTATTATACCCCAATCCCCCCCTCTGTCCTTCTATTATACCCCAATCCTCCCCTCTGTCCTTCTATTATACCCCAATCCTCCCCTCTGTCTTTCTATTATACCCCAATCCTCCCCTCTGTCCTTCTATTATACCCCAATCCCCCCTCTGTCCTTCTATTATACCCCAATCCTCCCCTCTGTCCTTCTATTATACCCCAATCCTCCCCTCTGTCCTTCTATTATACCCCAATCCTCCCCTCTGTCTTTCTATTATACCCCAATCCTCCCCTCTGTCTTTCTATTATACCCCAATCCTCCCCTCTGTCCTTCTATTATACCCCAATCCCCCCTCTGTCCTTCTATTATACCCCAATCCTCCCCTCTGTCCTTCTATTATACCCCAATCCTCCCTCTGTCCTTCTATTATACCCCAATCCCCCCTCTGTCCTTCTATTATACCCCAATCCTCCCCTCTGTCCTTCTATTATACCCCAATCCTCCCTCTGTCCTTCTATTATACCCCAATCCTCCCCTCTGTCCTTCTATTATACCCCAATCCTCCCTCTGCCTCTTTATTATATCCCAATCCTCCCTCTGTCCTTCTATTATACCCCAATCCCCCCTCTTCTCCTTTATTATAACCCAATCCCCCCTCTGTCCTTCTATTATACCCCAATCCCCCCTCTGTCCTTCTATTATATCCCAATCCTCCCCTCTGTCCTTCTATTATACCCCAATCCCCCCTCTTCTCCTTTATTATAACCCAATCCCCCCTCTGTCCTTCTATTATACCCCAATCCCTCCCTCTGTCCTTCTATTATACCCCAATCCCCCCCCTTGTCCTATTATACCCCAATCCTCCCCTCTGTCCTTCTATTATACCCCAACCCCCCCCCCCTCTGTCCTTCTATTATACCCCAATCCTCCCCTCTGTCCTTCTATTATACCCCAATCCTCCCTCTGCCTCTTTATTATACCCCAATCCCCCCTCTTCTCCTTTATTATAACCCAATCCCCCCTCTGTCCTTCTATTATACCCCAATCCCCTCTCTGTCCTTCTATTATACCCCAATCCTCCCTCTGTCCTTCTATTATACCCCAATCCTCCCTCTGTCCTTCTATTATACCCCAATCCCCCCTCTGTCCTTCTATTATACCCCAATCCTCCCCTCTGTCCTTCTATTATACCCCAATCCTCCCCTCTGTCCTTCTATTATACCCCAATCCTCCCTCTGTCCTTCTATTATACCCCAATCCCCCCCTCTGTCCTTCTATTATACCCCAATCCTCCCCTCTGTCCTTCTATTATACCCCAATCCTCCCCTCTGTCTTTCTATTATACCCCAATCCTCCCCTCTGTCCTTCTATTATACCCCAATCCCCCCTCTGTCCTTCTATTATACCCCAATCCTCCCCTCTGTCCTTCTATTATACCCCAATCCTCCCCTCTGTCCTTCTATTATACCCCAATCCTCCCCTCTGTCTTTCTATTATACCCCAATCCTCCCCTCTGTCTTTCTATTATACCCCAATCCTCCCCTCTGTCCTTCTATTATACCCCAATCCCCCCTCTGTCCTTCTATTATACCCCAATCCTCCCCTCTGTCCTTCTATTATACCCCAATCCTCCCTCTGTCCTTCTATTATACCCCAATCCCCCCTCTGTCCTTCTATTATACCCCAATCCTCCCCTCTGTCCTTCTATTATACCCCAATCCTCCCTCTGTCCTTCTATTATACCCCAATCCTCCCCTCTGTCCTTCTATTATACCCCAATCCTCCCTCTGCCTCTTTATTATATCCCAATCCTCCCTCTGTCCTTCTATTATACCCCAATCCCCCCTCTTCTCCTTTATTATAACCCAATCCCCCCTCTGTCCTTCTATTATACCCCAATCCCCCCTCTGTCCTTCTATTATATCCCAATCCTCCCCTCTGTCCTTCTATTATACCCCAATCCCCCCTCTTCTCCTTTATTATAACCCAATCCCCCCTCTGTCCTTCTATTATACCCCAATCCCTCCCTCTGTCCTTCTATTATACCCCAATCCCCCCCCTTGTCCTATTATACCCCAATCCTCCCCTCTGTCCTTCTATTATACCCCAACCCCCCCCCCCTCTGTCCTTCTATTATACCCCAATCCTCCCCTCTGTCCTTCTATTATACCCCAATCCTCCCTCTGCCTCTTTATTATACCCCAATCCCCCCTCTTCTCCTTTATTATAACCCAATCCCCCCTCTGTCCTTCTATTATACCCCAATCCCCCCTCTGTCCTTCTATTATACCCCAATCCTCCCTCTGTCCTTCTATTATACCCCAATCCTCCCTCTGTCCTTCTATTATACCCCAATCCCCCCTCTGTCCTTCTATTATACCCCAATCCTCCCCTCTGTCCTTCTATTATACCCCAATCCTCCCCTCTGTCCTTCTATTATACCCCAATCCTCCCTCTGTCCTTCTATTATACCCCAATCCCCCCCTCTGTCCTTCTATTATACCCCAATCCTCCCCTCTGTCCTTCTATTATACCCCAATCCTCCCCTCTGTCTTTCTATTATACCCCAATCCTCCCCTCTGTCCTTCTATTATACCCCAATCCCCCCTCTGTCCTTCTATTATACCCCAATCCTCCCCTCTGTCCTTCTATTATACCCCAATCCTCCCCTCTGTCCTTCTATTATACCCCAATCCTCCCCTCTGTCTTTCTATTATACCCCAATCCTCCCCTCTGTCTTTCTATTATACCCCAATCCTCCCCTCTGTCCTTCTATTATACCCCAATCCCCCCTCTGTCCTTCTATTATACCCCAATCCTCCCCTCTGTCCTTCTATTATACCCCAATCCTCCCTCTGTCCTTCTATTATACCCCAATCCCCCCTCTGTCCTTCTATTATACCCCAATCCTCCCCTCTGTCCTTCTATTATACCCCAATCCTCCCTCTGTCCTTCTATTATACCCCAATCCTCCCCTCTGTCCTTCTATTATACCCCAATCCTCCCCTCTGTCCTTCTATTATACCCCAATCCTCCCTCTGTCCTTCTATTATACCCCAATCCTCCCTCTGTCCTTCTATTATACCCCAATCCTCCCCTCTGTCCTTCTATTATACCCCAATCCCCCCCTCTGTCCTTCTATTATACCCCAATCCTCCCCTCTGTCCTTCTATTATACCCCAATCCCCCCCTCTGTCCTTCTATTATACCCCAATCCTCCCCTCTGTCCTTCTATTATACCCCAATCCTCCCCTCTGTCTTTCTATTATACCCCAATCCTCCCCTCTGTCCTTCTATTATACCCCAATCCTCCCCTCTGTCCTTCTATTATACCCCAATCCCCCCTCTGTCCTTCTATTATACCCCAATCCTCCCCTCTGTCCTTCTATTATACCCCAATCCTCCCCTCTGTCCTTCTATTATACCCCAATCCTCCCCTCTGTCTTTCTATTATACCCCAATCCTCCCCTCTGTCCTTCTATTATACCCCAATCCCCCCTCTGTCCTTCTATTATACCCCAATCCTCCCCTCTGTCCTTCTATTATACCCCAATCCTCCCCTCTGTCCTTCTATTATACCCCAATCCTCCCCTCTGTCCTTCTATTATACCCCAATCCTCCCTCTGTCCTTCTATTATACCCCAATCCTCCCCTCTGTCCTTCTATTATACCCCAATCCCCCCTCTGTCCTTCTATTATACCCCAATCCTCCCCTCTGTCCTTCTATTATACTCCAATCCCCCCCTCTGCCCTTCTATTATACCCCAATCCTCCCCTCTGTCCTTCTATTATACCCCAATCCCCCCCTCTGTCCTTCTATTATACCCCAATCCCCCCCTCTGTCCTTCTATTATACTTCAATTCTTCCTTTTTATTAAAATGTTCAGTTACTTCCTGGTTTCTGGCCTATGCCAAATTGATGTCATACATCCCAGGAGCCTTCATGAGAGGAGGGGCTCTAGGGCAGATGGATCCCAGGAAGTAAATGGTTCATTAATCATTTGCCCTTACTGAAGATGGCTGCAGCTAGAAATGTTGGGTTGATTTCTCAGCAAAATAAGACATGGGTGGAGACATGGATGGATAAATGGAAGGAGATATGGAGGGGTGGATGGATGAAGACATGGAGGGATGGATGGATGGAGACATGGAGGGATGGATGGATGGAGACATGGATGGATGGATGGAGACATGGAGGGATGGAGACATGAATGGATGGATGGAGACATGGAGGGATGGATGGATGGAGACATGGAGGGATGGATGGATGGATACATGGATGGATGGAGACATGCATGGAGAGATGGAGGGATGGATAGAGACATGGAGGGATGAATGGATGGAGACATGGAGGGAGGGATGGAGACATGGAGGGAGGGATGGAGACATGGATGGAGGGATAGATGGAGACATGGGTGGAGAGATGGAGACATAGAGGGATGGAGACATGGTTGGAGGGATGGAGACATGGAGGGAGGGATGGAGACATAGAGGGATGGAGAGATGGAGACATGGGTGGAGGGATGGAGACATGGAGGAATGGAGACATGGATGGATGGAGACATGGAGGGATGGATGGATGGAGACATGGAGGGATGGAGACATGGAGGGATGGATGGAGACATGGAGGGATGGATGGAGACATGAAGGGATGGATGGAGACATGGATGGAGAGATGGAGACATGGAGGGATAGATGGATGGTTAGAGACATGGATGGATGGTTGGAGACATGGATGGAGGGATGGATGGAGACATGGAAACATGGAGGGATGGATGGATGGAGACATGGAGGGATGGATGGATGGATGGAGAAGTGGAGGGATGGATGGATGGATGGTTGGAGGGATGGATGGAGACATGGATGGATGGAGACATGGAGGGATGGATGGATGGAGACGTGGAGGGATAGATGGATGGAGACATGGAGGGATGGAGACATGGAGGGATGGATTGATGGAGACATGGAGGGATGGATGGAGACGTGGAGGGATGGATGGAGACGTGGAGGGATGGATGGATGGAGACATGGAGGGAGGGATGGATGGATGGAGACATGGAGGGATGGATGGATGGAGACGTGGAGGGATGGATGGAGACATGGAGGGATGGATGGATGGAGACATGGAGGGATGGATGGAGACATGGAGGGATGGAGACGTGGAGGGATGGATGGATGGAGACATGGAGGGATGGATGGAGACGTGGAGGGATGGAGACGTGGAGGGATGGATGGATGGAGACATGGAGGGATGGATGGAGACATGGAGGGATGGATGGATGGAGACGTGGAGGGATGGATGGAGACATGGAGGGATGGATGGAGACGTGGAGGGATGGATGGATGGAGACGTGGAGGGATGGATGGATGGAGACGTGGAGGGATGGATGGATGGAGACATGGAGGGATGGATGGAGACGTGGAGGGATGGAGACGTGGAGGGATGAATGGATGGAGACGTGGAGGTAGGGATGGATGGAGACGTGGAGGGATGGATGGATGGAGACGTGGATGGATGGATGGAGACGTGGAGGGATGGATGGATGGAGACGTGGAGGGATGGAGACATGGAAGGATGGAGACATGGAGGGATGGATGGATGGAGACATGGAGGGATGGATGGATGGAGACGTGGAGGGATGGATGGAGACATGGAGGGATGGATGGATGGAGACATGGAGGGATGGATGGAGACATGGAGGGATGGATGGATGGAGACATGGAGACGTGGAGGGATGGATGGATGGAGACGTGGAGGGATGGATGGAGACATGGAGGGATGGATGGATGGAGACATGGAGGGATGGATGGAGACGTGGAGGGATGGATGGATGGAGACGTGGAGGGATGGATGGAGACATGGAGGGATGGATGGATGGAGACATGGAGGGATGGATGGAGACGTGGAGGGATGGATGGATGGAGACATGGAGGGATGGATGGAGACGTGGAGGGAGGGATGGATGGAGACATGGAGGGATGGATGGATGGAGACGTGGAGGGATGGATGGAGACATGGAGGGATGGATGGATGGAGACATGGAGGGATGGATGGAGACGTGGAGGGATGGATGGATGGAGACATGGAGGGATGGATGGAGACGTGGAGGGATGGATGGATGGAGACATGGAGGGATGGATGGAGACATGGAGGGATGGATGGAGACGTGGAGGGATGGATGGATGGAGACGTGGAGGGATGGATGGATGGAGACATGGAGGGATGGATGGATGGAGACGTGGAGAGATGGATGGAGACGTGGAGGGATGGATGGATGGAGACATGGAGGGATGGATGGAGACATGGAGGGATGGATGGATGGAGACATGGAGACGTGGAGGGATGGATGGATGGAGACGTGGAGGGATGGATGGAGACATGGAGGGATGGATGGATGGAGACATGGAGGGATGGATGGAGACGTGGAGGGATGGATGGATGGAGACGTGGAGGGATGGATGGAGACATGGAGGGATGGATGGATGGAGACATGGAGGGATGGATGGAGACGTGGAGGGATGGATGGATGGAGACATGGAGGGATGGATGGAGACGTGGAGGGAGGGATGGATGGAGACATGGAGGGATGGATGGATGGAGACGTGGAGGGATGGATGGAGACATGGAGGGATGGATGGATGGAGACATGGAGGGATGGATGGAGACGTGGAGGGATGGATGGATGGAGACATGGAGGGATGGATGGAGACGTGGAGGGATGGATGGAGACGTGGAGGGATGGATGGATGGAGACATGGAGGGATGGATGGAGACATGGAGGGATGGATGGAGACGTGGAGGGATGGATGGATGGAGACGTGGAGGGATGGATGGATGGAGACATGGAGGGATGGATGGATGGAGACGTGGAGGGATGGATGGAGACGTGGAGGGATGGATGGATGGAGACGTGGAGGGATGGATGGATGGAGACGTGGAGGGATGGATGGAGACGTGGAGGGATGGATGGAGACGTGGAGGGATGGATGGATGGAGACGTGGAGGGATGGATGGATGGAGACGTGGAGGGATGGATGGAGACGTGGAGGGATGGATGGATGGAGACGTGGAGGGATGGATGGATGGAGACATGGAGGGATGGATGGATGGAGACGTGGAGAGATGGATGGAGACGTGGAGGGATGGATGGATGGAGACGTGGAGGGATGGATGGATGGAGACATGGAGGGATGGATGGATGGAGACGTGGAGGGATGGATGGATGGAGACGTGGAGGGATGGATGGAGACATGGAGGGATGGATGGATGGAGACATGGAGGGATGGATGGAGACATGGAGGGATGGATGGATGGAGACGTGGAGGGATGGATGGAGACATGGAGGGATGGATGGATGGAGACATGGAGGGATGGATGGAGACGTGGAGGGATGGATGGATGGAGACATGGAGGGATGGATGGAGACGTGGAGGGAGGGATGGATGGAGACATGGAGGGATGGATGGATGGAGACGTGGAGGGATGGATGGAGACATGGAGGGATGGATGGATGGAGACATGGAGGGATGGATGGAGACGTGGAGGGATGGATGGATGGAGACATGGAGGGATGGATGGAGACGTGGAGGGATGGATGGAGACGTGGAGGGATGGATGGATGGAGACATGGAGGGATGGATGGAGACATGGAGGGATGGATGGAGACGTGGAGGGATGGATGGATGGAGACGTGGAGGGATGGATGGATGGAGACATGGAGGGATGGATGGATGGAGACGTGGAGGGATGGATGGAGACGTGGAGGGATGGATGGATGGAGACATGGAGGGATGGATGGATGGAGACGTGGAGGGATGGATGGAGACGTGGAGGGATGGATGGAGACGTGGAGGGATGGATGGATGGAGACGTGGAGGGATGGATGGATGGAGACATGGAGGGATGGATGGATGGAGACGTGGAGGGATGGATGGAGACGTGGAGGGATGGATGGATGGAGACGTGGAGGGATGGATGGATGGAGACATGGAGGGATGGATGGATGGAGACGTGGAGGGATGGATGGATGGGGGAATTTGCTTTGATAATTTAAATGAAGTAAAAAGTGTTTTCGGCGCTCAGATAAAGTTTCGGTAGCACACAATGCCGCACTTCTCCATTGTTTAGCTCCCATCTGATTGGTCGGGTGACTGGAGCGCGTCACCTGAGATTAGAAGGGTAAAGAGCAGAATAGGGCCCAGTTGTCCAGTGAGCGGCCCGGTGTGACACCTTTAGGGTTGTGGTCATGGAGGTGGATGGAGCTGCTTCTCGGGAGGTCTGGTGGAGGGTCTCCAGTAACAGCTGAGATCATCCTTCACCTGGCGGCTCCTGAGAAGGGGAGATGAAATGAGCCGTCTGAGCGCCCTCACTGTGCACACAATGCATGCTGGGATCACATGACTCACACCCAGGTGACGCCATACCTGTGCCAGAGAACCCAGCATGTCCTAATATGGAGTGCGTCATGAGACAGGTGATCTCCGCAATCCCACCTGACCTCATGTGCCCCCACCCACTACAACAACACTCTACATTCCACACCTCTGACTCTGCACAGTACTACTTCTCTTGTCTTGTATGTCGGGTGTAATTCTCAGTATCTGTTCTTATTCTGTATGTATGGACTCTGCACAGTACCACTTCTCTTGTCCTGTATGTCGGGTGTAATTCTCGGTATCTGTTCTTATTCTGTATGTATGGACTCTGCACAGTACTACTTCTCTTGTCCTGTATGTCGGGTGTAATTCTCGGTATCTGTTCTTATTCTGTATGTATGGACTCTGCACAGTACCACTTCTCTTGTCCTGTATGTCGGGTGTAATTCTCGGTATCTGTTCTTATTCTGTATGTATGGACTCTGCACAGTACCACTTCTCTTGTCCTGTATGCCGGGTGTAATTTTCGGTATCTGTTCTTATTCTGTATGTATGGACTCTGCACAGTACCACTTCTCTTGTCCTGTATGTCGGGTGTAATTCTCGGTATCTCTTCTTATTCTGTATGTATGGACTCTGCACAGTACCACTTCTCTTGTCCTGTATGCCGGGTGTAATTCTCGGTATCTGTTCTTATTCTGTATGTATGGACTCTGCACAGTAACACTTCTCTTGTCCTGTATGTTGGGTGTAATTCTCGGTATCTGTTCTTATTCTGTATGTATGGACTCTGCACAGTACCACTTCTCTTGTCCTGTATGTCGGGTGTAATTCTCGGTATCTGTTCTTATTCTGTATGTATGGACTCTGCACAGTACCACTTCTCTTGTCCTGTATGTCGGGTGTAATTCTCGGTATCTGTTCTTATTCTGTATGTATGGACTCTGCACAGTACCACTTCTCTTGTCCTGTATGTCGGGTGTAATTCTCGGTATCTGTTCTTATTCTATATGTATGGACTCTGCACAGTACTACTTCTCTTGTCCTGTATGTTGGGTGTAATTCTCGGTATCTGATGTCGGTGATAATCCTCCTAACCCTTGCTCCTCCATTGAGTGTGACGTCATGCCCTCCCTCTGGGAGGCGCTGTCACTGGAGGTCACATTCCTGACATGTCCCGGGCTGAGTTCGGAGGACACGCAGCGTTTGTGGAATTATCGGCCTCTTAATGGCTCTGCGGAATTCTCTCACAAATTCTCCCCGAGCCGAAAGTACCTTCAACTTTGCAGCGAGACGCGGGGGCGCCACGGCAACACGCCGACCTCTGAGAATAGAACAAACGTTAGAGGGGAACTCCAGACACAAAATCTATTCTGCGATTGTAATCCTCAGTAGCTGCAAAGGATATAAATTCACTCTGCGAGCACTAAATGCCTTTTTTTTTTACAAACCCAGATATTACCTTGTAAAAGAAGCAGTGACATCATCACTGTGCTGTACGCAACCTGTGCATGAGGCAGAGCTCTGGGAGGGACCCAGAAGACTCCAACCACTGCAGAAAACCGTCAGGAGGGGTGGAGACAGGACCAATCAGCCGTCACAAGGAGAAAAAGCTACAGTAAGGGTGGAGACAAGACCAATCGGCCAGAAGAAAGAGAGCTACAGGAGGGGTGGAGACAAGATCAATCAGCCGGAACAAGGAGAGAGCTACAGGATTGGGCGGAGACAAGATCAATCAGCCGGGACAAGGAGAGAGCTACAGGAGGGGGCGGAGACAAGATCAATCAGCCAGCACAAGGAGAGAGCTACAGGAGGGGCGGAGACAAGATCAATCAGCCGGTACAAGGAGAGAGCTACAGGAGGGGCGGAGACAAGATCAATCAGCTGCAACAAGGAGAGAGCTACAGGAGGGGCGGAGACAAGATCAATCAGCCGCCACAAGGAGAGAGCTACAGGAGGGGCGGAGACAAGATCAATCAGCCGGCACAAGGAGAGAGCTACAGGAGGGGCGGAGACAAGATCAATCAGCTGCAACAAGGAGAGAGCTACAGGAGGGGCGGAGACAAGATCAATCAGCCGCCACAAGGAGAGAGCTACAGGAGGAATGAGGACGAGATCAATCAGCCGGCACAAGGAGAGAGCTACAGGAGGGGCGGAGACAAGATCAATTAGCCGGCAAAAGGAGAGAGCTACAGGAGGGGCGGAGACAAGATCAATCAGCCGGCACAAGGAGAGAGCTACAGGAGGGGCAGAGACAAGATCAATCAGCCGGTACAAGGAGAGAGCTACAGGAGGGGCGGAGACAAGATCAATCAGCCGGTACAAGGAGAGAGCTACAGGAGGGGCGGAGACAAGATCAATCAGCCGGTACAAGGAGAGAGCTACAGGAGGTGAGGAGACAATATCAATCAGCCGGTACAAGGAGAGAGCTACAGGAGGGGCGGAGACAAGATCAATCAGCTGCAACAAGGAGAGAGCTACAGGAGGGGCGGAGACAAGATCAATCAGCCGCCACAAGGAGAGAGCTACAGGAGGAATGAGGACGAGATCAATCAGCCGGCACAAGGAGAGAGCTACAGGAGGGGCGGAGATGAGATCAATTAGCCGGCAAAAGGAGAGAGCTACAGAAGGGGCGGAGACAAGATCAATCAGCCGGCACAAGGAGAGAGCTACAGGAGGGGGCGGAGACAAGATCAATCAGCCGGTACAAGGAGAGAGCTACAGGAGGGGCGGAGACAAGATTAATCAGCCGGTACAAGGAGAGAGCTACAGGAGGGGCAGAGACAAGATCAATAAGCCGGTACAAGGAGAGAGCTATAGGAGGGTGGAGACAAGATCAATCAGCCGGTACAAGGAGAGAGCTATAGGAGGGTGGAGACAAGATCAATCAACCGGTACAAGGAGAGAGCTATAGGAGGGTGGAGACAAGATCAATCAGCCGGCACAAGGAGAGAGCTACAGGAGGGGCGGAGACGAGATCAATTAGCCGGCAAAAGGAGAGAGCTACAGGAGGGGCGGAGACAAGATCAATCAGCCGGCACAAGGAGAGAGCTACAGGAGGGGCAGAGACAAGATCAATCAGCCGGTACAAGGAGAGAGCTACAGGAGGGGCGGAGACAAGATCAATCAGCCGGTACAAGGAGCGAGCTACAGGAGGGGCGGAGACAAGATCAATCAGCTGCAACAAGGAGAGAGCTACAGGAGGGGCGGAGACAAGATCAATCAGCCGCCACAAGGAGAGAGCTACAGGAGGAATGAGGACGAGATCAATCAGCCGGCACAAGGAGAGAGCTACAGGAGGGGCGGAGACGAGATCAATTAGCCGGCAAAAGGAGAGAGCTACAGGAGGGGCGGAGACAAGATCAATCAGCCGGTACAAGGAGAGAGCTACAGGAGGGGCGGAGACAAGATCAATCAGCCGGTACAAGGAGAGAGCTACAGGAGGGGCGGAGACAAGATCAATCAGCCGGTACAAGGAGAGAGCTACAGGAGGGGCGGAGACAAGATCAATCAGCCGGTACAAGGAGAGAGCTACAGGAGGTGAGGAGACAATATCAATCAGCCGGCACAAGGAGAGAGCTACAGGAGGGCGGAGACAAGATCAATCAGCCGGCACAAGGAGAGAGCTACAGGAGGGGCGGAGACAAGATCAATCAGCTGGGACAAGGAGAAAGCTACAGGAGGGGCGGAGACAAGATCAATCAGCCGGCACAAGGAGAGAGCTACAGGGGGGCGGAGACAAGATCAATCAGCCGGTACAAGGAGAGAGCTACAGGAGGGGAGGAGACAAGATCAATCAGCCGGTACAAGGAGAGAGCTATAGGAGGGCGGAGACAAGATCAATCAGCCGGTACAAGGAGAGAGCTACAGGAGGAACAGAGACAAGATCAATCATCCGGCACAAGGAGAGAGCTACAGGGGGGGCGGAGACAAGATCAATAAGCCGGTACAAGGAGAGAGCTATAGGAGGGTGGAGACAAGATCAATCAGCCGGTACAAGGAGAGAGCTATAGGAGGGCGGAGACAAGATCAATCAGCCGGAAAAAGGAGAGAGCTACAGGAGGGGCGGAGACATAATCAATCAGCCGGTACAAGGAGAGAGCTACAGGAGGGGCGGAAACAAGATCAATCAGCCGGAACAAGGAGAGAGCTACAGGAGGGGTGGAGACAAGATCAATCAGCCGGCACAAGGAGAGAGCTACAGGAGGAACGGAGACAAGATCAATCAGCCGGTACAAGGCGAGAGCTACAGGAGGGGAGGAGACAAGATCAATAAGCCGGTACAAGGAGAGAGCTATAGGAGGGCGGAGACAAGATCAATCAGCCGGTACAAGGAGAGAGCTATAGGAGGGCGGAGACAAGATCAATCAGCCGGTACAAGGCGAGAGCTACAGGAGGGGAGGAGACAAGATCAATAAGCCGGTACAAGGAGAGAGCTATAGGAGGGCGGAGACAAGATCAATCAGCCGGTACAAGGAGAGAGCTATAGGAGGGCGGAGACAAGATCAATCAGCCGGTACAAGGAGAGAGCTATAGGAGGGCGGAGACAAGATCAATCAGCCGGTACAAGGAGAGAGCTACAGGAGGGGCGGAGACAAGATCAATCAGCTGCAACAAGGAGAGAGCTACAGGAGGAATGGAGACAAGATCAATCAGCCGGCACAAGGAGAGAGCTACAGGAGGGGTGGAGACAAGATCAATCAGCTGCAACAAGGAGAGAGCTACAGGAGGAACGGAGACAAGATCAATCAGCCAGCACAAGGAGAGAGCTACAGGAGGGGTGGAGACAAGATCAATTAGCCGGCACAAGGAGAGAGCTACAGGAGGGGCGGAGACAAGATCAATTAGCCGACACAAGGAGAGAGCTACAGGAGGGGCGGAGACAAGATCAATTAGCCGGTACAAGGAGAGAGCTATAGGAGGGCAGAGACAAGATCAATCAGCCGGTACAAGGAGAGAGCTATAGGAGGGCGGAGACAAGATCAATCAGCCGGCAAAAGGAGAGAGCTACAGGAGGGGCGGAGACATAATCAATCAGCCAGTACAAGGAGAGAGCTACAGGAGGGGCGGAGACAAGATCAATCAGCCGGTACAAGGCGAGAGCTACAGGAGGGGAGGAGACAAGATCAATAAGCAGGTACAAGGAGAGAGCTACAGGAGGGGAGGAGACAAGATCAATCAGCCGGAACAAGGAGAGAGCTACAGGAGGAACGGAGACAAGATCAATCAGCCGGTACAAGGAGAGAGCTACAGGAGGGGCGGAGACAAGATCAATCAGCCGGTACAAGGCGAGAGCTACAGGAGGGGAGGAGACAAGATCAATCAGCCGGAACAAGGAGAGAGCTACAGGAGGAACGGAGACAAGATCAATCAGCCGGTACAAGGAGAGAGCTACAGGAGGAACGGAGACAAGATCAATCAGCCGGTACAAGGCGAGAGCTACAGGAGGGGAGGAGACAAGATCAATAAGCCGGTACAAGGAGAGAGCTATAGGAGGGCGGAGACAAGATCAATCAGCCGGTACAAGGAGAGAGCTATAGGAGGGCGGAGACAAGATCAATCAGCCGGTACAAGGAGAGAGCTATAGGAGGGCGGAGACAAGATCAATCAGCCGGTACAAGGAGAGAGCTATAGGAGGGCGGAGACAAGATCAATCAGCCGGTACAAGGAGAGAGCTATAGGAGGGCGGAGACAGGACCAATCATCTGGCGCAAGGAGAGAGAGCAGAGCTGTGGAACGAACGAAAAAGACTCCACCCACTACAGAATATCACAGGAGGGGGAGGAGACAAGATCAAGCATCCGGCACAAGGAGAGAGCAGAGCTTTGGAGGGAACCCAGAAGACTCCACCCACTACAAAAGAGGGTGGAGACAAGACCAATCAGCTTGCACACAAGGAGAGAAAGAGAGCAGAGCTGTGGGAGGGACCAGAAGAATCCACCCAGTACAGGAAACTATAGGAGAGGCGGAGACAAGACTGGTCACTCTGCGCAAGGAGAGAGCGCAGAGCTGTGGGAGTGGCCCAGAAGACTCCACCCACTATAAAAGAAACTACAGGAGGGGGAGGAGACAAGATCAATCGGCCTGCACAAGGAGAGAGAGCAGAGCTGTGGGAGGGCCCCAGAAGATTCCACCCACTATAGAATACTACAGGAGGGGGCGGAAACAAGACCCCCGCACCAGGAGAGAGAGCAGCAGTGGGCGGTCTTTATTACAGGAAGTCTCATTGCTGGATTACTGCTCAGATCTGGAAGAAATACACAAAGCTCACCAAGATTCAGGAAGAAGACACACGAGGAATGGATTTATTATCCCCGAATAGCTTTAGTGTGAGTACGGCAGTGACCAGTATCTAGTTTTTTATTTTTCACTTTATTTTATTTTTTTGAATAATTTTTTTACAATATTATTTATCATTATTTTGACAAGTGCTCTGTGCTAAGAGATTTCCTGATCATTCACAAACTGAAGCATAGAAAACACAGTTTACTATGCTCCAGTTATGAATGGACACAGGAGCGATCGGTACTCATCACTCACTGTGCTCATTCAGAGAAGGGCAGGGATCGGTAGATTACCTAATTTCCAGCCCCTTCCCCCCCGTGCTCCATCCAGAAACATCCTCTGTAGCAACCAGAGGGAGAGGAGAGGAGGGAAGCCGGAAGCCCTGCTGGGGGGTGGACCAGGGGAGCACACAAGGGACAGGAGGGGCAGTTGGGGGTGGCATATACAGGTACTGATCCCCTGTATTTTCCGGCTATGGCAGTTGAATTCCGGCAGGAGCGAGAGGAGGGTAGCCGAAAGCCCTGCTGGGGGGTGGACCAGGGGAGCACACAAGGGACAGGAGGAGCAGTTGGGGGTGGCATATACTGGTACTGATCCCCTGTATCTTCCTGCTATGGCAGTTGAATGCTGGCAGGAGGGAAGCCGGAAGCCCTGCTGGGGGGCGGACCAGGGGAGCACACAAGGGACAGGAGGTGCAATGGGGGTAGCATATACCAGTACCGATCCCCTGTATCTTCCTGCTATGGCAGTTGAATCCCGGTGTCCTATCATATACAGTCCCCCATCGGATAGTGTCCGCTGTGTACTGCGCATGCGCAGTACACAGCACACACAGATTCTGAAAATAGCCGAAGATGAACGGCGCTTGCGCCATGAGTCCAGGTTCTAGCGCCACCATCCAAGTGGACATAGAGTCGGAATATAAAAGAGCCGATCGCAGCGAGGCCGAGCCCGAAGCGTGGCGAGCCCGCGAGGGTCCCTCTAATTTTCCCATCCCTATGTCCGCTTGGATGGTGGGGCTACCACCTCGATATGCCAGAACACCGGCAAGAGGGAGAGGAGGGAAGCCAGAAGTCCTGCCGAGGGAAGGACCAGGGGAGCACACAAGGGACAGGAGGGGCAGTGGGGATGGTATATAACGGGACCGATCCCTTGTATCTTCCTCCAATGCCAGTTGAATGCCGGCAGGAGGGAGAGGAGAGGAGGGAAGCCGGAAGCCCTACAGAGGGAAGGACCAGGGGAGCACAAAAGGGACAGGAGGGGCAGTGGGGGTGGTATATACCGGCACCGATCCCCTGTATCTTCCTCCAATGGCAGTTGAATTCCGGCAGGAGGGAGAGAAGGGGAGGGAAGCCAGAAGTCCTGCTGGGGGGGTAGACCAGGGGAGCACACAAGTGACAGGAGGGGCAGTGGGGGTGGTATATACCGGTACGATCCCCTGTATCTTCCTCCAATGGCAGTTGAATTCCGGCAGGAGGGAGAGAAGGGGAGGGAAGCCAGAAGTCCTGCTGGGGGGGTAGACCAGGGGAGCACACAAGGGACAGGAGGGGCAGTGGGGGTGGTATATACCGGTACCAATCCCATGCATCTTCCTCCAGTGGCAGTTGAATTCTGGCAGGAGGGAGAGAAGAGGAAGGAAGCCAGTAGCCCTGCTGGGTGGCAGACCAGGGGAGCACACAAAGGACAAGAGGGGCAGTGGGGGGTGGTATATACCGGTACCGATCCCCTGTATCTTCCTGCTATGACAGCTGAAATCCGGCAGGAGGGAGAGGAGGAGAAGCCGGTTATTTCAGCAACCACAGGAGGAAAATACAGATTGGATCCAGTAAATGCCTCCCCCGCTGCCCCGCCTCTTCAGTTTATGGGGGTCAGCAAGGAAGGGCCGCAGTTTACCCATCACCCAATGTCGCGTTGGACGTTTAGATCATGATCAACGAGTTGCCGACACCCTGGAGGAGGAACAAGACCTGTTCCTGACCTGTATGTAGCACAGACAAAATGGGGTCCTCTTCCTTGCCAGACAGGGCTGTGCTGTTTAAATCTTAGGACTGGATGGACAGAACTACAAAACAGCTCCGATATATATTTATTCTGTTTGCCTGGAGTCAAGCCTTTAATCTCAGGTGAAATATTTACTACCATAGAGGTAGGTAGATGGAGGAGGGTGGGATGTGATATCAGATGTACATGCTGGGAATGTAGCGTCCCCCTATGAAGAAGAACCATCTATGGCCACCTGACCATGCCTGGCAGAGTCGTCTAGAGACGGAAACCCCCCCCTCTCCCCCCTGTCTCTGGAATGAGGGGGGGGTGGGGGGAGGGTTATGGGAAAGTCCCAATAAAAGTTCTTGAAGGGATAAAACTTTTATGACTTTGCCCATTTCCCCGAATCTGCCCCGCAGGCCGGCATCAATCGGCTGTTTGTCCTGAATCCTGGCCACAGCCCGGCCTGCCGGTGATCTCACACCCCGGGAATGTGGCAGAAGCTTCACAAACATCAATATCACACCCTGAAGAAAGTCCCCTCATTGTGCCGGACCCCGCTATACCCAGCACTGCGCCCCCCTCAGACACCCGGAGGAACTGGAGTAATACGGGACCTCTTCCTAATCACATCCCAGTATTGTATATATTATACTGGTTTATATAGCACTGACATATACCGCAGCGCTGTATAGAGATCACCAAGGCAGTCACATGAGTCTCTGTACCAGAGGAGCTTACACTCTAATGTCCCCTCCCCCCACAGTCACATCAGTCTCTCTACCAGAGGAGCTTACACTCTAATGTCCCCTCCCCCCACAGTCAAATCAGTCTCTGTACAGAGGAGCTTACACTCTAATGTCCCCTCCCCCCCACAGTCACATCAGTCTCTGTACAGAGGAGCTTACACTCTAATGTCCCCCCCCACACAGTCACATCACTCTCTGTACAGAGGAGCTTACACTCTAATGCCCCCTCCCCCCAGGCACATCAGTCTCTGTACAGAGGAGCTTACACTCTAATGTCCCCTCCCCCCACAGTCACATCAGTCTCTGTACAGAGGAGCTTACACTCTAATGTCCCCCCCCCCCACAGTCACATCAGTCTCTGTACCAGAGGAGCTTACACTCTAATGTCCCCTCCCCCACAGTCACATCATTCTCTGCACCAGAGGAGCTTACACTCTAATGTCCCCCCCCCCCCCACAGTCACATCAGTCTATGTACAGAGGAGCTTACACTCTAATGTCCCCTCTCCCACAGTCACATCAGTCTCTGTACAGAGGAGCTTACGCTCTAATGTCCGCTCCCCCACAGTCACATCAGTCTCTGTACAGAGGAGCTTACACTCTAATGTCCCCTCTCCCACAGTCACATCAGTCTCTGTACAGAGGAGCTTACGCTCTAATGTCCGCTCCCCCCACAGTCACATCAGTCTCTGTACAGAGGAGCTTACACTCTAATGTCCCCTCCCCCCACAGTCACATCAGTCTCTGTACAGAGGAGCTTACACTCTAATGTCCCCTCCCCCCCCCCCACAGTCACATCAGTCTATGTACAGAGGAGCTTACACTCTAATGTCCCCTCCCCCACAGTCACATCATTCTCTGCACCAGAGGAGCTTACACTCTAATGTCCCCCCCCCCACAGTCACATCAGTCTATGTACAGAGGAGCTTACACTCTAATGTCCCCTCTCCCACAGTCACATCAGTCTCTGTACAGAGGAGCTTACACTCTAATGTCCCCTCTCCCCCACAGTCACATCAGTCTCTGTACAGAGGAGCTTACGCTCTAATGTCCGCTCCCCCCACAGTCACATCAGTCTCTGTACAGAGGAGCTTACACTCTAATGTCCCCTCCCCCCACAGTCACATCAGTCTCTGTACAGAGGAGCTTACACTCTAATGTCCCCTCCCCCCCACAGTCACATCAGTCTCTGTACAGAGGAGCTTACACTCTAATGTCCCCTCCCCCCACAGTCACATCAGTCTCTGTACCAGAGGAGCTTACACTCTAATGTCCCCTCCCCCACAGTCACATCATTCTCTGCACCAGAGGAGCTTACACTCTAATGTCCCCCCCCCCACAGTCACATCGGTCTATGTACAGAGGAGCTTACACTCTAATGTCCCCTCTCCCACAGTCACATCAGTCTCTGTACAGAGGAGCTTACGCTCTAATGTCCGCTCCCCCACAGTCACATCAGTCTCTGTACAGAGGAGCTTACACTCTAATGTCCCCTCTCCCACAGTCACATCAGTCTCTGTACAGAGGAGCTTACGCTCTAATGTCCGCTCCCCCCACAGTCACATCAGTCTCTGTACAGCGGAGCTTACACTCTAATGTCCCCTCCCCCCACAGTCACATCAGTCTCTGTACAGAGGAGCTTACACTCTAATGTCCCCTCCCCCCCCCCCCCCCACAGTCACATCAGTCTATGTACAGAGGAGCTTACACTCTAATGTCCCCTCCCCCACAGTCACATCATTCTCTGCACCAGAGGAGCTTACACTCTAATGTCCCCCCCCCCCACAGTCACATCAGTCTATGTACAGAGGAGCTTACACTCTAATGTCCCCTCTCCCACAGTCACATCAGTCTCTGTACAGAGGAGCTTACACTCTAATGTCCCCTCTCCCCCACAGTCACATCAGTCTCTGTACAGAGGAGCTTACGCTCTAATGTCCGCTCCCCCCACAGTCACATCAGTCTCTGTACAGAGGAGCTTACACTCTAATGTCCCCTCTCCCACAGTCACATCAGTCTCTGTACAGAGGAGCTTACGCTCTAATGTCCGCTCCCCCCACAGTCACATCAGTCTCTGTACAGCGGAGCTTACACTCTAATGTCCCCTCCCCCCACAGTCACATCAGTCTCTGTACAGAGGAGCTTACACTCTAATGTCCCCTCCCCCCCCCCCACAGTCACATCAGTCTATGTACAGAGGAGCTTACACTCTAATGTCCCCTCCCCCACAGTCACATCATTCTCTGCACCAGAGGAGCTTACACTCTAATGTCCCCCCCCCCACAGTCACATCAGTCTATGTACAGAGGAGCTTACACTCTAATGTCCCCTCTCCCACAGTCACATCAGTCTCTGTACAGAGGAGCTTACACTCTAATGTCCCCTCTCCCCCACAGTCACATCAGTCTCTGTACAGAGGAGCTTACGCTCTAATGTCCGCTCCCCCCACAGTCACATCAGTCTCTGTACAGAGGAGCTTACACTCTAATGTCCCCTCCCCCCACAGTCACATCAGTCTCTGTACAGAGGAGCTTACACTCTAATGTCCCCCCCCCCCCCCCACAGTCACATCAGTCTATGTACAGAGGAGCTTACACTCTAATGTCCCCTCCCCCCCACAGTCACATCAGTCTCTGTACAGAGGAGCTTACACTCTAATGTCCCCTCCCCCCCACAGTCACATCAGTCTCTGTACAGAGGAGCTTACACTCCAACGTCCCCTCCCCCACATACCGCCTTGATGTGGAATGATCCTTTCATATTCCATGCAGGAGTTTTGGATTGGTAATACGTTGGCACACCTCGGTTACCGGAGGGACGATTGTGTCAGTTAGTGACCTTCGATCCTCACCTCTGTGCTACTTGTAATCACATTCTTCACGCTCATAAACAACTTTTACTTGCTACATAAAAGCCGTTGGGGGTGCTACAAATCCCAGCATGGCCTGACAGGTGGAGGCACCCCGTGTTACATTATAAACGAGGCAGAGAAAAGTCCCACATCCAACAAAAACATCCACCCGGAAAAAAAACCCCAGCATGTATGGACCACAAGAGGTGGATACCCCACTTGCCCGACCAGGGTAGCTGCAGCCAACTCCTCGGAACACAAATGATGTTCCCTTCTCTTCCAGCTCTGGCCTCGGGAGAGAAAGCGAATATTCCAAATGTTTATTTTGATCTTAGATCTATATTGTACAGGCAAAGATGGTGGACACCTGACCATCATGTCTATATGATCTTCTTTGACATCTTGTTCCAGAACCATGGACATTATCATGGTGTTGCCCCCCCCCCCCCCCCCCCTCCTCTTTTGTGACTGTACCAGCCTTCACCCTCCTACGAAGGCTTTCCACAAGATTCTTGATTGTGTCTGTGGGAACCGGTGTCGGTTACGGATGTTGGATGCTTGCTGGCTCGTACACAGGACCTCACATTTGGGCAACCAAAAAAAAAAAAAAAAAACCTGGCTCATAATTGATGTTCCAGTTCATCCCAAAAGGTATTTGGTAGAGTTAAGGTCAGAGCTCTGTGCAGGACGTTCAACTTCCTCCACACCAAACTTGGATAAACTATGTCTTTCTAAAGCTGGCTTTGAGGTCCAGGTACTGACGGACCTGGCTCCCACATCAGGCCTCATGTAGGCCAAAGAAATTTTTTTTTATCTGGCTCACAACCTTCATTCCAGTTCATCCCAAAGGTGTTCAGTAGGATTGAGGTCAAAGCTCTGTGCAGGATGTTCGATTACCTCCACACCAAACTGGATAAACTATGTATTTCTAAAGCTGGCTTTGGGGTCCAGGTACTGATGGACTTGGCTCCCACATCAGGCCTCATGTAGGCTACCGAAAAATGATCTGGCTCAGAACCTTCATTCCAGTTCATCCCAGAGGTGTTCAGTAGGATTGAAGTCAAAGCTCTGTGCAGGATGTTCTACTTCCTCCACACCAAACTTGGATAAACTATGTCTTCTAAAGCTGGCTTTGAGGTCCAGGTACTGATAGACTTGGCTCCCACATCAGGCCTCATGTAGGCTACCGAAAAATGATCTGGCTCAGAACCTTCATTCCAGTTCATCCCAAAGGTGTTCAGTAGGATTGAGGTCAAAGCTCTGTGCAGGACGTTCAACTTCCTCCACACCAAACTTGGATAAACAATGTCTTTCTAAAGCTGGCTTTGAGGTCAGGTACTGATGGACCTGGCTCCCACATCAGGCCTCATGTAGGCTACCGAAAAATGATCTGGCTCACAACCTTCATTCCAGTTCATCCCAAAGGTGTTCAGTAGGATTGAGGTCAAAGCTCTGTGCAGGACGTTCAACTTCCTCCACACCAAACTTGGATAAACAATGTATTTCTAAAGCTGGCTTTGAGGTCCAGGTACTGACGGACCTGGCTCCTACATCGGGCCTCATGTGGGCCACCGAAACAAAAAAAAAAAAAGATCTGGCTCAGAACCTTCATTCAAGTTCATCCCAAAGGTGTTCAGTAGGATCGAGGTCAAAGCTCTGTGCAGGATGTTCTACTTCCTCCACACCAAACTTGGATAAACTATGTCTTTCTAAAGCTGGCTTTGAGGTCCAGGTACTGATGGACCTGGCCCCCACATCAGGGCTCGTGTAGGCCACCGAAATTTTTTTTATCTGGCTCACAACCTTCATTCCAGTTCATCCCAAAGGTGTTCAGTAGGATTGAGGTCAAAGCTCGGTGCAGGAAGTTCGACTTCCTATACACCAAACTTGGACAAACTATGTCTTTCTAAAGCTGGCTTTGAGGTCCAGGTACTGATGGACCTGGCTCCCACATCGGGCCTCATGTAGGCCACCGATAAAAAAATGATCTGGCTCACAACCTTCATTCCAGGTCATCACAGAGGTGTTCAGTAGGATTGAGGTCAAAGCTCTGTGCAGGACGAGCTCAAGCTCCTTCACAACAAACTGGCCAAACGATATCTTTATGGAGCTGGCTTCGTACACAGGAGGACGTGTTAGGCCTGATGTGGTGTTCAATGGCTTTTCTAATGCCTTTGATGACCACATAGCTTCGTTGATATGTTTAAAGTACTGTGCACTCCTACACTTCATGGCCAAGATTTGTGGACGCCTGACCATCACACCTACACGAGTTTGTTGGAATTCACATTCTAAAACCATGGACATGAATATGGAGTTCCGTACCCCCACCCCCTCCATGATCTTGCCCATTAATATGCCCCCTTTGTGGCTTTAGCAGACTCCATCCTCCTGGGAAAGTTTTCCACAAGATTTTGTAGTGTCTGTGGGAACTGGAAAGATCCGGCTCACGCGTCGTTGGGCACCAAAACGAATACTGAGCTTACAATCGATGTTCAGATTCATCCTGAAGGTATTTTTTTTTTAGGGTTGAGGTCAGGTCTCTGTGCAGGAGGCTTCAATTGCCTCAACAAATTGGTCAAACCACGTCTTTATGAAGCTGGCTTTGTACACAGGACGACGTGTTATCCCTGACACAGTGGTCAATGGCTTTGATAACCACAGTGACCACATAGCTTTGTTGATATGTGTATAGTACTGTGCACTCCTACACTTCATGGCCAATATTTGTGGACACCTGACCATCACATCTATAGGAGTTTGTTGGACACCACATTCCAAAGACATGGACATGACTCTGGCGTTCTACTTTCCTGTCTTCCTCCCCACCCCCATAGTCCTGACCATTAATATACCCCCTTTGTGATTATAACATCCTCCGCTCCTCTGGGAAGGCTTATATAGGGCATTTGTGTTGTCAACTAATGATGTTGGATGAGAAGACCTGGCTCACAATAGTTTTTTTCCACTTCACCCCAACGTTCTTCAGTAGGGTTGCGATCAGGACTCTTTGCTCCGAGTTCCTCCACATAAAACTGGGAAAGTTTCTCACAATTTGTGCCCATTAGCGAGAGCAGCTATTGAGGTTGGATGAGAAGACCTGGCTTATGTGCCCGCACATTGGGCACGAAAAAATATCTAGCTCACCATCTTCATTCCAATCCATCCCAAAAGGTATTCAGTAGGGTTGAGGTCAGGACACTGGAGTTCCTCCACACTAAACTGGTCTTTCAGGTCTTTATGGAATTGGCTTTGTACACAGGGGACAGTCATGTTGGAACAGAATAAGGTCTTCAAACAGTTACCACAAGGTTGGAAGAACACAATTTTCTACAATGTCGTGTTAACAGGACCCTTCACTGGCTGATATTTCAGACAGGTCCTCCTCAAACCGACCAGAACTGTGTTAGTTCGGAGTGAGAACATCAAATTTTAGTGCAAAGTGCCCCGGGAGCAAAATGTAAATCTTCATTCCTTTGTCTTGAAGTGTCTCTGTAATTCTGTGAAACAGCCTGCAGCTTCAAGAAACTTCTGCAGAACTCTGGAGAGAGGGGGGGTGCGAGCTTCACGCCCAGGTGATTGCGAGTAAGGTGCCGTGACAACAGTGACGAAAGTGTCTGTCTTCTCAAAAGAGATTTATGGCTGTTGATCCGGCTGCCGTGAGAACTGGACGTCAAAATCATTAGCCAAACAGGATTACAGTCCTTTAAAGGGCTTCTCCACCTAAAAGTCATATTTTCATGTTTTGAGGCCTGCTGTGCCGATTATGAGGGGTTCCCACAATCCCTGTGCTGAGTTCCCGGGTCTGTACACCTGCCGTGCCCATTATGAGGGGTTCCCACCATCCCTGTGCCAAGTTCCTGGGTCTGTACACCCGCTGTGCCCATTATGAGGGGTTCCCACCATACCTGTGCTGAGTTCCTGGGTCTGTACACTCGCTGTGCCCGTTTTGAGGAGTTCCCACCATCCCTGTGCCGAGTTCCTGGGTCTGTACACCTGCCGTGCCCATTATGAGGGGTTCCCACCATACCTGTGCTGAGTTCCCGGGTCTGTACACTCGCTGTGCCCATTATGAGGGGTTCCCACCATCCCTGTGCTGAGTTCCCGGGTCTGTACGCCCGCTGTGCCCATTATGAGGGGTTCCCACCATCCCTGTGCTGAGTTCCTGGGTCTGTACACCCGCTGTGCCCATTATGAGGGGTTCCCACCATACCTGTGCTGAGTTCTCGGGTCTGTACACCCGCTGTGCCCATTATGAGGGGTTCCCACCATCCCTGTGCCGAGTTCCCGGGTCTGTACGCCCGCTGTGCCCATTATGAGGGGTTCCCACCATCCCTGTGCTGAGTTCCTGGGTCTGTACACCCGCTGTGCCCATTATGAGGGGTTCCCACCATCCCTGTGCCGAGTTCCCGGGTCTTTACACCCGCTGTGCCCATTATGGAGGGGTTCTCACCATCCCTGTGCTGTATATTAGTAGTGAACCTAAGGAGTAAGACTATATGATGAGAAGATTTTGGCACCATAACAAAAAAGAAAGCCAACCAATTATGTACAAATTCAAGTCGATTTTTATTAACGTATCTGTGCGCAGCGCACAAAGAAAAGCACTCGCAGATCAGATACAAAAAAAATCACATCTCCCGATATACAAAGAATTCTCATTCTGCAGATGAAACAAAAATTAGCTTCTTCAAACGCCCGACTGGCATACAAATTCCGATCGGGACTTCAGCGTAATTCCTGAGGGAGGTGCGAGGCGGCAGGACTCCTCCCACCCCAGTGCGATGTCACTGAGGTCCTGACATCTGCAAGTTTATAGAATATATTTATATAGAATGTGTTTCATATAGGCATATATATATATATATATATCCCCCCCACAATAGATTTATACGATCGATCAAATATACATAAGAAAGTTGCTCTGTAAAAGTTGTAGAGAGGAAGCGGCTTAAAGAGGACCAGTTACATGATTAACATGCACTGAACTGCAGGTTGAATGTTGTACCTTTAAAAGGTTCTTTTCTTCTGTACACCTCGGGGGGCCCATGATTCCCAACGCACATTTCCTGTCCTCCAACATCGCAGGTAGGCTCAGCATTGGCCCCTAATCTAGTAGTGCATTGTGGGACATTGGAGGGCCGGGATATGGTACCAGGGCTCCGAGTCATCGCAATGCTGATGACCACAGAAGCGTACGTGCGGGTTTTAGGGCTCCTAGGTACCTTTTTAGATGCGTCACATCAAGTATGAATTCGCCCCTTAGGAGCTCTTCAGCTTTTTAACCGAATAAAAGTACCAGTCATGGTCTTCATTTTGGGGTTGTGTTGGTGGATTAAGTTAGTTTTAACAATGGGTTCCTTTTAAAATGTGCAATTTTTGCAGTTCTATGCACTTTTCAGCCATCGTGTTTTAACAACCGTCCCTTCAAGGATGGAACGTAGGCGTAGCCTGCCAAGGTTATACTGCTGCCTCCAGGAAGGATTGGCCATAAACCCTCCTTTATCCAGCATGCCTCGGTTTTCTGGTAAACAAAGGGACCTGTGACCTTCAAGGAACTCCAAGGAATTAGGCAAGAACAAACCCCTTTTAAGTTATGTCTTTGAGGGTCCAACTGAGGGATGGCCAACACAGCAAAAAACACTACAGGCCTCAAAAGGGGGACTAAGGACTGCCTGCAGCCCAAGAGGCATCTGAAGGACCAAACGCCTGAATCTGAATTATGAGATGAACCTCCAACTAGAAAAGGAGAGCCACACCAAAAGGAGCCAACACAGGATCAATCTGAAAGAAGAATGAGGTGAACCCCCAACTAGAAAAGGGAAGCCCAACGTAGGATCAAACTGAGGATCCAGACCAGGATGATGGGTCACCATCAAAGTGAGAGAATCCACGTGGAAGGAACACCGAACCTGAGCGGAACAACCAGCAATGACCAAAAACACAGGTGGAGCAAGAAAATTCTAACACGGAAAATGGGACAGATAACACGGTGTGGTGACCGAACAGCAAAAAACAACAAAAACAAACACTACAGGTCTCACAAGGAGGACTAAGGACTGCCTGCAGCCCACCAGCCACTTGAAGGACCAACACCTGAACCTGAAGGAAGAATGAGGTGAATCTCCAAATAGAAAGAGAGAGCCAACCAAAGAAGCCAACAGGTGGTCAACCTGATGGTCCAGAACAAAATGACAGGTTAGCACCAAAGTGAGAGACTACATGGAACACCCAGCAAGGACCAAAAACACAGGTGGGGCAAAAAAATTCCAACAAGGAAAATGGGACCGACAACATGGTGTGGTTACCAAAACAAAACACTACAGGTCTCACAAGGAGGACTGCCGGCAGCCCACGAGCCACTTGAAGGACGAATGCCTGAAACTGAAGGGTGAGGTGAACCTCCAACTAGAAAGGGGAAGCCCAACCAAAGGAGCCAACATAGAATCAACCCGACTCTCCAGACCAAGATGAAGGGTCACCACCAAAGTTGAGAGACTAACATTCGAAGGAACACTGAAACTGAGCTAAACAACCAGCAATCATCAAAAACCCAACAAAATATTTCAACAAGGGGACCTCCATCCCTTCTAACTTCAAAAGAAGAAATAAAATATAGCCATGGGACTTATTGGAGGTACTACAACACTGTAAGCAATTTATACACATATAAAAACGAAAACCTTATTTCGCACCCAATGCCGATTTACATAATAACCATATACTCAAATGGCCCATTTGTTTTTTTTATATTTGGTATATCTGTGTTGTATTTAATTCATAGACACCCTGTCAGTTGCATTGACTCCTGAAGAAGTGAATTGGTTTTACGAAACGCGTTAACGTAATGCAATATATTTCTCTGTCACATACGAGCTTTATGATTGACAAAATGTATGTACAAGCCATTTGGAGATATGGCTATTATGTAAATCAGTATTAGGTACTATATAAGATTTGAATTTTTGTATGTGGTTTTATGTCGAAAAAAGTCCCATGGGCAATTCTATTTTTTGCCTTTTTCTCAGCAGAGCTGGTGGACAGGCGTCCAAGGGGACTAGCAAAAACAAAACTAAGGCATGCTGGGTAAGGGAGGGGTTATACTAGGGGCTGGCCTATGACTTTTTGCCAGCGTTTTAGTGTTCCTGTAGGTGGCAGTCTAACCCAACTGTATCGCAAGTCCTGTGTCCATTAATGGATGATGAAGAGGTAACTTTGTGCGAACCTACCTTCATTTCCACCCTTATTTGTGGGTTGTTTTCATATTAGAAGAGGAAATCTGATGGCAGTTCTTAGTTATGGCTTTACCGCAAAAAAGTCTTACAAAACGTGATAAAAAATAAAATAACAAAGCTCTCCCTTAATACAACTTTTACAGACGAGTCCTCTTTGCATGCCATTCCCCCCCCCCCATAACAGAGCTTACAGCCATATAGCCCGGTAATAAACAAAGGTACAAAACATGCAACATGGGGAAAAAAGTTGGTGGGCCACACCCTGGGCATCTCCGCCCATGATGAGGAGGGTTTGCAAGGACAAGGACGCAGGCAGTCAATGAAAGTTTGAGGCTCAGGCGGTCTCTACTGGCAGGCGGAGGTAATACAAGCGTTGTTGAGGCACTGGGTGGGTCTAGCTGGAGAGGTGGGTCTAGCACCATGTACGGTCTTTTATATCACAAGGCCACACAGAGCGGGAGCGCAGCAAGGGTCGGGCAGAGGGCTGGTTACATCAGCGGGATGGCCGACCTTCAAATGGGAGACAAAAAAAACGCACGGAAAGGCACAGCGGGCTACATTCACCTCTTGTGCTCCCAACGGTGCAGCAGATGCCAGCGATTATGAATTCTCGGGAGGAAGGTGCTAGGCAGAGCCATACAATGGTCTTTATGTCGCCGACACCCAACAGTGCAAAATATGTACATTCAGGATGGAAGCTCCTCAGTGGACAGCTGGGAAGATGGAAGATGAAGGAAGCAGGATGCACAGTTTGGTTGGGTCTGGTCGAAGCGTAGCAGTAAGCCGGGCCCCCCGCTGCGCCCATAACAGTCATGTCACATGATAAAGCCTTAGGGTTGCGTTGGTGGCCGGTCGTTCAGCAGGAGCTGGTCTGCAGATTACTCTCCGCCAGCAGTGAGGTGATAGAACTCGGGTCGTACTTGCCATCAAATTCACCATCAGAACTCAAGTCATCGTCAGCGGTGGGACGGACCGGCTTTCGTCTGTGAAGAAGAGCGTGGATTGTAGGATTAGAAGATATGTGGAAGAAATATTATTATGGAATATATTTCATGTCAAAGTAATTCTCAGATGACATGGAGGGCACAGAAATATCAAGAAGTTCTGGAATATTTTTCGACTCTACAATGTAGAGCAGGGGGTCAGCTACACTTTTCTACTTAAGGGCTGGATTAAATGTATGTGAATGCATGGAGGGCCACATTCACCTGCTAAATAAATTAAGATAATAAAATTGGGGCCCCTTTACATTACACAGCTGCGGTACCCTTGGACCCCTTTACATTACACAGCCTCTGGACCCCTTTACATTACACAGCCCCTGTGCCTCTGGACCCCTTTACATTACACAGCCCCTGCGCCTCTGGACCCCTTTACATTACACAGCCCCTGCGCCTCTGGACCCCTTTACATTACACAGCCCCTGCGCCTCTGGACCTCTTTACATTACACAGCCCTTGTGCCTCTGGACCCCTTTACATTACAGAACCCTCCTGCATATTACACATCCCCCCTGCACATCACACAGCCCCCCCCCCCTTGCACATCACACAGCCCCCCCCCCCCTTGCACATCACACAGCCCCCCCCCCTTGCACATCACACAGCCCCCCCCCCTTGCACATCACACAGCCCCCCCCCCTTGCACATCACACAGCCCCCCCCCCTTGCACATCACACAGCCCCCCCCCCCTTGCACATCACACAGCCCCCCCCCCCCTTGCACATCACACAGCCCCCCCCCTTGCACATCACACAGCCCCCCCCCTTGCACATCACACAGCCCCCCCCTTGCACATCACACAGCCCCCCCCTTGCACATCACACAGCCCCCCCCCCCCTTGCACATCACACAGCCCCCCCCCCTTGCACATCACACAGCCCCCCCCCTTGCACATCACACAGCCCCCTCATATTACACAGCCCCAGCTCTGCCCTTTCCTACCTTGCCCCATGCAGAGAGGGAGCTGAATGAGAACACGGGAGAGACACACAGCAGTGCTGATAAGACAACGGGAGCTTCCGAACCACCTATCAACCAATCACCTGGAAAGTTAACTCCAGAAGCTCCAGCTGTCTTATCAGCGCTGCTGTGTGTCCCTCCCGTGTTCTCATTCAGCTCCCTGCACCTACTTAAAATTTCCACGGTCCGGGTGCACATGAATTCATCAGGTACACCGTCAGGCCGCACATTTAGCAGCTGCGGGCGGCCGGGTGTGGCCCATGGGTTGCTGACCCTGATATAGAAGAAGTCAGGAAGTTTCAAAACAGTGAAACGGAATTTGGCATACTGAGCTGTCCAAATGCCAAATCTTAAGTGTTCTCCCTCAGTGGGGAACCTCTAAGTGTGACCTTCTAAAGGGAGGTGGGGGGGGGGGGGAGAAGTGGGTACGAAAAAAGAAACATGGAGGGGGCTGGGGGGGGGGGGGGGGAGAGTAGAGAGAAATGTGCCAAGAAATGAGAGGGAGATATAGCGAGAAACATGGAATGAAAAGAGAGAAGGGGCATAGAGATTAACATGGAAGAGGGGGCATAGAGATTAACATGGAAGGGGGGGCACAGAGGGTAACATGGAAGGGGGGGCACAGAGGGTAACATGGAAGGGGGGGCACAGAGGGTAACATGGAAGGGGGGGCACAGAGGGTAACATGGAAGGGGGGGCACAGAGGGTAACATGGAAGGGGGGGCACAGAGGGTAACATGGAAGGGGGGGCACAGAGGGTAACATGAAAGGAAAGGAGGGGAGATGTAGAGAGAAATGTGGAAGGAGACCAATGTATCAATATTTGTGATATCAGAACTTTGCTTGCTGGTTGCGGTATTGGTTGGTGACCCTCTCTTACCTCGCCTCTTTCTCCAGTGATTTGAGTCGAGCCTGTAGCTGTTCATTCATCTCGTGTTGTTCCTCCAAATCTCGCACGGCCTTCTTTCGCATCCCTTCCAGGCGCTCGATCTCCTCCTCTGCCTCATCCAGCTGCCTCTTCAGAGCCTTCACCCGCAAGTTGAGCTGCAGCCAGGAGGGAAAAAAAAAAACCACAAGAGGTGCATTAATACAAGGTGATACTCGTGCAAGGGTCTCAAAACTTTCTAAAAAGGGCCAGTTTGTTCTCCTTCAAAAATTTAAGGGGGCTAAACTGTGGCCAGGGGGAGTAGAAAATGTCCTGGTGTCAGTGGGAGCAAACAATGCCCCATCATTGGTGTTAGTCGGAGGCAGAATGCCCCATCAATGGTGTCAGTGGGAGGAATAGTGCACCATCATTGGTGTCAGTAGGGGGATAGCGCCCCATCGGTGTCACTGGGGGGGATAGTGCCCCATCATTGGTGTCACTTGGGGGGGGGGGATAGTGCATCACATCATCTTTGGTGGAAGTGGGGGGGCATAGCGCCCCCCACTGTCAGTGGGAAGAACTATCCCCCACTGCGGGAATAATACCTCAAGGGCTGGCTAAAGGCAAGCAAAGGGCCACATCTGGCCCACAGGCCACCGCTTGGAGACCATTGCTCTAATGGATCAGGAACCAAGGGTTCGTGGTATATCTTCTCAACATAAACATTACTGAAACTGTAGTTTAGATGCCAACACTAACAAAATTCCTGTGTGAGAAGCACCAGGCAGAAGCCAACACCTCGGTTTACACACAAGACCCGCAGCAATGACAGGACTCCAAGTGAAGCAGAATAACTTCAGCTTCTATGCGGTAGAATTGTTGCACCCTTGACCACAATATTATCGTGCCTTCACCTGATCCTTCTGGTCATTGACTTGGAGTCTCTCGTCTTCCACTTGGATGTTCAATTCCTTCAGCTTCCTCTCCAGCTTGCGGTTGGAGGACAGTAAGGTGCTCTTCTCCCTGGGAGGACAAGGCATGAAGATCATAAAAAGCAAACATTCCATATCCGATGACCTATATTCATCAATATTCTGGGGTGTATTATAAATAGCAATACTGTAGGTTTACACTGGAGCCGCCCCACCAACAACAAGCATTGTTCTCATCTCATAGATAGATCTCATCATGGAGTTTCACAACACCGGGGTGACATCAGTAGATTGGCAGGAGCCTCCCTCTGGGTGTGGATTACTTCATAAACATGAACTTCAGCCTAAAAGCCCAACTGGTGTAAAGGTGACCCCGCCATTTGTTAAAAGTGAACCTGTGCTTTGTCTGTGCCACCAACAAGGTCACGTTAATGGTGGTCCCACGCGGAGCTTATACTTTCCTCCCCTACAATCTCGGGCTTCATCTAGCAGCCACCAGGAGCAAAAACAACAATACCTGGTACTGCTGGATAAGGGGAGCATAGGGCTTACTCCCCTCTGCATCATGTGACAGCGCTGCTGCTTGGCAATTGGGTGTTTAGACATCAAAAAGGGTGGGGAAAGAATTCTCAGCCCTATGGTAGTTCCAGCACTTGACTAGGGCTTTCCTCATTCCTGATGGCCAATTGGAATGGTGAAGGGGGCCACCATAAAAGGGAACCTGTTGCCTTGCTCTCTCTGCGTTTACACATTAAGGGCTATGATCTCCGGCCTCTCGTACCTCTCCTCGCTCTGCAGTCTCTCCTGAACCTCCTGCAACTTAGCCTCCAGCTGGGACAAGTTGGCGCTGGGCTTTTGCTGCCCCTCCATGCTGGCCAGGCGACTCTTCAAGTCTTTGTTCTTCAAAAGGAAATAAAAAAAAAAGAAATGTACATATAAAATTATAAATAATGAATACATTGCTTGGTTAGAAGAGTAGAGAAATAGATCTGGTGATATGAGAACGAATACAGCTCTCGGTAAAAGTCCTGGCAGGAACATGTAGACCAAGGATCCTCAAACTACGGCGCTCCAGCTGTTGTGGAACTACACATCCCATGAGGCATTGTAAGACTCTGACATTCACAGACATGACTAGGCATGATGGGGATTGTAGTTCCTGAACATCTGGAGGGCCATAGTTTGAAGACCCCTGATGTAGACTCAACACCACCTCCTGACGACGAAACGCGTAGGGGCAGGACTTTGCCATGCAACACGTCATTTCCACACAGTGGAGCTCATGCTGGCTCTAGGGAACTGCGGAGCAGGGGCAGCCATCTTGAGACATCGGCAGATGGTTCCATGTGCCAGGACAAGGGCACCTGCTTTGTGAGTGGACATTATTTTATGTATTTTGACTTAAAAAAAAACAGAAAAAAAAAAAAACAGTATTATGCTAATACTCTTTATGGTCTTTTCCTCTTCCTGAGCCACGTTAGGGATACTGATCCATTGGACTATTCAACACATAGAAGCCAGATTGACCTTCCTTGGTGTACACTAAGGGGGTCCATACTAACGGGTGAGTGCATACCTTGGTGGGGGCACAGAACGGGGTTTGCAGTGGAGCACTAGTGGATGCACGGAGAACATATTTGAAGAATATTTTGTAGCGGCACAGAGATACTTTAGGGCCCATTAACTTTTTTGGATGGACTTTTAAGCAGTGAGGGGAAAAAAGTATTTGACCAATTGCGGATTTTGTACGGTTGCCGACTGACAAAGAAATGATCAGTCTATCATTTGTGATTTCAACAATGAGAGACAGAATAACAACAAAAATGTCCAGAAAAACGCATTTCACAAAAGCTAAAACTTGATTTGTATTTTTAAATGAGTAAAATAAAGTATTTGATCCCCTATCAGCAAGCTTTCTGGCTCCCAGGTGTCTTTTATAAAAGGTAATGAGCTGAGCTAATCTCAGCTTGTTACCTGTATAAAAGACACGTGTCCACAGAAGAAATCAATCACATTCCAATCTCTCCACCACGGCCAAGACCAAAGGGCTGCCCAAGGATGTCGGGGAGAAGATTGGAGACCTACACAAGGCTGGAATGGTCTACACAAGACCATCGCCAAGCAGCTTGGTGAGGAGACAACTGTTGGTGCGATTATTCGCAAATGGAAGAAACGCAAAATAATTGTCCACCTCCCTCGGTCTGGGACTCCATGCAAGATCTCACCTCGTGGAGTTTCAATGATCATGAGAATGTTGAGGAACTGGCCCGGAACTACATGAGAGAATCTTTGTCAATGATCTCAGCTGGGACCATAGTCACCAAGAACCGTGAAGGGCTGAAATCCTGCAGCCTCCGCAAGGTCCCCCTGGTGAAGAAATCACATGTACAGGCGGGTGTGAAGTTTGCTAATGAACATCTGAATGATTCAGAGGAGAACTGGATGAAAGTGTTGTGGTCAGAGGAGACCAACTCAACTCGCTGTGTTTGGAGGAGGAGGAGGAATGCTGCCTATGGCCCCAAGAACCCCATCCCCCACCGTCATACATGGAGGTCCTATGACTCCCAGAACACCATCCCCGCCATCATACATGGAGGTCCTATGACCCCAAGAACACCATCCCCCACCGTCATACATGGAGGTCCTATGACTCCAAGAACACCATCCCCACCATCATACATGGAGGACCTATGACCCCAAGAACACCATCCCCCACCGTCATACATGGAGGTCCTATGACTCCAAGAACACCATCCTCCACCATCATACATGGAGGACCTATGACCCCAAGAACACCATCCCCCCACCGTCATACATGGAGGACCTACGACCCCAAGAACACCATCACCCACCATCATACATGGAGGTCCTATGACTCCAAGAACACCATCCCCCGCCATCATACATGGAGGACCTATGACCCCAAGAACACCATCCCCCCACCGTCATACATGGAGGACCTACGACCCCAAGAACACCATCGCCCACCATCATACATGGAGGACCTACGACCCCAAGAACACCATCACCCACCATCATACATGGAGGTCCTATGACTCCAAGAACACCATCCCCCGCCATCATACATGGAGGTCCTATGATCCCAAGAACACCATCCTCCACCATCATACATGGAGGACCTATGACCCCAAGAACACCATCCCCCCCGCCGTCATACATGGAGGACCTACGACCCCAAGAACACCATCCCCCCCACCGTCATACATGGAGGACCTACGACCCCAAGAACACCATCACCCACCATCATACATGGAGGTCCTATGACCCCCAAGAACACCATCACCCACCGTCATACATGGAGGTCCTATGACCCCAAGAACACCATCCCCCACCGTCATACATGGAGGTGGAAACATTATGCTTTGGGGGTGTTTTTCTGCTAAGAGGACAGGACAACCTCACCGCATCAAAGGGACGATAGACGGGACAATGTGCCATCAAATCTTGGGCGAGAACCTCCTTCCCTCAGCCAGGTCATTGCAAAACGGGTTGTGGATGCGTCTTCCAGCACGACAATGACCCAAAAAACATACCACCAAGGCAATAAAGGAGAAGAAGCACATTAAAGGGTCCTGGAGTGGCCTAGCCAGTCTCCAGACTTTAATCCCATAGAAAATATGTGGAGGGAGCTGAAGGTTCGAGTTACCAAACCTCAACCCTGGAAACCTTCATGACTTGGAGAGGATCTGCAAAGAGGACAAAATCCCCCCTGAGATGTGTCTGCGAACCTGGAGGCCAACTACAAGAAACGTCTGACCTCTGTGATCGCCAACGAGGGTTTCTCCACCAACTACTAAGTCATGTTTTTGTGAAGGGATCAAATACTTATTTCACTCATTAAAATGCAAATTTATAACTTTTTTTTTTTGAAACGCGTTTTTCTGGATATTTTTGTTGTTATTCTGCCTCTCACTGTTATAACAAACCGACCATTAAAATTATAGACCGACCATTTCTTTGTCCGTGGGGCAAACGTACAAAATCAACGGGGGATCAAATACTTTTCCCCCCCTCCCTGTACACGTTTTTAGCAGCAGAACTAATAATCAATATTTATTTATTTTTCATTACATAAAAAGAAAAAACTCAAATGGTAAAAACGGCTTCGTTTGGCTCTATTAAAAAAAAAAAAAAGAAGATTAAACTAAAAATACTGGCAGCACCAAGATGTCTCTATGGTGATGGCGCCGTCATGGCAAATCAGAGGAACCATTGAGAATTCTGCACCACCTGCAGGTCGAGCGCGGCACTGCTTCATATAGAGAAAAACACAACTGGAGCGGAAAATCCCCAGGATCAAGAAAAACCACCACAAACTTTATTACTCAGCATTCATGATATAACAAAGTTGATAAAAAGGTTCTAAAAAAAAAAAAAGCCTAAACTTTCTTGTAATGTGGTATTTTTGCCAAGAACACTGACCACACCGCCTCTGCCAGAAGAACTTGAGGCAGCCAATTAGCATCAGTCTCCTTGGGTCAGCCTTCCAAAGATAATCGGCAAAGACCAGGTGACCTCTATGGGGGGGTACCCCTAACAGCAGGTTTCCTACTACTTTAGGTCTGCTTTATGGCTGCATTTGGCCACATTACCGCGACGCATGGCGTTCTATGCCACGGGGTGCATCATTGGCATTCCTTTTATAATAGCACCCAACGAGCATGCAAAACACTTCCATCCAACGCACCGACTTACGGCATACTAGAAAGAAATGAAAACGGGTGCAATTTTTAGCCTTCAGGCATAAAAAAATAAAATAAAAAATGAACGGCAACGCGTGATAGGCGCCAACACTTTCTCTGTTCAGATTACGGACACCGAGAAACGCTCGGCAGGGGCCCCCACCTGTCTTTCCAGGGACACTTTGTCACACTCCAAGTCCTGCCGACTGGTTCGCTCCTGCATTAGCTCCGCCCTCAGCTGATCCATCTGTAGAAAGGAGGAAACATTAAAAGTAAGAAAAACTGCGACACGGCTTTCCCCTACAGCGGGGGGTATCCAAACTTTCTAAAGGAAGGGCCACTTTACTGCCCCTTAGACCTTTGTGGGGGGGGGGGGTTGCTGGACTGTGGCTCGTGGTGGCAGAGAATGGTACCAGTGAAAAGATTAATCTCCCATATTTAATATCAGTGGAGAAATAGTGCCCCATCACTGGTGTCAGTGGGGGGAATAGTGCCCCATCACTGGTGTCAGTGGGGGGGAATACTGCCCCATCACTGGTGTCAGTGGGAGGAATAGTGCCCCATCATTGGTGTCAGTGGGAGGAATAGTGCCCCATCATTGGTATCAGTGGGAGGAATAGTGCCCCATCATTGGTGTCAGTGGGAGGTATAGTGCCCCATCTTTGGTATCAGTGGGAAGAATAGTGCCCCATCACTGGTGTCAGTGGGGGGAATAGTGCCCCATCACTGGTGTCAGTGGGGGGAATAGTGCCCCATCACTGGTGTCAGTGGGGGGAATAGTGCCCCATCACTGGTGTCAGTGGGGGGGAATACTGCCCCATCACTGGTGTCAGTGGGAGGTATAGTGCCCCATCTTTGGTATCAGTGGGAGGAATAGTGGCCCATCATTGGTGCCAGTGGGAGGAATAGTGCCCCATCATTGGTGTCAGTGGGAGGAATAGTGTTCCAAGGGTCTGATAAGGTTAGGCAAACAGCCCCCGGGCCACAACGCCACGCGTTGTATACAGAATTATCCCTGGACAGAAAACATGTCTCTGCTCCATTCTGAGAAATTCACACAGCAAGGGTATTCTCATCGGGGGGTCCATGTAAGATTTGGGGGGTTACCTGGTCTCGGCTGCGGTTTATCCGATCCGTCATCAGCTCCACCGTACTCTTCTCTTCATCCAGCTCCGCCTCCAGACGCTTCATTTTGTCCTGGAGAAACAGAACCCCGCCTTATTATCCAATCAAGTGCCCGGAAGCGAAGAGTGTCAGCAAGGAGCTTCCGGCCCTTTCCTGAATGTTACACTCCCGACATTTTACTCCTAATAAAGGTTTTCTAATTACTGTTCCGACACTTGTTGTTTACAAGTAAAAATCTGCATTTCTTTTTTGGTAGAAAATTACTGAAAACTCCCAAACATTATATATATATAAAAAAAAAAACTAATTAGGCAAAGGCCTTAGGGAATAAAATGGCTGATAATTTTTTTTTTTGCTAGAAAATTACTTAGAACCCCCAAACATTTATTTTTATTTGTTTTTAAGAAGAAGGAGAGGGAAGAGAAAGAAAAGGAGAAGTAGGAGAAGGAAGAGAAGAAGGAAGAGAAGGAGGAAGAGAAGGAGGAAGAGAAGGGAGAGAAGGAGAAGGAAGAGAAGAAGGAGGAAGAGAAGGGAGAGAAGGAGAAGGAAGAGAAGAAGGAGAAGGAAGAGAAGGAAGAAGAAGGAAGAGAAGGAGAAGGAAGAGAAGAAGAAGGAGAAGGAAGAGAAGGAAGAAGGAAGAGAAGGAGAAGAACCAGGAGGAGAAGCAAGAGAAGGAAGAGAAGAAGGACCAGGAAGAGAAGGAGGAGAAGAAGAAGGAAGAGAAGGAGGAGAAGAAGAAAGAAAAGGAGGAGAAGAAGAAAGAAAAGGAGAAGAAGGGAGAAAAGGAGGAGAAGAAGAAGAAGGAAAAAAAGGAGGAGAAGGAGAATGAAAAGGAAGAGGAGAAGAAGGAGGAGAATGAAAAGGAAGAGAAGGAGAAGAAGGAGAATGAAAAGGAAGAGAAGGAGGAGGAGAATGAAAAGGAAGAGAAGGAGAAAGAAGGAGGATGAGAAGGAAAAGAAGGAGAGGGAAGAGTAGGAGGGGAAGGAGGAGAACAAGGGGAAGGAGAAAGAAGAAGGAAGATAATGTAAAAGGAAGAGAAGGAGAAAGGAGGAGGAGAAAGAAGAGAAGGAGAATGAAAAGAGAAGGAGAAGGAGAAGAAAGGAAGGAAGGGGGAGAATGAAAAGGAAGAGAAGGAGAAAGAAGGAGAAGGAAGAGAAGGAGAAGGAGGAGAACAAGGGGAATGAGAAGGAAGTGAAGGAGGAGAAGAAGGAAGATAATGGAAAGGAAGAGAAGGAGAAAGAAGGAGGAGGAGGAAAAGGAAGAGAAGGAGAAGGATGAGAACAAGGAGGAGAAGAAGGAAGATAATGAAAGGGAAGAGGAGAAAGAAGGAGAAGGAGGGGAAGGGGGAGAACAAGGAGAACAGGGGGGAGGAGAAGGAAGTGGAGAAGAAGGAGAAGGAAGAGAATGAAAATGAATAGAAGGAGGAGAAGTAGGAGAACAAGGGGAAGAAGGAGGAGAAGGAAGTGAAGGAGGACAAGGAAGATAATGAAAATGAAGAGAAGGAAGTGAAGGAGGAGAAGAAGGAGAAGGAAGATAATGAAAAGGAAGAGAAGGAGAAAGAAGGAGGAGAACAAGGGGAAGGAGAAGGAAGTGGAGAAGAAAGAGAATGATAAGGAAGAGAAGGAGAACAAGGAGAAGGAAGGAAGAGAAGAAGGAGGAAGAGAAGGAAGAGGAAGAGAAGGAGGAGGAAGGAAGAAGAAGAAGAAGGAGGAGGAGGAGGAAGAGAAGGAGGAGAAGCATCTAATGCTAAAAAGGGGCTTTCATTCAAGAAGTGATTCAGACCTCTGCATCAATTTTATATATATATTCAGGTAAGAAAATTATTCATGTGTCAAGTTATCCGACACATGCTCGTGCTTCTAAAATTTGGCCTGGACATGTCGGTTTCAATAATCCCTGGGCGCAAAAGGGTTAAAGAGTGCAGACTGGACAGAACAGAGGACTCACCTCCAGCACTTTCACCTGGCGGGAACGGTCGTCCTGAGAACGTCTCTTGGTCTCCACGTCTTGCTCCAGATTCTGCAGCCTTTGGCTGACCAGCTCCTTGTCCAGCACTGCATTCTCCCTCTCCGCTTGACTGTCCTGCAGAGCTTGCTTCAGCCGCTGCACCTGAGGATGAAGGAAAGACACGGTGTCAGAGCGCCACCCGGTGACCGGCAGGAGAATTTCTCCAACTGATACCAATAATTCTACAGCTACCTACAGCCAGTTTATTGCTGGATACCATCCAGATTTACATCAGATTATGGTGAAGATGGCCATGCATCATTGTGTGCGGTGCATGCGGTACTGTCCAATAAGAAAGACCAGCACCCGCCCTGCTGACTCCTCCTCCCAACTGAAGATGCATATGGCACGATTTCTGCTAGGAAAGGAGGGGAGAACGTTCCTCCTCTGGGTCATTCAGCTGTGTATGTGTAATTTGAGATCCTGCTATAAAAAGGTATGTATTCACAACACAGCAGTAAACCAGCTACATAAAACTCTGTAGTACCATGCTCTCCGCCTAGTGGCTGCAAAAGGGTAAAACAAAAAATATAAAAGCCAAAAAATGATTTCTCTCTCTCTCTATATATATATATATATATATATATATATATATATATATATATATATATATATATATATATATATATATATATATATATATATGTAAATAATATACTATAATGGGAGGGATCTACTGTTGAGGGAGGAGTGGTATATTGCTGGCTGCTGGAGGGTCTATCAATGCTGTCAAGATGGGTAGGGGCTGGAACCTAGGGATTGGGGTGTGTGTGTGTGTAATTATATATATATATATATATATATATATATATATATATATATATATATATATATATACACATATACATATATACACACACACACACACACACACACACACACACACACACACACATATACATACACACACACACACACACACACACACACACACACACACTTTTGTAAATAATATTGTAAAATATTTTCTTCTCTCTTCTCATGTGACAACACTGAAGAAATGACACTTGTCTACAATGTAAAGTAGTGAGTGTACAGCTTGTATAACAGTGTAAATTTCCTGTCCCCTCAAAATAACTCAACACACAGCCATTAATATCTAAACCGCCGGCAACAAAAGTCAGTACACCCCCTAAGTGAAAATGTCCAAATTGAGCCCAATCAGCCATTTTCCCTCCCTGGTGTCATGTGACTCATTAGTGTTACAAGGTCTCAGGTGTGAACGGGGAGCAGGTGTGTTAAATTTGAGGTTATCGCTCTCACTCTCTCATACTGGTCACTGGAAGTACAACATGGCACCTCGTGGCAAAGAACTCTCTGAGGATCTGGAGATACTTGTTAGATCTTGTTGCTCTACATAAAGATGGCCTAGGCTATAAGAAGATTGCCAAGACCCTGAAACTGAGCTGCAACACGGTGGTCAAGACCATACAGCAGTATAACAGGACAGGTTCCTCTCAGAACAGGCCTCGCCATGGTCCACCAAAGAAGTTGAGGTCACGTGATCAGCGTCATATCCAGAGGTTGTCTTTGGGAAATAGACGTATGAGTGCTGCCAGCATTGCTGCAGAGGTTGTAGGGGTGGAGGTCAGCCTGTCAGTGCCCAGACCATATGCCGCACACTGCATCCAATTGGTCTGCATGGCTGTCATCCCAGAAGGAAGCCTCTTCTAAAGATGATGCACAAGAAAGACCACAAACAGTTTGCTGAAGACAAGCAGACTAAGGAGATGGATTACTGGAACCATGTCCTGTGGTCTGATGAGACCAAGATAAAGGTATTTGGTGTCAGATGGTGACAAGCGTGTGTGGGGGCAACCAGGTGAGGAGGACAAAGACAAGTGTGTCTTGTCTACAGTCAGGCATGGTGGTGGGGGTGTCATGGTCTGGGGCTGCATGAGTGCTGCCGGCACTGGGGGGCTACAGATCATTGAGGGGACCATGAATGCCAACATGTACTGTGACATACTGAAGCAGAGCATGATCCCCCCTCCCTTCAGAGACTGGACCGCAGGGCAGTATTCCAACATGATAACCACCCCAAACACACCTCCAACACCACCACTGCCTTGCTAAAGAAGCTGAGGATAAAGGTGATGGACTGGCCAAGCATGTCTCCAGACCTAAACCCTATTGATCATCTGTGGGGGATCCTCAAACGGAAGGTGGAGGAGGGGAAGGTCTCCAACATCCACCAGCTCCGTACTGGGAAATAATGGCGACCACAAAAAATATTAACACTTTGGGCCCAATTTTGACATTTTCACTTAGGGGTGTACTGACTTTTGTTGCCAGCGGTTTAGACATTAATGGCTGTGTGTTGAGTTATTTTGAGGGGACAACAAATTTACACTGTTATAATTTGTATATATATATATATCCACACTTGATACATTATAACGATCCTTTGACCTTCTATCCTAGATGTTATGAAAAGATTAATAAAACAGATGCCTCTGATCTCGGCTACCCACCTCTTCTTGCATCCGGCTAAGATTGAGTTGCAGTCTCTCAGCCTCGCCTGCTCTCTCCTTGGCCTCTCTCTGAGACTCGTTGACCTCCTTGCGAGACTTCTCTTTGTATTCCTCCAGCTGTGTCTGCAGCATCTCTAAGGAACCACGGGACTCGTTTGACATGCTGTCCAGCTACGAGATAAGAAACACAGAAAACCCATTAACCTTAAAAGTAAAACTGTGTCTAGGCCATAGACCTGCAAAGGCCACCAATTACAGTAGGGCCCGCCGGCCTGGGGGGCCTCGAAATATCTTGTGAATTCTTCGCCCTCACCTCTCGGGTCAGTTTATCCATGGATTTGTCAAGCAGCCTCTTCTGCTCCTCCAGCTCATTCTTTGTCTTCTTCAGTAGATCCTTCTGCCTCATCTCCTCCTGGTAACACTCTTGTAGTTCATCGTACTCCAGTGTCAGCCTTTTCAGGCTCCTCTGAGCCTCGTCCAGCCGGTTCTCCATCTCCCGTTTTGCCATGGCAAATTCATGTTCTTGGTCTGTGGCTTGCCCCAGAGATTCCTCCATCCTCTTCTTCTCAGTCTGAGAACCAAGATAAAAATGTTGTTATTCCCTGACAAGTCTTCTAAATACACTTGCTTGTTCTGTATAAACAGGATAGATATGGAAGCTTCCACTTCTGTCTGTTCATAGGGCTGTTGGTCTTATTCTGACTGCAATACTTGTCATTGACCAAGAAGAATGGGTTCAGCCACTAGAAGTCCAAGAAGATGTGGCCATCCCTCCAAATGACTGAGTTCACGGGGCATACAAAGCCAACTCCATTAAGACATGGTGTGACCAGTGTGGTGTGGAGGAACTTGAGCGTCCTTCACAAAGCCCCGACCTCAACCCTACTGAACACCTTTGGGATGAATTGGCACGCTGATGGTGAGCCAGGTCTTTTTTGATGCCCGCTGTTGGTCTTATTCTGACTGCAATACTTGTCATTGACCAAGAAGAATGGGTTCAGCCACTAGAAGTCCAAGAAGATGTGGCCATCCCTCCAAATGACTGAGTTCATGGGGCATACAAAGCCAACTCCATTAAGACGTGGTGTGGAGGAACTTGAGCGTCCTGCAAAGAGCCCCGACCTCAACCCTACTGAACACCTTTGGGATGAATTGGCACGCTGATGGTGAGCCAGGTCTTTTTTGATGCCCGCTGTTGGTCTTATTCTGACTGCAATACTTGTCATTGACCAAGAAGAATGGGTTCAGCCACTAGAAGTCCCAAGAAGATGTGGCCATCCCTCCAAATGACTGAGTTCACGGGGCATACAAAGCCAACTCCATTAAGACATGGTGTGACCAGTGTGGTGTGGAGGAACTTGAGCGTCCTTCACAGAGCCCCGACGTCAACCCCACTGAACACCTTTGGGATGAGTTGGAACGCAGATGATGAGCCAGATCTTTTTTGGTGCCCAGTGTGTGGCACACAAGCCAGGTCTTTTCATCCAACACCCGTACCTGCCCTCACTAATGGGCACAAATTGTGGGAAACATTCCCAAAAGAGTAGAGCCAGTTTCAAGAAAGACATGGTTTGACCAGCTTGCTGCAGAGGAACTTGAGCGTCTTACACAGAGCTCTGATCTCAACCCTACTGAACACCTTTTTTTGGTGGAACTGGAACACTAAATTGTTCCAGTTTTTTTTGGGGGGCCCCCCAACATGAGGCCTGATGTGTGAGCCAGGTTTTTATTTTGGTGCCCATTGTGAGGCCCGAGCCAGGTCTTTTTATCCAGCACAATACCTGACCTTAGAAATGGGCACAAATTCCCATGGACAACCTCCAAAATTCTGTGGAAAGCCCTTTCCGAGAGTGTGGAGGCTGTTATAGCCACAAAGGCGAGCAAATTCCATATTAACCACTTCCCGCCCCGTAGGAGGTCATATGACGTCCTGAAATTGAACTGGAGATATGGGGATGATGCTTGCAGCTATAGGCATCATCCCGGTAGCTTTCTTTTTTAGCCAGCGATTCCTCGTCATATAAAAGCCATCCTAGGAGCTGATTAGCCGCTGGATGGCTTTTACAGGCAGCAGGAAGGGTCCCACCCCCTCGATTCCACCATCCACCAGCACCTCACTGGTGTAATCAGAGAGCCTGGGATCCAATCCAATGGTGGTGCCGGCTTACCAAAGATCTGCCTGTGGACCAGATGGTCTCTACTGGTCCATCTCTATGAACCTGAAGGGCTGGAAGGTCTCTATTGGTCCATCTCTATGATCCTGGAGGGCTGGAAGGTCTCTATTGGTCCATCTCTATGATCCTGGAGGGCTGGAAGGTCTCTATTGGTCCATCTCTATGATCCTGGAGGGCCGGAAGTGACGTCATGACATCACTTCTGGCTCTGGCAGATCTAAAAAACTGCCATTTCTTTTCCTGGAAAGCAAAGATCCATTTATTTTTTATTTTTTTATCTAATTTATGGACCCCAGATCAGGAGAGATCTGGGGTCCATAAAGAGGACCTGTCATGCAATATTTTTTTTCATCACAAGGGATATTTACATTTCTTTTGATAGGAATAAAAGTGATAAAAAAAAAAAGGAGTGTAAAAATAAATAAATAATTTTAGAGCACCCCTGTCCCTTTGCGTAGAAGTGAACGTATTCATAGGTTGCGCCCACATATGTAAACGGTCTTCGCACCACGCGTCAGGTTTTTATCATTATACACGATTCATATAGGGTCAACGGTTTACGCATCGCTTTCAAATGTAGAGGGGGGGACAGCACAAATACAGTATAGTCCAATACAGGGGGGCCCGGCTCGTAAAGCTTACATTCTAAAAGGGAGGGGGTGGTGGTACAAAAAGGTAATGGCTGTAGGGGCTGATTTGATGGGGGTAGCTCAGGTACAGTTCTTAAGTGGGTGTGGGATAGGCTTCCCTGAATAAAATTAGTTTTTAAGGGATCTCCTAAAAGGTTGACAGAGTAGGGGCTGACTGGATATACCGGGGTGAAGGGAGTTCCAGAGGATGGGAGAGGCTCTGGGGAAGTCCTGAAGGCGAGCATGGGAGGAGGTCACAAGGGAGCCAGAATGCCAGAATTGGGTTGAAGTGGTGAATGGCCATAGTTTTGGAATGGGATGTCCAACAAGATCATAGGGGTGCGATGTTCAGGCGTCGATAAACTTTGGGCCATATAGTGTATTGATCTATGTTGTGTCTAGCCACCAGAAACCTTGATCTTAAAATTAGGGAAGCTATAGAACAAGAGTGGTCCATCAATGATTGATACCATAATAATCGCCCTCAGAGTGGGCACGCAGTATATCACTCTGTAGAGTGACGGTGGATCAGGTCAACATCTATAGATATATCTATAGTCACCTCCATTCTGCCAATTTTTTCCTTAAGACGACCCTCGGCCCTCTGCAGGTCATCACAGAACGTCTTCAACTCCTTCACCTGAGCCTCCAGCCCCAGGATCTGTCTCCTAAGGTCGTCGTTTTCATCCCGTGCGTCCTGCAGATTGTGTTCAATGATCTGTCGTGTGTGCTCAAACTCTGCCTTCTCGTCTTCCATCTTCTTCTTTATCTAAGGGAACCAAAGAGAGAAACTCCGCCTCTAAATATATTTTCAGTGATAAATGCGTCCCCCCCCCCCCCCATAACATTACAGCAGTGCTTGCCAACCTTTCAGACCTCACAACCACTAAACTCACAATTTTGAATCCTGGGGACCGCCAACATGAATTTTACAGGCCTTATACGCACACACACACACACACACAATGCTCCTCTCCCCCTGGATCACACTGCTGCCTTATACACACACAATGCTATTGCTAACTGCCCCATCTTCCTGGATCACACTGCTGCCTTATACACACACACACAATGCGTCGGCTCTCTGCCCCCCTCTTCCTGGATCACACTGCTGCCTTATACACACAATACGTCGGCTCTCTGCCCCCCCTTCCTGGATCACACTGCTGCCTTATACACACAATGTGTCGGCTCTCTGCCCCCCTCTTCCTGGATCACACTGCTGCCTTATACACACACACACAATGCGTCGGCTCTCTGCCCCCCCCTTCCTGGATCACACTGCTGCCTTATACACACAATGCGTCGGCTCTCTGCCCCCCTCTTCCTGGATCACACTGCTGCCTTATACACACACACAATGTGTTGGCTCTTTGCACCCCTCTTCCTGGATCACACTGCTGCCTTATACACACAAACAATGCATCGGCTTTCTGCCCCCCTCTTCCTGGATCACACTGCTGCCTTATACACACACAATGCGTCGGCTCTCTGCCCCCTGTTCCTGGATCACACTGCTACCTTATGCACACAATGCGTCGGCTCTCTGCCCCCCTCCCCCTGGATCACACTGCTGCCTTATACATTATACACACAATGCGCCGGCTCTCTGCTGCCCCCCCCCCCCCCACGATCACACTGCTGCCTTATTGACACAAAGCTCCAACTCTCTGCCCCCCCCCCCCCCCATCCCACTACTGCCTTATACACACACAATGCTCCCGCTCTCTGCCCCCTCCTCGGATTGCACTGCTGCCTTTTACACACAATGTTTTGGCTCTCTGCCCCCCCCCCCCACCCCCGACTTATCATTGGATCTCACCTCCTTATCCATCTATGTGCTCGAGCTCCCTCCCACAGCCTGCTATCAGCGCTGCCATTGGAAGTCCCCTCCTACACCTCCGGCGTTCTGCACTACTCCTGGTGCCTCCCTCTGAGTTCACACAGGAACTGGAACTACAGAGGAGGCATTAGGTATCACTGTGTTCTTACAGTACTGACTGTCAGCACACACTGAGAACCGCACCCCTTTGGGGCCACCAGAATGTTCTTCTCATCCACAGACCACTGGTTGGCGACCGCTGCACTAGTGTATACACTATGACTACATTGTTATCACTGCAGGGTCCTTTGGTGGTCCCAACAGTTGACCGTCTGTTTCCTAAGCACCAAATCAGATTTAGGCTCTCAGATTCTAGGAGTAACACTTGTCTGTCTCATTCTACTTTCTGAAGAACATCATCAACGTCTGCCTTACCCTGAGAAGCTCATCGTAGTCTCTTTTGGTTTGCTGAACCTCACGGCTGTACTGTTCTCGTATTTTTTCTGTCTCGCGATCATGTCCGGACACCTCATCTTTCAGCGCCCCCTTCAGGGCAGAGAGCTCCCTGTCCCTTTGGTACAGAGTCTCCTCCACCCTCTGCATTTCCTGAGACATCTGGTTCATCTGATCCTGGAAGTTCTGCGCCTCCTGTAGGTGAGAGTGTTATATAGGCCATGAAAAGAAGAGTGCAACGCCCAGGCAGATTCCCCACGGAGGTGAACTGATGGTCCTCCTGCTCAGAGTGTCTTCCCAACACTAATGGAGGTATAAGGTGAAGAACCGGCAACTCATCGTTCCAAAACAAGTCACTTTATTACATCTAGTGGAGTGTACAACGTACAGTGACTTACGCGTTTCGGCAATAAGCTTTAATTTTAGACAATGGCAAGTGTTATACATGAATAGATGGCAGTACTCGGGCCTTGCAGCAATTCATCCTGGATTCACTTCCCACCATACTGTAAGTGTTCTCTGTACAGCACTGCGGTATATGTCAGCGCTATATACAGTGCATCCGGAAAGTATTCACAGCGCTTCACTTTTTACACATTTAGTTATGTTACAGCCTTATTCCAAAATTGATTAAATTCATTATTTTTCTTCAAAATTCTACAAACAATCCCCCAGAATGACAACCTGACAGAAGTTTGTTTGAAATCGTTGCTTAACCACTTGCCGCCCGCCCTATAGCAAATAGACGGCGGCAAAGTGGTTTCATAATCCTGACCGGACGTCATATGACGTGATCAGGATTATGAGCCGCTGCGTGCCCCCGGGGCCGCGCATCGCGGCGATCGTTGTTGCGGGGTGTCAGTCTGACACCCGGCAACTACGATCTCGGTAAAGAGTCTCCGACGGAGACTCTTTACCACGTGATCAGCCGTGTCCAATCACGGCTGATCACAGTGTAAATAGGAAAAGCCGGTGGTCGGCTTTTCCTCACTCGCGTCTGTCAGACGCGAGTAGAGGAGAGCCGATCGGCTGCTCCTCTGACAGGGGGGGTCTGTGCTGATCGATTATCAGCACAGCCCCCCGAGGATGCCCACACCGGACCACCAGGGACGCCACTAGACCACCAGGGATGCCAAGGACAAAGGTATGCCACCCTAGACCACCAGGGATTGCAATCAGTGCCACAATGGATGCCAATCAGTGCCCATAATGGATGCCAATCAGTGCCCACAATGGGCATCACTGATTGGCATGCATTGATTGGCACTGATTGGCATCCATTAGTATAATATATTATAATACAATGCCGCCTATCAGTGCCTATCCATGCCCACCTGTGCCGCCTACCCATGCCCACCTGTGCCGCCTACCCATGCCCACCTGTGCCGCCTACCCATGCCCACCTGTGCCGCCTACCCATGCCCATCCGTGCCACCTATCAGTGCCCATCCGTGTCGCCCATCCGTGCCGCCTATCAGTGCCACATATCGGTGTCCATCAATGCCACCTCATCAGTGCCACTTCATTGGTGCCACCTCATCAGTGCCCATCAGTGCCGCCTTATCATTGCCCATCAGTGTAACCCCATCAGTGCCCATCAGTGAAGGAGAAAACTTACTTATTTGCAAAGTTTTGAAACTGAAACAAAAAAAAACATTTTTTTTTTCAAAATTTTCGGTATTTTTTTATTTGTTTAGCAAAAAATAAAAATCCCAGAGGTGATCAAATACCACCAAAAGAAAGCTCTATTTGTGGGAAAAAAATTATAAAAATCTCATTTGGGTACAGTGTAGCATGACCGCGCAATTGTCATTCAAAGTGCGACAGCGCTGAAAGCTGAAAATTGGTCTGGGCAGGAAGGTGTTTAAGTGCCCCCCGGTATTGAAGTGGTTAAATATAAAATCTAAAAAATCCCATGTACATAACTATCACAGGCTCCTCCCATGTACATAACTATCACAGGCTCCTCCCATGTACATAACTATCACAGACTCCTCCCATGTACATAACTATCACAAGCTCCTCCCATGTACATAACTATCACAGACTCCTCCCATGTACATAACTATCACAGACTCCTCCCATGTACATAACTATCACAGACTCCTCCCATGTACATAAGTATCACAGGCTCCTCCCATGTACATAACTATCACAGACTCCTCCCATGTACATAACTATCACAGGCTCCTCCCCATGTACATAACTATCACAGGCTCCTCCCCATGTACACAAGTATCACAGGCTCCACCCCATGTACACAAGTATCACAGGCTCCACCCCATGTACACAAGTATCACAGGCTCCACCCCATGTACACAAGTATCACAGGCTCCTCCCATGTACACAAGTATCACAGGCTCCTCCCATGTACACAAGTATCACAGGCTCCTTCCATGTACACAAGTATCACAGGCTCCTCCCATGTACACAAGTATCACAGGCTCCTCCCATGTACACAAGTATCACAGGCTCCTCCTATGTACACAAGTATCACAGGCTCCTCCCATGTACACAATTATCACAGGCTCCTCCCATGTACATAAGTATCACAGGCTCCTCCCATGTACACAAGTATCACAGGCTCCTCCCATGTACACAAGTATCACAGGCTCCTCCTCATGTACATAAGTATCACAGGCTCCTCCCCATGTACATAAGTATCACAGTCTTTGCCATGACACTCAGAATTGATCTCGGGTCCCTCCTGTTTCCACTGATCATTCTTGAGATGTTTCTACAACTTGATTGGAGGTCTCCTGTGGTAAATTCAGGTGATTGGACATGATTTGGAAAGGCACACACCTGTCTATAGAAGGTCCCACAGGTAACAGTGCATGTCAGAGCACAAACCAAGCCATGAAGTCCAAGGAATTGTCTGTAGACCTCGGAGACAGGATTGTATGGAGGCACAGATCTGGGAAAGAGTACAGAAAAATGTCTGCAGCATTGAAGGTCCGAATGAGCACAGTGACCTCCATTATTCGTAAATGGAAGAAGTTTGGAACCACCAGGAAGAAGTTTGGAACCACCAGGACTCTTCCTAGAGCAGGCCCCCCTGCCAAATTGAGTGATCGGGGGAGAAGGGCCTTAGTCAGGGAGGTGACCAAGAACCCGATGGTCCCTCTGACAGAGCTCCAGTATTTCTCTGTGGAGAGAGGAGAACCTTCCAGAAGAACAACCATCTGTACAGCACTCCACCAATCAGGCCTGTATGGTAGAGTGGCCAGACGGAAGCCACTCCTCAGTAAAAAGGCACATGACAGCCGCCTAGAGTTTTCAAAAAGGCACCTAAAGGACTATCAGACCATGAGAAACAAAATTCTCTGATTTGATGAAACAAGGATTGAACTCTTTAGCCTGAATGCCAAGCGCCATGTCTAGAGGAAGCCAGGCAGCGCTCATCACCTGGCCATCCTTACAGTGAAGCATGGTGATGGCAGCATCAGGCTGTGGGGGTGTTTTTCAGTGGCAGGAAATGGGAGACTAGTCAGGATGGAGGGAAAGATGACTGCAGCAATGTACAGAAATATCCTTGATGAAGACCTGCTCCAGAGCGCTCTGGACCTCAGACTGGGGCGAAGGTTCATCTTCCAACAGGACAACAACACTAAGCACACAGCCGAGATAACAAAGGAGTGGCTACGGGACAACTCTGTGAATGTCCTTAGGTGGCCCAGCCAGAGCCCAGGCTTGAACCCGATTGAACATCTCTGGAGAGATCTGAAAATGGCTGTGCACCGACCCTCCCCATCCAACCTGATGGAGCTTGAGAGGTCCTGCAAAGAAGAACGGGAGAAACTGCCCAAAAATAGGTGTGCCGAGCTTGTAGCATCATACTCTTCAGGCTGTAAATTGGTGCCAAAGGTGCTTCACCAAAGTATTGAGCAAAGGCCGTGATACTTATGTACATGGGAGGAGCCTGAGATACTTATGTACATGGGAGGAGCCTGAGATACTTATGTACATTGGAGGAGCCTGAGATACTTATGTACATGGGAAGAGCCTGAGATACTTATGTACATGGGAGGAGCCTGAGATACTTATGTACATGGGAGGAGCCTGAGATACTTATGTACAAGGGAGGAGCCTGAGATACTTATGTACATGGGAGGTACATGGGACGAGCCTGTGAGACTTATGTACATGGGAGGAGCCTGAGATACTTATGTACATGGGAGGAGCCTGAGATACTTATGTACAAGGGAGGAGCCTGAGATACTTATGTACAAGGGAGGAGCCTGAGATACTTATGTACATGGGAAGAGCCTGAGATACTTATGTACATGGGAGGAGCCTGTGAGACTTATGTACATGGGAGGTACATGGGAGGAGCCTGAGATACTTATGTACATGGGAGGAGCCTGAGATACTTATGTACATGGGATGGGCCTGTGAGACTTATGTACATGGGAGGTACATGGGAGGAGCCTGTGGGACTTATGTACATGGGAGGAGCCTGAGATACTTATGTACAAGGGAGGAGCCTGAGATACTTATGTACATGGGACGAGCCTGTGAGACTTATGTACATGGGAGGTACATGGGAGGAGCCTGAGATACTTATGTACATGGGAGGAGCCTGAGATACTTATGTACATGGGATGGGCCTGTGAGACTTATGTACATGGGAGGTACATGGGAGGAGCCTGTGGGACTTATGTACATGGGAGGAGCCTGTGGGACTTATGTACATGGGAGGAGCCTGTGGGACTTATGTACATGGGAGGAGCCTGTGGGACTTATGTACATGGGAGGAGCCTGTGGGACTTATGTACATGGGAGGAGCCTGTGGGACTTATGTACATGGGAGGAGCCTGTGGGACTTATGTACATGGGAGGTACATGGGACGAGCCTGTGAGACTTATGTACATGGGAGGTACATGGGAGGAGCCTGAGATACTTATGTACATGGGAGGAGCCTGAGATACTTATGTACAAGGGAGGAGCCTGAGATACTTATGTACATGGGAGGAGCCTGAGATACTTATGTACATGGGACGAGCCTGTGAGACTTATGTACATGGGAGGTACATGGGAGGAGCCTGAGATACTTATGTACATGGGATGGGCCTGTGAGACTTATGTACATGGGAGGTACATGGGAGGAGCCTGTGGGACTTATGTACATGGGAGGAGCCTGTGGGACTTATGTACATGGGAGGAGCCTGTGGGACTTATGTACATGGGAGGAGCCTGTGGGACTTATGTACATGGGAGGAGCCTGTGGGACTTATGTACATGGGAGGAGCCTGTGGGACTTATGTACATGGGAGTTTTTTCTTTTTAATAAATTTGCAAAGATTTCAAACAAACTTCTTTCACATTGTCATTATGGGGAATTGTTTGTAGAATTTTGGAGGAAAATAATAAATTTAATCCATTTTGGAATAAGGTTGTAACATAAAAAATGTGTAAAAAGTGAAGCGCTGTGAATACTTTCCGGATGCACTGTAAATGTATAATAATAATAGTGTGCGACTGTCGGGGGGGGGGGGGGGGGAGGGGGGGGCGGCTTTTGAGTGTAAGCTCCTCGGTGCCGTCTACTCCATCTCAGTGTAGAAGGTCTCCTTACCTTCAGCCTTTCTTCATAGGTTTTCTTGGTCTGCTGCAGCTCACGGCTGTGCTGATCTTGCAGTTTTTCTATCTCTTGGTCGTGTCCCGACACCTCATCTTTCAGCGCCCCCTTCAGGGCAAAAAGCTCCCTGTCCCGCTTCTGCACAGTCTCCTCCGCCCTTTGCTTCTCCTGAGACAGCTGGCGGAGCTCATCTTGGGTGCGCTGCAGCTCCTGCCGGAGATAGGACAGATGGGGGGATATAAAATCTGGGGGCAGTTTCGATAATTTTCCTTGGTAAATAAATCAGATGGATTTTTCAAAGATGGCAACCTTTACATCTCTCCAGTCTAGTAAACTTTGTGGGTGCTTTCTGTCAAATTGAAGCAGTCATTATCACCCCACCCCCCTTACACTTTTTCTTGCAAACATGCTCTGGTGTGAAGGCCTTATCTCAAATTATGACTTTGTGCCTATATGGTGCTGGCCATGGCTCAAACAGGTATAAGAAACACCAAAACAGACCACACCGGCACACATACTTCAAAAACTCCTTCAAAGCTACTTCTGAGGTGCCTTTTAGCCCAGACGTTCTCAACCAGGGTTCTGCGGAAGCCTAGGGCTCCTCCAGAGTTTGCTAGGCATTGTTTTTTGAACGGTTTGGCAGGTGTTGGCTAGGCATTGTTTGGCAGGCACCACTTCCAGATGCAGGACACCAAGGATCTTTTTACTGGTAGGATGAGAGGAGGTAAAAAGCCCATTGGTGAAAAGATGGCGCCTATTGTGGTGTGTCCAAGGATGGGTTGGAGTCATCAAGTTTCAGAAATTGGCTTTTTACCTACTCTCATCCTACCAGTACATTACTCGCCACCTAAGAACCCATAGAGAAGGGGTCTCAAACTGGTGGCCCTCCAGCTGTTGTGAAACTACAAGTCCCATCATGCCTCTTGCCTGTTGGAGTAATGCTTGTAACTGCCAGCCTTGCAATGCCTCATGGGACTTGTAGTTTCACAAAACAGCTGGAGGGCCGCAAGTTTTGAGACCCCTGCCATAGAGGCTCCAGGATTGGAAGCCTTGTGGCATTTCGTTTTTCCTTTAATTTCTCCGAATTGAGGATAAGACGACATTTAGATACATACTACACTATAAAAGGGATTTCCAGTCTCTCCTTTCTCTTTTTCCGCTGGATACCTCAGGCCTTTTTTTGGGTCTCCAATCTGCTTATTTGGTCTGACCCATCTGACCTTTGAGGAGGACCACCATCACCACCCGAATCCTAAGAACCTTTTTAGCAATCTGCAAAGGTTGCATGCTAGAAGAGGAAGGGTTCCTCCAAGGCATGGTTTGAGCTGTGGATGATTGGGGGGGGGGGGGGTCAATCACATGGTGCCTCCCTATTTCCATCAATAATGCCATTTGACAGGCCCAGATGCAGGAGACCAATGACCTTTTTGTACTGGTGGGATGGGAGGAGGTGAAAAGCCCATCGGGGAAAAGAATAGGAGAGGAAAGAAAAATGACTTGCATCTGGTGAGGTTGTGGTGACCCAAGTTTTACCGATGGGCTTTTTTACTGCCTCTTATCCTATGAGTACAGTGCTTGCCTAAGAACCTATAGAGCAGTGATGGCGAACCTTGGCACCCCAGATGTTTTGGAACTACATTTCCCATGATGCTCAACTACACTGCAGAGTGCATGAGCATCATGGGAAATGTAGTTCTAAAACATCTGGGGTGCCAAGGTTCGCCATCACTGCTATAGAGGATCTAGGATTGACACCCCCCCCCCTTCCCACAACCAATCTCACCCTATGTGGAGATTGGGGCCTGTTTTCCACCTATGTTCATGGAAGGTCACATGGTTCTCCCCGTCTGAGTCACCGCAACCTCACCAGATGTAAGTCGTTTTTCTTTCCTCTTGAGGAAATACATTCAGATACATACTACACTATAAAAGGATTTCCAGTCCCTCTATTTTTCCGGTGCATACCTCAGGCCTTTTTATGGGTCTCCAATATGCTTTTTCGGTCTGACCCATCAGACTTTCGAGGAGGACCACCACCACCACCACCACCTGAATCCCAAGGATCTTTTTAGCAATCTGCAAAGGTGGCATGTTGACCACCACTGCTAGAGGAGGAAGGGTTCCTCCAAGGCATGATTTTAACTGTGGATGATTGGGGGGGAGGAGGACAGCAATGACTTTTTTTACTGGTGGGATGGGAGGAGGTAAAAAGGCCATTGGGGAAAAGAATGGCAGAGGAAAGAAAAACTACTTACATCTGGTGAGGTTGTGGTGACCCAAGTTTTACCGATGGGCTTTTTACTGCCTCTTATCCTACCAGTACAGTGCTTGCCTAAGAATCTATAGAGGATCCAGGATTGAGACCCCCCCCCCCCCCCCCCACAACCAAACTCACCCCATGTGGAGATTGGGGCCTGGTTTCCACCCATGTTCATGGAAGGTCACATGGTTCTCTCCGTCCGAGTCACCACAACCTCACCAGATGTAAGTCGTGTTTCTTTCCTCTTGAGGAGATACATTTAGATACATACTACACTATAGGGCTCCCCTGCCTCTCCCCTCTCTTTTTCCGATGGATACCTCAGGCCTTACAATGCATCTCCAAGCTGTTTTTTCAGTCTAACCCAGGGATCCTCAAACTACGGCCCTCCAGCTGTTGCGGAACTACGTATCCCATGAGGCATTGTAACACTCTGACATTCACAGGCATGACTAGGGCATGATGGGAATTGTAGTTTCTGAACAACTGGAAGGGCCGTAGTTTGAAGACCCCTGGTCTAACCCCTAATACCTTTGAGGACCACCACCTGAATCACCATGATCTTTTTAGCTAGCATTCTGACCACCACTGCAAGGTGGAAGGGGAGGGAGGTTGAGATGGCATAATTTCTACTGGCCACCAATCAGTTGGTTTTAGCCTGGGTTCCCCAAGATCTAAAAAAAAAAAATCATTACAAGGGTTCTCCTGGCGTGAAAGGGTGCGAAAGACTGCCTTAGACAGAGGCAAAAAAAAATTGCATCAGATGTGGTGTTTAGGCAAAAGACAAGAGAACTCTGAGTAGCCCCCCGGAAGGCTGGACTCTTTCCGAAAAAGGCAGCTAGCGAATGCCTGACCGATATGAGCCATTTAAATCCTCAAATCCTTTCATACTCTTCTGGAAAAACTGGAGAAGTTTGAACAAAAACGAAAACACCTATATCAGACTAGAATAGACCAGATAACAGACATTCACATGGGGGAAGGCAGCTTTTCGAATTACACATACGCACCCTCTTGGTAGCCTCCACCTCTCCGGCCTCCACAGAGCCCTTCTTGGCTCGTTCCAACTCAGACTGCACAAGGGAAAAACGATCTTTCATCTCACTCAGCTCATCCTCGAATTCTTCCTTCTCCGTCTTGAGCTGTAAGATCCTGAATCCCCCCCCCCCAGACATAGGTCAGACATATTTAGGATATCAGGACAAGGATTTTGAAGAAGAGCAGATATTGTGAAGCAGTGATTCTCAACCAGGGTTCCTCCAGAGGTTGTAGGGGCTCCTTCAGCATTGGGCAATTTCTGCCTCTCAGATAAGTTCCCACCGACACCATTGATCTTTTTAGCTCTCTGTAAGGAGGTAATTCTTCCCAATGACCACAAAATGTAAGGACCATTCCTCTCACTGACCATCACACTAATGTATTATGAGTTGTAGATTTCTAATTTTTAGCGAAGGTTGCCCCCCGAGACCGGAGAACTATTTAAAGGGTTCCTCTGTGTTGAAAAGGTTGAGAAAGGCTTTTTGTGAAGGTTTAACCGGTTCCCGACCAGCGCACGCCGGTGTACGTCGGCAGAATGGCACGGGCAGGCATATTGGCGTACAGGTACGCCCAATCTTCAATGCCGCCCTGCCATCCGGTCGCGTGTCCGGTCGGGACCGTGAGTCCGGGCGCGGATCCCGCGGACTCAATCGCCGCGGGCATACCCGCGATCGTCTCACGGGACGGCTGAATGGAGGAAATGCCGTGTAAACAGCATTTCTCCATTCTGCCTAGCAACTAGTGACGCTGATCTCTGCTCCATGTGATTGGAGCAGAGATCAGTGTTCACTAAATGAAAGCCCAACCCCCCCCCACAGTTAGTAACACACCCCTAGGAACACTTAACCCCTACACTGCCACCCACTGGTTAACCCCTTCACTGCCAGTGTCATTTACACAGGAATCACTGCATTTATATAGCACTGATTGCTGTATAAATGACAATGGTCCCAAAAATGTGTCAAAAAATGTCCGATGTGTCCGCTACAATGTCGCAGTCACAATAAAAATCGCTGATCGCCGCCATTACTAGTAAAAAAATAATAAAACATTATTACTAAAAATGCCATAAAACTATCCCTATTTTGTAAACGCTATAACTTTTGCGCAAACCAATCAATAATCGCTTATTGCGATTTTTTTTTACCAAAAATATGTAGACGAATACGTATCGGCCTAAACGGAGGGAAAAAAATGTTTTTTATATATATTTTTGGGGGATATTTATTATAACAAAAAATAGTAAAAAATAATGCGTTTTTTTTCAAAATTGTCGCTCTATTTTTGTTTATAGCGCAAAAAATAAAAAAATATTTGTGGGGGAAAAAAAAAAAAGGACGTCATTTTTGTTTGGGAGCCACGTCGCACGACCGCGCAATTGTCAGTTAAATCGACGCAGTGCCGAATCGCAAAAAGTGGTCTGGTCTTTGACCAGCAAAATGGTCCGGTCTGTAAGTGGTTAAGCATCCTAAAAAGTCCCAATTTCTGCCCACATTTACAAAAAATTATTGTATGTGGAGTGGCAGGGGGTGTGTCCAAGCTCCAGATCTAAAATTTATTTAAAAAAACTGCTGGTTCAGCCAACTTTTTTATATAAATAGGATATATTGCATAGTTTCCTCTTTTCAGCCAACAAGTATATAGACTTTTTTTTTTACGTGCTCACCTCAATTGCTTTGTTGAAAACAAAGCTGGTTTGCTGGAGCTCAGATTACAGACACAGCTGAAAAACTCAAAAGAGTGACTCCCTACCCCACGCTCTTTACAACTGAACAACAATTAGCAAGAGACAGTCTCAAAGGAAACAGTGTCTGCTGTGTGGTTTCTTAAGATCACCGATAATGCCTCACACAACCAGCGCCATGGATGCATCCTGTAATAAATGCTTCCAGCCTTATGATAACAGCTTGGGGAAGATCCTTTTCTGCTGACTGTGCCAATGTGTACAAAGCCAGCTCCATAAAACACATGGTTTGACCAGTCTGGTGTGGAGGAACTCGGGTTGTCCTGCACAGAGCCCTGACCTCAAACCCTATGGAACACCTTTGGGATGAATTGGAATGAAAATGGTGAGCCAGGTCTTCCCATCCAACATCAGTACATGACCTTTGTAAATGTTGACCAGCTCCAAAAAGACACTGTATGACCAGTTTGGGGTGAAGGAACTGTGTCCTACACAGAGCCCTGACCTTAAATCTACTGAACGCCCTCATGATGAAATGGAATGCTGGCCAGGTCCTCTTTTTTTTTTTTTTGTGCCCAATATTTGAGCCAGGATTTCTCATCCAACATCAGTACCTTGCCTCTTAAACGGTGGCCATCTTCATAAAGACATGGTTTCACCAGTTTGCTGTGGAGGAACTCGGGTCGAGTGTCCTGCACAAAACCCTGTGATGAACTAGAATTCTGACTCTGAGCCAGGTTTTTTTTTTTGGTGCATTGGAATGAAGGGCATGAGCCAGATCTTCTCATCCAACATCAGTACCTGACCTTGTAAATGGTGGCCAGCTTCAAAGACATGGTTTGACCAGTTTGGGGTGGAGGAACTGTGTCCTGCACAGAACCCAGACCTCAACCCTACTGAAAACCCTCTTGATGAAATGGAATGCAGGTTTTTATTTTGGCACCCAATGTGAGGCCCAATTTGTGAGCCAGGTCTTCTCATCCAACATCAGTTCCTGATCTCAGGAATTGTAGCCAGCTCCATAAAGACATGGTTTGACCAATTTGTTGTGGAGGAACTCAGGTCGAGTGTCCTACACAGAGCTTAACTAACCTTGTGATGAACTAGAATGCCAACTCTGAGCCCAATACAAGGTCCGATGTGTGAGCCAGGTCTTCTCATTCAACATCGGTACATGACCTTGTGAATGGTGGCCAGCTCCATAAAGACATGGTTTGACCGGTTTGGTGAGGAGGAACTCGGGTGTCCTACACAGAGCCCTGAACTTAACCCTACTAAACACCTTTGAGATGAATTGGAATCAAAAGGGTGAGCCAGGTCTTCTCATTCAACATCAGTCCCTGATCTCACAAATGGTGGCCAGCTCCATAAAGACATGGTTTGACCGGTTTGGTGAGGAGGAACTCAGGTGTCCTACACAGAGCTCTGAACTTAACCATACTAAACACCTTTGAGATGAATTGGAATCAAAAGGGTGAGCCAGGTCTTCTCATTCAACATCAGTCCCTGATCTCACAAATGATGGCCAGCTCCATAAAGACATGGTTTGACCGGTTTGGTGAGGAGGAACTCGGGTGTCCTACACAGAGCCCTGAACTTAACCCTACTAAACACCTTTGAGATGAATTGGAATCAAAAGGGTGAGCCAGGTCTTCTCATTCAACATCAGTCCCTGATCTCACAAATGGTGGCCAGCTCCATAAAGACATGGTTTGACCGGTTTGGTGAGGAGGAACTCGGGTGTCCTACACAGAGCCCTGAACTTAACCCTACTAAACACCTTTGAGATGAATTGGAATCAAAAGGGGTGAGCCAGGTCTTCTCATTCAACATCAGTCCATGATCTCACAAATGGTGGCCAGCTCCATAAAGACATGGTTTGACCGGTTTGGTGAGGAGGAACTCAGGTGTCCTACACAGAGCCCTGAACTTAACCCTACTAAACACCTTTGAGATGAATTGGAATCAAAAGGGTGAGCCGGGTCTTCTCATTCAACATCAGTCCCTGATCTCACAAATGGTGGCTAGCTCCATAAAGACATGGTTTGACCAGCTTGGTGTGGAGAAACTGTGTTCTTCAAAGAGCCCTGACCTCAACCCTACTGAGTACCCTTGTGATGAATTGGAATGCTGAACATGAGCCAGGTCTTCTTTTTTTTTGCGCTTAATGTAAGGCCCAATGCGTGAGCCAAGTCTTCTCATTCAATACCAGTACTTGACCTTGTAAATTGTGATCAGCTCCATAAAGACTTTTGACCAGTTTGCTTTGGAAGGACTTGAATGTCCTGCACAGAGCCCTGACCCCAACCCTACTGACAAACCTTGTGATGAATTGAAATGCCGATTGTTAGCCAGGTCTTTTTTTTTTTTTTGGCGCCCAATGTGAGGCATTGGGCCTCACATTGGGCGCCAAAAAAAAAAAACACATTGGGTGTGAGCCAGGTCTTCGCATCCAACATCAGTCCCTGACCTCACAAATGGGTACAAATTCCCACAGACACTTTAAAATCTTGTGGAAAGCCTTCCCAGAAAGGGTGGGAGGATGTTATAGCCACCAAGGGGGCAACTTCAGAATAGTGGTCTTGGTTTTGGAATGAGATTTCTAATGAGCTCATTTAGGGGTGTTGGTCAAGTGTGCAAAAACCGTTGGCCATAAAGTGTTTGTGATGAAATGTAACTAATACAAGGGAAGGGCCAACAAGGGGAAATTAAATACCTAAATCACAATGACGACATTTCTCTTTCTCGAAAAAAGGGACCCTCATTCACCATGACCTGGCACTGAATACGATAGCAGCTGACTAATGAGAATCTAAAGATATGTTCTAACGACCACCACATCGAAAATTTTAAGAAATCAAGGCCTTCATAAAATAGAAGTATTGATCGAGAGCAGGGCATTAAAGCTGCTATGGATACTCACTCCTGCTTTGTGTTGCGAAGTTCATCCTTGTTCTTCTGGAACATCTCCTTCCATTGGTTGATCTCCTCGCTGCTCTCCTCTAGCTCCCTCTGTAGGTTCCGCACCACCTGATTGATCTTCTGACGCTCGGACTCCAGGCTGATCTGATCCTGTGGGGGAGGGGGAAAAAGAAGATGCTACAGACAGAGGATGGGACAGGTCGAAGGAGGAACGTAAAATCAGACAGGCTGGAACATTAGGGAGACAGAAGAGAAGACAGACAATGAAAACTGGTGACCATGTAACAAATATAAGAAGAGAACATGGGACACAGTTAATTAAACAGGTCAGATAACGGAAAGACCAACCACTGATGATGGAAGGCCACACAAACTGAGGAAAAAAGGCTGCAGGACAAACAGGTGAGGTCACAGGTATAGGCATGGGACGAACATTGAGACAGTGACGTAGGATGGTAGAACATTGGCTGGACAAGCAGACTAAGCAGTGAAGCATGTAGCACAGATGTAGCAGCATAGGATGGTGGACACACAATACAGGCAGACTCTTAAGTTCTAACGTGCATCCTCTGATACCTGGGACACGTTGTCCATGTTTTTCCTTAGCTGCTGCAAGTCCTTCTGGTACTGCTGACGCGTTTGGTCCATCTCCTTGTCGTGATTGGCCACCTCGTCTTTCAGGGCCCCCTTCAGGGCAGTCAGTTCGCGATCCTTCTGTCTCAGCAGCTCCTCCTGCTTGTAGCGGATCTGCAGAACATCATCCAGTTCTTCTTGCATCTCTTGTAGCTCCTGAAGGATGGAGGGAGTGCGGTGGGAAGTTGCATGCGTAGGTGACCTTTACTAAAGGAGGCCACTACGTCACTCGCTGTGTTATTTTACTGTCGTGTTTTTTTACAAGGGTTTACCACACCAGGGCTCAGCCCCCCCCGATGAAGGAGGACTCTTAGAACTCCCAAAACACATTCACTACTGTGACAAATTTCATATGAACTGTCATGTCTTGAGATATTACTCTGGGCAGACATACAGTGCCTTGCGAAAGTATTCGGCCCCCTTGAACTTTTCAACTTTTTGCCATATTTCAGGCTTCAAACATAAAGATATAAAAATTTTATTTTTTTGTGAAGAATCACCAACAAGTGGGACACAATTGTGAAGTGGAACGAAATCAATTGGAGTTTTGAAACTTTTTTAACTAATAAAAAAATGAAAAGTGGGGCGTGCAAAATCATTCAGCCCCCTTGCGTTAATACTTTGTAGAGCCACCTTTTGCTGCGATTACAGCTGCAAGTCGCTTGGGGTGTCTCTATCAGTTTTGCACATCGAGAGACTGAAATTCTTGCCCATTCTTCCTTGAAAAACAGCTGGAGCTCAGTGAGGTTGGATGGAGAGCGTTTGTGAACAGCAGTTTTCAGCTCTTTCCACAGATTCTCGATTGGATTCAGGTCTGGACTTTGACTTGGCCATTCTAACACCTGGATACGTTTATTTGTGAACCATTCCTTTGTAGATTTTGCTGTATGTTTGGGATCATTGTCTTGTTGGAAGATAAATCTCCGTCCCAGTTTCAGGTCTTTTGCAGACTCCAACAGGTTTTCATCCAGAATGGTCCTGTATTTGGCTGCATCCATCTTCCTCTCAATTTTAACCATCTTCCCTGTCTCTGCTGAAGAAAAGCAGGCCCAAACCATGATGCTGCCACCACCATGTGTGACAGTGGGGATGGTGTGTTGAGGGTGATGAGCTGTGTTGCTTTTACGCCAAACATATCGTTTTGCATTGTGGGCAAAAAGTTGGATTTTTGGTTTCATCTGACCAGAGCACCTTCTTCCACATGTTTGGTGTGTCTCCCAGGTGGCTTGTGGCAAACTTTAGACAAGACTTTTTATGGGTATCTTTGAGAAATGGCTTTCTTCTTGCCACTCTTCCATAAAGGGCAGATTTGTGCAGTGTACGACTGATTGTTGTCCTATGGACAGACTCTCCCACCTCAGCTGTAGTTCTCTGCAGTTCATCCAGAGTGATCATGGGCCTCTTGGCTGCATCTCTGATCAGTCTTCTCCTTGTCTGAGCTGAAAGTTTAGAGGGACGGCCAGGTCTTGGTAGATTTGCAGTGGTCTGATACTCCTTCCATTTCAAAATGATCGCTTGCACAGTGCTCCTTGGGATGTTTAAAGCTTGGGAAATCTTTTTGTATCCAAATCCGGCTTTAAACTTCTCCACAACAGTATTACGGACCTGCCTGGTGTGTTCCTTGGTCTTCATGATGCTCTCTGCGCTTTCAACAGAACCCTGAGACTATCACAGAGCAGGTGCATTTATACAGAGACTTGATTACACACAGGTGGATTCTATTTATCACCATCAGTCATTTAGGACAACATTGGATCATTCAGAGATCCTCGCTGAACTTCTGGAGTGAGTTTGCTGCACTGAAAGTAAAAGGGCCGAATAATTTTGCACGCACCACTTTTCAGTTTTTTATTTGCTTAAAAATGTTTAAAATATCCAATAGATTTCGTTCCACTTCACAATTGTGTCCCACTTGTTGGTGATTCTTACCAAAAAAGTAAAATTTTATATCTTTATGTTTGAAGCCTGAAATGTGGCAAAAGGTTGAAAAGTTCAAGGGGGCCGAATACTTTCGCAAGGCACTGTACATCTGACTCTGTATACCATATGCGATACTTATAAAGGCACAGATTTCTTCTAGTGGGAATCCGATATATCATGGACAGCATGTCAATTGAATACCAGATATTGGCCACAAGCTTGAAGAAGAGGCTTGCGCTCTGTTTTACCCAATTATGTAAAACAGGCACTAGAAACAGTAGCTAAAGCAAGCTGCAGCACCAAGCTAGCTCTCAGGGGAAGTAGCTTGCCCGAAAACCAGGGGGGGCGGGGGGGGGGCCTTGATAGCAAGGGTCAAAGGTTACCTTCAACAGGGCGTTCTTGTCTCCCGACACCCCCTGCGTCCGCTGCCTGGTCACCTCTTCCTTTGCATCCTGCAGCTTCACCTCCAGGGACCTCATTTTGGTTTCCACCTGTTCTTTGCTCATCCGAATCTCTATCAACCTGTTCGACAGAACACAAAAATGTCACCAGCAGGTCGGGCCATCTACCCAGCTGTGGTATTACACCGGCCTGGTGTGCGCCGATATACCCCGGGAGGAAGGAGGCCACTTGGAACCCCCAGAAAACCATCCCCACCTCTGTACCGACAATAGGTCATGTAAATGCACTGATATAAAATGTGATTTGTACTATTTACTGCAATTCTCTGCCACCCAACTCTACAATCATTGAGATTAATTCTCATCTATATTACTGACATTTGACTATTCTGCATGCTTGCTCTGGGTCTGCGATTCGAATCTACAGCCAGGAAAGTTGAACTTTCAGAAGACCAACATGCGTGGCATGTGTACTATGTGGCAAGAGTCTGTAAACATCTGACCATCACGAGCTTCTAGGACATCCCATTTTAGAACCAAGCCCGTTAATATCGAGTTGCCCCCGCTACCAATGGCCATTTACATGGAGTGGCCCCACCGCGTGATTCTAACATCCTCAAGTCTTCTGGAAAGGCTTTCCGCAGGATTTTGGAGGGTGTCTGTGGAAATTTGTGGCCATTTGTGAGGTCGGGTACTGATGTTGGATGAGAAAACGTGGCTCACAATCAACATTCCAATTTATTCCAAAGGTGTTCAGTAGGGTTGAGGTCAGGGCTCTGTGCAGGACACTTGAGCTCCTTCATGACCTCAAACCTACTGGACACCTTTTTGGATAAGAAGCCCTTATACCAAAAGGCGTGTCCAAGGGTTAAGGGCAGTTACTGATGTTGGGTGAGAAAACCTCATAACACAGGTGTTCTGTAGGGTTAAGCGCAGGTACTGGTGTTGAATGAGAAGACCTCATACCAAAAAAGGAATTCCAAAAGTAGGGTTGAGGGCAGGGCTCTGTGCAGACCACTCAAGTGTCTCCATGACCTCTCACATCTTAAGTAAGGGAATCAGGAAGTGAAGCCTTGTGGCTTCACTGATGAGGGGCCAGACATGGCGTATCTTTTGTCAGTAGTGGGAGCAAATATCTGTATTAGACAGGTATCTGCTCCCCCCTCTCCCTTGAAAGGTGCCAAATGTGAAACCGGAGGGGGGTTCCGGACAGTAGAGGTTTCATTTTTGGGTGGAACTCTGCTTTAAGGGCAGGTACTGGTGTAGGGTGAGAAGACCTTCTATAAAAAGGTCTTTCAAAAGTAGGGTTGAGGTCAGGGCTCTCTGCAGGACACTCGAGTGTCTCCATGACCTCAAACCTACTGAACACCTTCAGGATGAGAAGACCTCCTCTAAAAAAGGTGTTCTGTAGGGCAGGTAATGTTGTTGGATGAGAAGACCTCATACCAAAGATGCTCAAAAGGGTTAAGGGCAGGTCAGGGCTCTGTACAGGACACTCAAGTTCCTCCACAACAAACCGGTCCGACGCGGTCTTTATGGTTTCTGGCTTTGTACACAGGGGCACAGTCGTGGTGGAGCATAAAAAGGGTCTTCGCCAAACTGCTACCCCAATTTTCTACAATGTCTTTGTATGATGAAGTATTATCAGCACCTGGAGAACATGAACTGAATTTGGAAGGGTTCCCATACTTTGGGCAGTATAGGTAGGCAGGGGCGCTGATAGAAATCGTGGGGCCCCGTACAGCCTACCTGACAGGGCCCCCCTTCAGCTCCACCCTTGGTCCCTCCTTTAGCCCCACCCCTGGCCCTTCCCCAGACGTCATTGTGCTGCAGACAGTGCCACCAATGCCATGCCGCCCATCACTGCCATATTGTGCTACAGACAGTGCCACCCATGTACTGTCTACAGCACAATATGGCATTGGCGGCATGGGTGACACTGTCTACAGCACATTACGGCATTTGTGGCATGGGTGGCACTGTCTATAGCACAATATGGCACTGGCAGCATGGGTGGCACAGTCTCTGCAGGCAGCACATGATACCTGCAGATAGGGCCACCCATGCCGCCAATGCCATAATGTGCTGCAGACAGTGCCACCCATGCCATATTGTGCTGTAGACAGTGCCACCCAGTTGGTTTGTTGTACTCAGACAGATAGTGTTCAGTCAAGGTGGCTGGGGGATTTATTTTTATTTTTTTTAACATTAATTAGGTCTCGGATCAGGTTGCCTGGGCCCCCCTGCTGGCCGGGCCCGGTACAACAGGGCCAGTTGTACTGGTCTATCAGCGGCCCTGTAGGTAGGTGTGATAGTCCTTTGGCCATATAATGTATTTATCCCATAGCAGGGACTTTGCCTGCAGTACCTCTGCTGTGTCTCCAGGTGTCGCTCTATCCCAACTAATACAGACAGGACGCTATAACTGACCGTACAGAAGCATTCTGTGAATGTACTGTTTGGGTTACAGTAGGTCAACACTTGCTATGAGACAGAATCAGGTACATTATCGTATTATGTTCCAACTGCAGAGTGTAAGATAAAAGGGATACAGACGTATATTGCCTGCTACAAATTAACTTAAATTGACCCATTTATAATGCACTTGTCATTGACATGAAGCTGCACCCTCGGTTTGTCTGGACTCGGGGATATTTATAATGGACTTGTCACGGACATTAAGCTTTCTAATCATCTCGGAACTGCTGAATACCTGAATAAGCGTAGAATGACCTGGAAATGACTCGACACAATCTATAATATCAAAGCTGCATTAGTGGCTGAATATCTCTCCGCTACATACAACACCATCGTTATTAAAGCTGCATTAAACCCCAAAAAATGTCCCTGGAATTCAACCCCGCTGGAGACCATGGAAAAAACGCAGCCCGCTGGAGACCCTGGAAAAAAACGCAGCCCGCTGGAGACCCTGGAAAAAAACGCAGCCCGCTGGAGACCCTGGAAAAAAACGCAGCCCGCTGGAGACCCTGGAAAAAAACGCAGCCCGCTGGAGACCCTGGAAAAAAACGCAGCCCGCTGGAGACCCTGGAAAAAAACGCAGCCCGCTGGAGACCCTGGAAAAAAACGCAGCCCGCTGGAGACCCTGGAAAAAAACGCAGCCCGCTGGAGACCCTGGAAAAAAACGCAGCCCGCTGGAGACCCTGGAAAAAAACGCAGCCCGCTGGAGACCCTGGAAAAAAACGCAGCCCGCTGGAGACCCTGGAAAAAAACGCAGCCCGCTGGAGACCCTGGAAAAAACGCAGCCCGCTGGAGACCCTGGAAAAAACGCAGCCCGCTGGAGACCCTGGAAAAAACGCAGCCCGCTGGAGACCCTGGAAAAAACGCAGCCCGCTGGAGACCCTGGAAAAAACGCAGCCCGCTGGAGACCCTGGAAAAAACGCAGCCCGCTGGAGACCCTGGAAAAGCGCAGCCCGCTGGAGACCCTGGAAAGCGCAACACGCTGGAGACCCTGGAAAGCGCAACACGCTGGAGACCCTGGAAAGCGCAACACGCTGGAGACCCTGGAAAGCGCAACACGCTGGAGACCCTGGAAAACGCAACCTGCTGGAGACCCTGGAAAACGCAACCCGCTGGAGACCCTGGAAAACGCAACCCGCTGGAGACCTTGGAACGCAGTCCCCCCCACCTTCTGTTTTTACCTAGTGATCTGGCCAGTAACACACCTCCTGTTTTAAACCCCTAAACTCTGGATGAAGGGGGCACTTTTGGACAGCAGCATTGTCAGTCTGGGGGAGGGATTGTTAGATAAACTAGCAGATTTAGATACACTAACAACTTGAAACCAAACTCCAGCTAACACTTCATAAGCAGTGACAGTTTTGTTTCTTTTGGGATAAAGGTTTTACATGAATAAAATCTGATCATTGTAAGCACCTGTCATAAGTAAATGGTTTACCTCAATCCTTTAACCCTTACATCTGCAGGACAGCCTGTTCTTTTGAAAAACAACAGACTTATGGGCTAGATCCCCAGGTTAAAACAAAGGAAGGAGAGCCTAAATAAGAAAAAACTAATGCAACCATCATATCCAAGAATTGGCAAGTTTCAATATAATAGATTTTTGTTACCTCTTTAAAGCGGAGTTCTGGCCCCCCACCCCAAAAAATGTAAAAAGTCAGCAGCTACAAACACTGTAGCTGCTGAATTCGGCCCCTGCTCTTCCGAGGACAGAAGAGCAGGGGCCAAACTTTCGGCTCACTTCGCGGGGAGAAAGAGAGCTGCAAGTGGGAGCAGATACCTGTCAAAATTCGGTACCCACTTCCCCCTACCCCCCCCCCCCCCCCCCCAAAAAAAGGTGTCAAATGTGGCAGAAGGGGGGCCTCCCCTTTTGGGTGGAGCTCTGCTTTAAAGTTGTTGATATTTAGAGGTCAAAGATCATAAAATAAAAACTTGAAGAGCCTAATTGATGAGCAATTTTTCATCCAGACACCCCATCCCTCATGTTATCTAGTGTTCCTGGAGCTGGCCATCCTGGAAATGACCCTGGAACTCAACCCGCTGACCATCCTGGAAATTACCCTGGAACTCAAACCGCTGGAGACCCTGGAGCTCAACCCGCTGGAGACCCTGGAGCTCAACCCGCTGGAGACCCTGGAGCTCAACCCGCTGGAGACCCTGGAGCTCAACCCGCTGGAGACCCTGGAGCTCAACCCGCTGGAGACCCTGGAGCTCAACCCGCTGGAGACCCTGGAGCTCAACCCGCTGGAGACCCTGGAGCTCAACCCGCTGGAGACCCTGGAGCTCAACCCCCTGGAGACCCTGGAGCTCAACCCCCTGGAGACCCTGGAGCTCAACCCCCTGGAGACCCTGGAACTCAACCCGCTGGAGACCCTGGAACTCAACCCGCTGGAGACCCTGGAACTCAACCCGCTGGAGACCCTGGAACTCAACCCGCTGGAGACCCTGGAACTCAACCCGCTGGAGACCCTGGAACTCAACCCGCTGGAGACCCTGGAACTCAACCCGCTGGAGACCCTGGAACTCAACCCGCTGGAGACCCTGGAACTCAACCCGCTGGAGACCCTGGAACTCAACCCGCTGGAGACCCTGGAACTCAACCCGCTGGAGACCCTGGAACTCAACCCGCTGGAGACCCTGGAACTCAACCCGCTGGAGACCCTGGAACGCACACAAGTCAGACTGATGGAAGTACACACCCAGTGTCCTCTGTGGATCTGTGTGTTCTCATTTTGTAGGGGGATCACACCAATTTCAAATTACGGAAAACGAGGTCAGCGTCCTGAAATTAAGGGCAGTTTCTGGGTTTCTTGGATGGCATTAAAGTCTAACGAATGCTTTCGCGTATTGGCTGGACTTGCCATTAAAGGCTGTGGCCAGGAAGAGGGTTGGGGGCAGCAACAGACTTACTCTTGATTCATAGAGCTCAGCTCATTTTTCTTCTTCTCCAACAACTCTCTCAGCTTCTTACATTCCTCCACGCTCTCCTCCAGCTTGATTTCCAATCTCTGCACAGAGGCTGTGGGACGGTCCCGCGAGATCTCCTGCTTCATCCTTTGCTGCAAAGAAGCACCAAGAAGAGTCAGGATCCAGTCAAGCAGAGTCAGGAGACACAAGAATTACAAAGTACTGAGGTGGAAGGAGTAACATCCTAAAGTCTCACCTTTATCTCATCGTCAAGCTGTTGCTGGAGCTGGGAAACTTTCTTCTCCAGTTCCTTATTCTGGTTAAATAAAGTCCGGGTGTCTTCTCCAGGAGAGGTCTGCAGAGGCACAACATCATTTACACAGACCTGGGATAGACACTTTCTTATGATCTCAGAAGACCATCACTGTGGTTTTAAGTTAGGATGTAACCCAATGGACATGAACTGCTCCTCTCATACACATGAAGGAGAGGGAAGTAGATAACTTCCCTGGTAGGAGGCCTCTTGCTGTGTCTCCATGTGCTTGTATTTCACTTGAATTTTTGAGATAAGGAGTGTCAGAGCCCACAACTTTGGATGGAGATTTCTTTGTCAGCAGCCATTTAAAGACACCATAAAGGGCCCTTTATCAGTGATATGATTAGACACTGTGCTACATTGATGGGTATTTTAAAGGCTACCCTCCCCCTTTTTTTTTTCCATTCTTACCCGCAAGGCTTGAAATTTCTCCAGGAGGAGGCCGGTCTTCTTCCTCAGCATCACCTCACTGTCATTAGATCTGAAACAAAGGATACAGCTTTGTGTATAAAAAATGTATGTAGACTTCAATCCCCCTATCTGGGCTGATGATGCCTTTTTTGGCATTTCAGGTGTTGCGTAGAACCAGCTTTAGTAGGGTCCATTAAGTGGAAACAGTACTTTCCATGGGAACTAGACCTTCCACCTGTGCACAAATATATTGCTAACTACTAATGTTCCTCTAGGGCAGTGGTCCCCAAGCACAGTCCCCAAGTAACCAACAGGTCACGTTTTCAGGTTTTTCTTCGCCTTGCACAGATGCTTTAAATTAATCTCATTGGCTAGGTAGTTCTGACAGCTATTTTAGCTAAGTAGAAAGAAATTTCCAAAAGATGTTCTCTTGGGGGACTTGAAGACTGAGATTGGGAGCCACTGCTATAGAGGTTTGAAGTCACCAATGGTGTAAGGTGGTTCAAAAGTCTCAAACTGCACCACTGCTCTAGATGTTCCAAATCACCCATGGTGCAAGGTGCTTCCAATGTCAAGGACTGCACCACTGCTCTAGATGTTCCAAATCACCCATGGTGCAAGGTGCTTCCAATGTCAAGGACTGCACCACTGCTCTAGATGTTCCAAATCACCCATGGTGCAAGGTGCTTCCAATGTCAAGGACTGCACCACTGCTCTAGATGTTCCAAATCACCCATGGTGCAAGGTGCTTCCAATGTCAAGGACTGCACCACTGCTCTAGATGTTCCAAATCACCCATGGTGCAAGGTGCTTCCAATGTCAAGGACTGCACCACTGCTCTAGATGTTCCAAATCACCCATGGTGCAAGGAGCTTCCAATGTCAAGGACTGCACTACTGCTCTAGATGTTCCAAATCACCCATGGTGCAAGGTGCTTCCAATGTCAAGGACTGCACCACTGCTCTAGAGGTTCCAAATCACCCATGGTGCAAGGTGCTTCCAATGTCAAGGACTGCACCACTGCTCTAGAGGTTCCAAATCACCCATGGTGCAAGGAGTTTCCAATGTCAAGGACTGCACCACTGCTCTAGATGTTCCAAATCACCCATGGTGCAAGGAGCTTCCAATGTCAAGGACTGCACCACTGCTCTAGATGTTCCAAATCACCCATGGTGCAAGGTGCTTCCAATGTCAAGGACTGCACCACTGCTCTAGATGTTCCAAATCACCCATGGTGCAAGGTGCTTCCAGTGTCAAGGACTGCACCACTGCTCTAGAGGTTCCAAATCACCCATGGTGCAAGGAGCTTCCAATGTCAAGGACTGCACCACTGCTCTAGAGGTTCCAAATCAGCCATGGTGTAAGGTGCTTCCAATGTCGAGAAGGACTGCACAATTGCTCTAGTCTAGGAGGTTCCAAGTGACCCATGGTGTAAGGTGCTTCAAGTGTCTAGGACGACTGCATTGTTTTATGGGTCACTTCTACCAGAAAAAAACAAAAAACTTCTGATCCCTCCAGAATATAAAAATAACATAGAATCTCCATCATGGTTTTTGGAAACTCCTCATAATGACTACAGTAATTGTGCAGAACTGGATACTATCAGGCAGTTTAATTTTCCAATATATATCTAACAGTGAAACATTTTCGAGTGGAAAGACTCTTTAGTGGCATTTTTCTAGTGGTCAGTGATTGTTTTGTAAAAATTTCCTCATGCTGGCAAACAAACTGGTGTGGAAAGCTGGAAAGGTTCGGGCCATAGTTACCCGTCCCGCAGGATGCTGTAGATCATTTCTCGGGTGGGGTCACTTTCGTCTTTTTTCTGATCCTTCAGGAGGTCTGGGGTACTCTTCAGCTGCTGAAGGAAAGATGAAACATCAGCTGGACATCTCATAGTATATAAAATCCAACTAACTTAAGGTGTATCTTTATTTTTTGGAAGGGTAGACCCTCTATCACATTTCTATTTCTGTGTGTCCTAGTTGGAGAGATACTTTATCTCTATTCATCCTGGTGTCCATTATTACCGATGCAGAAAAAGTGAGAGGACATCTTCCAACGGGGACAATAGTCTAACGGTAAACCTAGGTAGGTCTTAGGGTCTTCGCTCAAGCTTCCTCATCCCTATTTGGTGGATCTCACTGTTGGGTGCAGGTTGCGTAAGAGTCCGGTCCTGGCTCTGTGCAAAACTATAAGCCTCAAGATATGACCAATATCACACACACCATAGAAAACCATCAATACTAAGAGTGGTAGCAGGCTGCCGTCCAAGCCCTGATGCATTTCAGGGCAGGTCGAAACACGTTGGGGCTTGGACGGCAAGTACTTTATAAATTATCGCCCACCAACGAAGTATTCAAGATACCACGTTTGCACCATGTCTGACCATCGTTTCCACTCCTCTATTTCCTCTCCCAGTTCCTTTTCCCACACTTTCTGATATGGAAGCTTATCTATAGGTTTAGAAAAAAAAAGTAACATAGATCTGAGATTCCGCCCTTTGTTCCAGGTCGGCTCATAAATCTCTGCTCAATATATCATACATAGATCACTTAAAGTGGTTGTAAACCCTTACAAACCACTTTGACCTACAGGTAAGCCTATATACGGTTTAGGAGATAATTTACCTGAAGACAGCCACCATAGACAGCGGCGCGCAGGCGCACTGGGTAAGCCGCAGATCGCGGCGATATGCCGCGAGTGTAGGCTCCCGTGCGCATGCGCGGGAGTGACGTCATCGCTGCTCCGGCGAATCACAGCACCGGAGCAGCGAGACCCACCAAGAAGATGGACGCTCGGAACTACAGGGGACAGCGGTGACTTCGCTGGCTCCCGTGTCAGGTAAGTGACACATAATGGACTGCGATGCGATGCGATGCGATGCATAGTAGTCCATTATGCTTTACCTTTGCAGGGAATCAAAGAGGAAGTAACACCCACCGGGGTTTACTTCCTCTTTAAGAGAGTGAAAAAAGTGGGCTATTGGGTGTTAATTATTTCATTCACACGGTCATTGAATAAGGAAGAGTTAATATTCCGATCTGGAAACGCTGGACCTTTGGGCAAGACCACCACACACGATACATGGTAGTACCCTCTTGGCTGCACCCCCTATAACAGAGTAGTAGTAGCTGATGCCATCCAAGCCAAGTAAAGGGAAATCTCCCCAAATGATAAACAGCAAAAAAAAAAGCCAACACACCCCATCCTCTATTCTATCCACCCTCCCCCAAAAAAAAAAGGTTTTGGCCAGATGCAGTTTACCAAAGGTCATAACTTCCAAGAATGGTACATACATTCCATCACACAATGACAGTACAAGGTATGCATGAAACATAATTGTAGCTCCTGAAAAGGTTTGTGAAGGTACTTGTTTCTCCAGGCAGGCATGTACTGGCCATTGGGACTACAGGGAGTTTCCCGGTGGGCCGATGGCTCAGTGGGCCACTCTGATGCAAGGAGGCTGCTGATGGGACACTCTGATGCAAGGGGGCTGCTGATGGGACACTCTGATGCAAGGGGGCTGCTGATGGGACACTCTGATGCAAGGGGGCTGCTGATGGGACACTCTGATGCAAGGGGGCTGCTGATGGGACACTCTGATGCAAGGGGGCTGCTGATGGGACACTCTGATGCAAGGGGGCTGCTGATGGGACACTCTGATGCAAGGGGGCTGCTGATGGGACACTCTGATGCAAGGGGGCTGCTGATGGGACACTCTGATGCAAGGGGGCTGCTGATGGGACACTCTGATGCAAGGGGGCTGCTGATGGGACACTCTGATGCAAGGGGGCTGCTGATGGGACACTCTGATGCAAGGGGGCTGCTGATGGGACACTCTGATGCAAGGGGGCTGCTGATGGGACACTCTGATGCAAGGGGGCTGCTGATGGGACACTCTGATGCAAGGGGGCTGCTGATGGGACACACTGATGCAAGGGGGCTGCTGATGGGACACACTGATGCAAGGGGGCTGCTGATGGGACACACTGATGCAAGGGGGCTGCTGATGGGACACTGATGTAAGGGGGCTGCTGATGGGACACTCTGATGTAAGGGGGCTGCTGATGGGACACTCTGATGTAAGGGGGCTGCTGATGGGACACTGATGTAAGGGGGAGCTGATGGGACACTCTGATGTAAGGGGGTGCTGTTGAGACACTCTGATGTAAGGGGGAGCTGATGGGACACTCTGATGTAAGGGGGGTGTCGATGGGACACTCTGATGTAAGGGGTGTGTCGATGGGACACTCTGATGTAAGGGAGTGCTGATGGGACACTCAAAATGTAAGTGGGCCGGTCTGGATGAAGTCCAGGGCCAAATTTCTTTCCCAGTCCAGCCCTGTCTCCAGGTCATGGTAAATCTGGTAGTAGTTGGTCAACTCCAACTGGTTGCATAACGTTACCAAGCCTCATTTTCGGTTCGAATGAGTGTCAGGAAGATACCCCAACCGGCAGCATCAAATTATTAACACCTATGCAGGCTTCCTGGCACCAAGGATGGGATTATATAAATAGAACAGGGTGGTGCCACAACTTTTCTATCTCTCGTCCTATTCTTGGACAGTCAACATCTACACCAGAGTTTCTCAACCAGAGTTCCCGTAAAGCACTAGAGGTTCCTTGAGCAATTTCTGCCTCTCGGATAATTAACCGCTGAAACCAACGATCATTTTAACTATCTGAAAGAGGGGGGGGGGGGCGTTCCCAATGGCTACAAATATAAGGAGCACGCTCCCCGCTGACCATCACACTGATGTATGGTGATCTGTAGATATAGTAGTTATTAAGCGGGGGTTCCTTCAGACCAGAAATGTCAAGGGTTCCTTCACCTTAAAAAAAAGTTTGAGAAAAAATGATCTGCACATTCAGTGATGATTGGATGAAGGTTCTACCAGCATAGGATATAGGTGTTGGTGGATGTTCTCGACGCTCATTAGATCCGAGGAATTGGCTTGGGGAAGCTACGAAATGTCTTCAGCACTCAGAACAAGTCCAGCTGAATGTGGCCAACCACTACTAGCTGGCCCTTTACTAGTTTTTTACTCCCAAGTTTATCCAGGATGAAAAACATATTTCCATGAAATAAGAGTTCCCGTTCTTCTACCAGTCACAGAGACATGGAAGAATTAAATAAAAGCCACTCCCCATCCTTCGTATGTCATAGTTAGGAAAGTCTGAAGCTCCAATTAACCAAAAAGCAACTTTCTATCGTGTGCCTCACCAAAAATGATGCAGTGGTGGGAGGTGGCCACGGATACCACACCTCCTGCTGACTACCAATCATTTTGAAAGGTGGATGCCTGAAGCTTCTAATATGCAAACTTGGAGATCTCTTAAAGCAGAGGCCTTCAAACCGTGGCCTAGGGGCTGGATGCAGTCTTTTGCTAGCCTTTATGTGGCCCTTGGTGAACTATTCCTCCCACTGACAATCAACAATGGGGAATAATTCCTGCCGCTGACACCAATGATGGGGCACTATTCCTCCCACTCATAAGGTAATATTCTTCCAGTGACACCATTCCTCCCACTGACGACACCAACAATAGGGCACTATGCCTCCCACTGGCGACTCCCAACAAAAGGGCACTATGCCTCCCACTGGCGACTCCAACAAAAGGGCACTATGCCTCCCACTGGCGACTCCCAACAAAAGGGCACTATGCCTCCTACTGGCGACTGCAACAAAAGGGCACTATGCCTCCCACTGGCGACTCCAACAATAGTGCACTATGCCTCCCACTGGAGACTCCAACAAAAGGGCACTATGCCTCCCACTGGCGACTCCAACAATAGTGCACTATGCCTCCCACTGGAGACTCCAACAAAAGGGCACTATGCCTCCTACTGGCGACTGCAACAATAGGGCACTATGCCTCCCACTGGAGACTCCAACAAAAGGGCACTATGCCTCCCACTGGAGACTCCAACAAAAGGGCACTATGCCTCCCACTGGAGACTCCAACAAAAGGGCACTATGCCTCCCACTGGAGACTCCAACAAAAGGGCACTATGCCTCCCACTGGAGACTCCAACAAAAGGGCACTATGCCTCCCACTGGAGACTCCAACAAAAGGGCACTATGCCTCCCACTGGAGACTCCAACAAAAGGGCACTATGCCTCCCACTGGAGACTCCAACAAAAGGGCACTATGCCTCCCACTGGAGACTCCAACAAAAGGGCACTATGCCTCCCACTGGAGACTCCAAGAAAAGGGCACTATGCCTCCCACTGGAGACTCCAACAAAAGGGCACTATGCCTCCCACTGGAGACTCCAACAAAAGGGCACTATGCCTCCCACTGGAGACTCCAACAAAAGGGAACTATGCCTCCCACTGGAGACTCCAACAAAAGGGCACTATGCCTCCCACTGGAGACTCCAACAAAAGGGCACTATGCCTCCCACTGGAGACTCCAACAAAAGGGCACTATGCCTCCCACTGGAGACTCCAACAAAAGGGCACTATGCCTCCCACTGGAGACTCCAACAAAAGGGCACTATGCCTCCCACTGGAGACTCCAACAAAAGGGCACTATGCCTCCCACTGGAGACTCCAACAAAAGGGCACTATGCCTCCCACTGGAGACTCCAACAAAAGGGCACTATGCCTCCCACTGGAGACTCCAACAAAAGGGCACTATGCCTCCCACTGGCGACTCCAACAAAAGGGCACTATGCCTCCCACTGGAGACTCCAACAAAAGGGCACTATGCCTCCCACTGGTGACTCCAACAATAGGGCACTATGCCTCCCACTGGAGACTCCAACAAAAGGGCACTATGCCTCCCACTGGCGACTCCAACAAAAGGGCACTATGCCTCCCACTGGAGACTCCAACAAAAGGGCACTATGCCTCCCACTGGAGACTCCAACAAAAGGGCACTATGCCTCCCACTGGAGACTCCAACAAAAGGGCACTATGCCTCCCACTGGAGACTCCAACAAAAGGGCACTACGCCTCCCACTGGAGACTCCAACAAAAGGGCACTATGCCTCCCACTGGAGACTCCCCCAAAAAAAAAAGGTTTTGGCCAGATGCAGTTTACCAAAGGTCATAACTTCCAAGAATGGTACATACATTCCATCACACAATGACAGTACAAGGTATGCATGAAACATAATTGTAGCTCCTGAAAAGGTTTGTGAAGGTACTTGTTTCTCCAGGCAGGCATGTACTGGCCATTGGGACTACAGGGAGTTTCCCGGTGGGCCGATGGCTCAGTGGGCCACTCTGATGCAAGGAGGCTGCTGATGGGACACTCTGATGCAAGGGGGCTGCTGATGGGACACTCTGATGCAAGGGGGCTGCTGATGGGACACTCTGATGCAAGGGGGCTGCTGATGGGACACTCTGATGCAAGGGGGCTGCTGATGGGACACTCTGATGCAAGGGGGCTGCTGATGGGACACTCTGATGCAAGGGGGCTGCTGATGGGACACTCTGATGCAAGGGGGCTGCTGATGGGACACTCTGATGCAAGGGGGCTGCTGATGGGACACTCTGATGCAAGGGGGCTGCTGATGGGACACTCTGATGCAAGGGGGCTGCTGATGGGACACTCTGATGCAAGGGGGCTGCTGATGGGACACTCTGATGCAAGGGGGCTGCTGATGGGACACTCTGATGCAAGGGGGCTGCTGATGGGACACTCTGATGCAAGGGGGCTGCTGATGGGACACTCTGATGCAAGGGGGCTGCTGATGGGACACACTGATGCAAGGGGGCTGCTGATGGGACACACTGATGCAAGGGGGCTGCTGATGGGACACACTGATGCAAGGGGGCTGCTGATGGGACACTGATGTAAGGGGGCTGCTGATGGGGCACTCTGATGTAAGGGGGCTGCTGATGGGACACTCTGATGTAAGGGGGCTGCTGATGGGACACTGATGTAAGGGGGAGCTGATGGGACACTCTGATGTAAGGGGGTGCTGTTGAGACACTCTGATGTAAGGGGGAGCTGATGGGACACTCTGATGTAAGGGGGGTGTCGATGGGACACTCTGATGTAAGGGGTGTGTCGATGGGACACTCTGATGTAAGGGAGTGCTGATGGGACACTCAAAATGTAAGTGGGCCGGTCTGGATGAAGTCCAGGGCCAAATTTCTTTCCCAGTCCAGCCCTGTCTCCAGGTCATGGTAAATCTGGTAGTAGTTGGTCAACTCCAACTGGTTGCATAACGTTACCAAGCCTCATTTTCGGTTCGAATGAGTGTCAGGAAGATACCCCAACCGGCAGCATCAAATTATTAACACCTATGCAGGCTTCCTGGCACCAAGGATGGGATTATATAAATAGAACAGGGTGGTGCCACAACTTTTCTATCTCTCGTCCTATTCTTGGACAGTCAACATCTACACCAGAGTTTCTCAACCAGAGTTCCCGTAAAGCACTAGAGGTTCCTTGAGCAATTTCTGCCTCTCGGATAATTAACCGCTGAAACCAACGATCATTTTAACTATCTGAAAGAGGGGGGGGGGGGGGGCGTTCCCAATGGCTACAAATATAAGGAGCACGCTCCCCGCTGACCATCACACTGATGTATGGTGATCTGTAGATATAGTAGTTATTAAGCGGGGGTTCCTTCAGACCAGAAATGTCAAGGGTTCCTTCACCTTAAAAAAAAGTTTGAGAAAAAATGATCTGCACATTCAGTGATGATTGGATGAAGGTTCTACCAGCATAGGATATAGGTGTTGGTGGATGTTCTCGACGCTCATTAGATCCGAGGAATTGGCTTGGGGAAGCTACGAAATGTCTTCAGCACTCAGAACAAGTCCAGCTGAATGTGGCCAACCACTACTAGCTGGCCCTTTACTAGTTTTTTACTCCCAAGTTTATCCAGGATGAAAAACATATTTCCATGAAATAAGAGTTCCCGTTCTTCTACCAGTCACAGAGACATGGAAGAATTAAATAAAAGCCACTCCCCATCCTTCGTATGTCATAGTTAGGAAAGTCTGAAGCTCCAATTAACCAAAAAGCAACTTTCTATCGTGTGCCTCACCAAAAATGATGCAGTGGTGGGAGGTGGCCACGGATACCACACCTCCTGCTGACTACCAATCATTTTGAAAGGTGGATGCCTGAAGCTTCTAATATGCAAACTTGGAGATCTCTTAAAGCAGAGGCCTTCAAACCGTGGCCTAGGGGCTGGATGCAGTCTTTTGCTAGCCTTTATGTGGCCCTTGGTGAACTATTCCTCCCACTGACAATCAACAATGGGGAATAATTCCTGCCGCTGACACCAATGATGGGGCACTATTCCTCCCACTCATAAGGTAATATTCTTCCAGTGACACCATTCCTCCCACTGACGACACCAACAATAGGGCACTATGCCTCCCACTGGCGACTCCCAACAAAAGGGCACTATGCCTCCCACTGGCGACTCCAACAAAAGGGCACTATGCCTCCCACTGGCGACTCCCAACAAAAGGGCACTATGCCTCCTACTGGCGACTGCAACAAAAGGGCACTATGCCTCCCACTGGCGACTCCAACAATAGTGCACTATGCCTCCCACTGGAGACTCCAACAAAAGGGCACTATGCCTCCCACTGGCGACTCCAACAATAGTGCACTATGCCTCCCACTGGAGACTCCAACAAAAGGGCACTATGCCTCCTACTGGCGACTGCAACAATAGGGCACTATGCCTCCCACTGGAGACTCCAACAAAAGGGCACTATGCCTCCCACTGGAGACTCCAACAAAAGGGCACTATGCCTCCCACTGGAGACTCCAACAAAAGGGCACTATGCCTCCCACTGGAGACTCCAACAAAAGGGCACTATGCCTCCCACTGGAGACTCCAACAAAAGGGCACTATGCCTCCCACTGGAGACTCCAACAAAAGGGCACTATGCCTCCCACTGGAGACTCCAACAAAAGGGCACTATGCCTCCCACTGGAGACTCCAACAAAAGGGCACTATGCCTCCCACTGGAGACTCCAACAAAAGGGCACTATGCCTCCCACTGGAGACTCCAACAAAAGGGCACTATGCCTCCCACTGGAGACTCCAACAAAAGGGCACTATGCCTCCCACTGGAGACTCCAACAAAAGGGCACTATGCCTCCCACTGGAGACTCCAAGAAAAGGGCACTATGCCTCCCACTGGAGACTCCAACAAAAGGGCACTATGCCTCCCACTGGAGACTCCAACAAAAGGGCACTATGCCTCCCACTGGAGACTCCAACAAAAGGGAACTATGCCTCCCACTGGAGACTCCAACAAAAGGGCACTATGCCTCCCACTGGAGACTCCAACAAAAGGGCACTATGCCTCCCACTGGAGACTCCAACAAAAGGGCACTATGCCTCCCACTGGAGACTCCAACAAAAGGGCACTATGCCTCCCACTGGAGACTCCAACAAAAGGGCACTATGCCTCCCACTGGAGACTCCAACAAAAGGGCACTATGCCTCCCACTGGAGACTCCAACAAAAGGGCACTATGCCTCCCACTGGAGACTCCAACAAAAGGGCACTATGCCTCCCACTGGCGACTCCAACAAAAGGGCACTATGCCTCCCACTGGAGACTCCAACAAAAGGGCACTATGCCTCCCACTGGTGACTCCAACAATAGGGCACTATGCCTCCCACTGGCGACTCCAACAAAAGGGCACTATGCCTCCCACTGGAGACTCCAACAAAAGGGCACTATGCCTCCCACTGGAGACTCCAACAAAAGGGCACTATGCCTCCCACTGGAGACTCCAACAAAAGGGCACTATGCCTCCCACTGGAGACTCCAACAAAAGGGCACTATGCCTCCCACTGGAGACTCCAACAAAAGGGCACTACGCCTCCCACTGGAGACTCCAACAAAAGGGCACTATGCCTCCCACTGGAGACTCCAACAAAAGGGCACTATGCCTCCCACTGGAGACTCCAACAAAAGGGCACTATGCCTCCCACTGGCGACTCCAACAATAGAGCACTATGCATCCCACTGATGACACCAACAATAGGGCACTATGCAACCCACTGATGACACCAACAATAGGGCACTATGCATCCCACTGACGACACCAATAGGGCACTATGCCTCCTACTGACGACACCAATAGGGCACTATTCCTCACACAGACACCAACGATGGAGCGCTATTATGCCCCCTAATACCAAACATAGGGCATAGACTACTCCCACTGACACCAGGACATCTTCTACCACAACTGGCCACTGTTCAGCCCCTGTAAAGTCTGAAGGACAGTAAACTGGCCCTTTGGTTATAAAGTTTGGAGACCCCAGTCTTAGAGCAAGCACTGAGATAAAATTGTGGTTAGATTCAAAAGTCTAAAAAAAAACTCTAGTCTTAGATATTCTTTTTTTGAGTGGTCTTTTTTTATCACAACCACACTTTTTTTTATTTATATATTTATTTGGGATTTCCAACCTTCTAGGTTTGAGAATTTTCTTCTTAGACACAAGACATGGAAGTTACCTGCATTTCCGCCTGCACCGTCCTCTGCGGTCTTTGGATCACTGGTTCCTCCATAGTTTGGTCCAGCCACTCTTTGGTCAGTCGAGATCTGTTGATATCCTCCTTCTCCAGCGACTGCCTGGTGAATGACCGACTCTCTAGCTGTACATTCCTCTCCACAGTCTGGACCTCCCGGGAGTCGGCGGTGTCTTGGTGAGACTTCCGCCCGTCTAGGCTCTGAGACCGTTTTCGGTCTTCTTTCAGAACCTGGCTGCGTCGCCCCGTCCTCCCCCGCGTCTTGATTTGGGTGTCGAATTTATTGATGAGCGAGTCGACGGAGGAGAGAGGTTTGGTGTCGATGTCCACGCTCGGCAGCTTTGGTGAAGAGGGCGAGGGGATGTCCTTCCTCTGTTGAGAAGATCTGCTGGAATAGGAGGTAGGCTGTTGGCTGGTCGCTGGTTTGTACCCGCCTCTGGTCGAGTATTCGCCATTATCGAGCTTCTTCAGACTGCCGCGGCTGCTGGAAGACTGAGAGTATGTTGTGTCGAGAGTGGAGGACCGCTCGCTGTAGTGTCCATCATAGCCGCATGAATCTTCCAATTCATGGTCCAGTAAGGAGCTGTGTGACTGGGATCTCTTAAGCTCCTCCCTTCGCGTAGGCTGTAGGGCCCGTGGCTTACTGCGAGGCTTGGAGTTCTGCTCCTCGTCTGAAGTGCTGCTGTACTGCGATCCAGGTGGTCTGAAGCCCTTCATCTCGTAGGGGTTTTCTGGCACATCAACGTCTGAGCCGATAGACCGGACTGTGTGATTGGCCTTGGCGGTGATTCCCTGGTAGTCAGGTGGGGGGTTGGGGGACGTGTTTCCATAGCTGTTGTCGGTTTTTATCTGAACGCCGTACGAAGACTTGGCTTTGTCTCCGCTGTTCAGAACCACAAAAGGTTGTCCATCGATTCCCTGGACGCGGATGGCCACCCCGTAGGACTCCTGCTTCGACCGTCCTCGCCGCGGCTTGTGGTTCTCTTTCAAGTCATCGATAAATCTGATTTGGACCCCCTGACCCACAGGCATGGGCTGGTCAGCCATCTCTCCATGAATACGTCTTTCCATTCAACGACCTATTCTGGAAAATAAATAAAAAAGACAAGAAAAACAGTGAGAACCCTCAAATGTGATGACCCTCGAAATTCCACATTCCGGTCATAAACCCCAAACAACTATAAAAACTTCAAGGATGAGCCAGGTCCTCCAGAATTCTCTGTTCTGTGGAAAAATGCATTGTGAGAGGGGCAGAGACACAAACTACTGCAGGAAATATAATTGTGGGAGGGGCTATAATTATGGGAGGGGCAGAGACACAAACTACAGCAGGAAATATAATTGTGGGAGGGGCAGAGACACAAACTACTGAGAGGAAATATAATTGTGGGAGGGGCAGAGACACAAACTACTGCGGGAAATATAATTGTGGGAGGGGCAGGGACACAAACTACTGCAGGAAATATAATTGTGGGAGGGGCAGAGACACAAACTACTGCGGGAAATATAATTGTGGGAGGGGCAGGGACACAAACTACTGAGAGGAAATCTCCTTATTGTGGGAGGGGCAGAGACACAAACTACTGGGGCAAATCTCCCCATTGTGGGAGGGGCAGAGACACAAACTACTGGGGCAAATCTCACCATTGTGGGAGGGGCTGAGACACAAACTACTGCAGGGAAATCTCCCCATTGTGGGAGGGGCAGAGACACAAACTACTGCAGGAAATCTCCCCATTGTGGGAGGGGTAGAGACACAAACTACTGGAGGAAATATAATTGTGGGAGGGGCAGAGACACAAACTACTGAGAGGAAATATAATTGTGGGAGGGGCAGAGACACAAACTACTGAGAGGAAATATAATTGTGGGAGGGGCAGAGACACAAACTACTGAGAGGAAATATAATTGTGGGAGGGGCAGAGACACAAACTACTGCAGGAGATATAATTGTGGGAGGGGCAGAGACACAAACTACTGCAGGAAATATAATTGTGGGAGGGGCAGAGACACAAACTACTGGGGGAAATCTCCCCATTGTGGGAGGGGCAGAGACACAAACTACTGGGGCAAATCTCCCCATTGTGGGAGGGGCAGAGACACAAACTACTGGAGGAAATCTCCCCATTGTGGGAGGGGTAGAGACACAAACTACTGCAGGAAATATAATTGTGGGAGGGGCAGAGACACAAACTACTGCAGGAAATATAATTGTGGGAGGGGCAGAGACACAAACTACTGGGGCAAATCTCCCCATTGTGGGAGGGGCAGAGACACAAACTACTGCAGGAAATCTCCCCATTGTGGGAGGGGCAGAGACACAAACTACTGCAGGGAAATCTCCCCATTGTGGGAGGGGCAGAGACACCACCCAAACATGAAATATATATTTGTACGGCAGCAGCCTTCCCATACCATGGTATCCAGTCCAGTGGTCAGTGAGGATTGATGCGGTCACAAACATAAAGGAAGGTTTCAGCGATCGTTCTCGGCGTTTTAAACGAGTAAAACTGCTTCTCCCACCAAATATTTTGAATACCAGAACTCTCTGAAATAAAAGCTGTTGGCTCAGCCTCACCGGGGGGTTGGAATAGCCCTGCCCCCACAGCTGCCCCATACAGTACAGGTGTATAGGCAGTAACTGGACGGGTGACATATTTCTGCGTGTAACCTGACAATGGGTGACATTCCGAAGAGCGCCGCGCAGGACGCAATCCTAGCGTGGGAAGTATCATTCTCTGAGGTGAATTCATAATAGGAAAAAAAAGTAAACCAAAAATACTGAATGAGCTCACGGCTTGTACCAGGTTTCTATATTATATGGAGACGGCCATGTGCTGTGCAACAAATGCTATACAAGGCTAACTGAGCTTATCTCAGCAGCCAACAACTCCTCCCTCCATCCTCCGGGTATACAGGCTCCTCCCCCTGGACTGAAATCCTCCCTCCATCCTCCGGGGGTACAGGCTCCTCCCCCTGGACTGAAATCCTCCCTCCATCCTCTGGGTGTACCGGCTCCTCCCCCTGGACTGAAATCCTCCCTCCATCCTCCGGGTGTACCGGCTCCTCCCCCTGGACTGAAATCCTCCCTCCATCCTCCGGGGGTACAGGCTCCTCCCCCTGGACTGAAATCCTCCCTCCATCCTCTGGGTGTACCGGCTCCTCCCCCTGGACTGAAATCCTCCCTCCATCCTCCGGGTGTACCGGCTCCTCCCCCTGGACTGAAATCCTCCCTCCATCCTCTGGGTGTACCGGCTCCTCCCCCTGGACTGAAATCCTCCCTCCATCCTCCGAGTGTACCGGCTCCTCCCCCTGGACTCAAATGCTCCCTCCATCCTCCGGGTGTACCGGCTCCTCCCCCTGGACTGAAATCCTCCCTCCATCCTCCGGGTGTACCGGCTCCTCCCCCTGGACTGAAATCCTCCCTCCATCCTCCGGGGGTACAGGCTCCTCCCCCTGGACTGAAATCCTCCCTCCATCCTCCGGGTGTACCGGCTCCTCCCCCTGGACTGAAATCCTCCCTCCATCCTCTGGGTGTACTGGCTCCTCCCCCTGGACTGAAATCCTTCCTCCATCCCCCGGTGTACCGCCTCCTCCCCCTCAACCGAAATCCTCCACCCTCCGGGAGTACAGGATCCTCCCCCTGGACTGAAATCCTCCCTCCATCCTCCGGGTATACCGACTCCTCCCCCTGGACTGAAATCCTCCCTCCATCCTCCGGGTATACCGACTCCTCCCCCTGGACTGAAAATCCTCCCTCCATCCTCCGGGTGTACAGGCTCCTCCCCCTGGACTGAACTCCTCCCTCCATCCTTTCCAGGATGGGGGACATTGAGCATCATTTAATTTACTGTTCCTGGCCCCACCCCTTTCACAAGTTCTTCCAATCATGGAAGCTCAGCATCACATGTGGGCGTTACTTATCCAAATACAGCCCTGCCTAGGAACACCCACTCCTCCCGACCATCGAGGCATTTTTTTCCATACTTGTACAACTCCTCCCATCGGTCCCGCCCCCTTCATCAGACCTCAGTTCCTTCAATCATGGAGTCTCAGCATCACATGTGGGTGTTACCTATGCAAAATGAAGCCTGGCTAGCAACGCCCACTCCTCCAGACTGATACCCACCAAGGCGATTTGATATTTGCCTAACTCCTCCCACTGCTTGCATCAAGGCTGAGGGTTCTTGAGGAGTGCTTTGATGTTTTTGATGTACTGAGGCCCCTCCCACCAGCCGTGATCTGCCTGCACTGCAGAGAGAAGCACAGAGACCACCCGGTGATGACGTCACAGGGCCAAAAAAAAGGTATGGAAAACGGAAAAGTATAACCACTTCCCACCTGTAGGGGACGCTATATGACATCCTTAGGTTGGTGATATCTGGATGATGGGTGCAGCTACAGGCATCATCCAGATCGCTTTCTTTTCTCTCTGCGATTCTCTCTCTTGCGTAAGCCAGCCTAGGGGCCCTTCAGCCGCTGGATTGCTTTTACAGGCAGTGGGAGGGGACTCCCACCTCTCCTCCCACCTCTGCCCCTACCCCTCCCCCCCTTTCAGTGCCTCCCCGGGCCTCTCCTGTGCAAATGGGGAACCAGAGATCGGATCCGTCAGTGCTGCCTGTTTACCATAGAGCTGATCCCCCGGCCATCTCTATGATCCTGGGAGGCTGCAAGTGACACCCATGACGTCACTTCCGTGTCTCTGGCAGATGTAAACACCGCGGAGATCAATTTTTTTCCCCCCAAAGTAGAGGAGAGATTTGGGCGGGGGAGGGGGGGGGGGGATCTTATAAGACTTCAGATCTCTCCATAAAGAGGACCTGTCATCTCTTATTATTTTCTATTACAAGGGATGTTTACAATTCTTGCGATAGGAATAAACGTGATCAAAATAAATAAATAAAAAAGGGGGGGGGGGAGCAAGAAGAAAAAAATAAAAAATAAAGTGTAAAAATAATAACAATACTAATAAAAAATAAACAATAATAACAATACTAATAAAAAATAAAATAAAAAAGAAGAAAAAAATTAAGTGTAAAAATAACAATAATAAAAAAAAGAAAAAAAATTCTAAAAAAATAACAATAATAAAAAAGGAGAAAAAAAATTCTAAAAAAAAACAATAATAAAAAGAGAAAAAAAATAATAATAATAAAAGAAAAAAAAATTCTAAAAAAAACAACAATAATAAAAAATAGAGAAAATAATAAAAAAAAGGAGAAAAAAATTCTAAAAAAAAACAACAATAATAAAAAAAAGAAAAAAAAATTCTAAAAAAAACAATAATAAAAAAGAGAAAAAATTCTAAAAAAACAACAATAATAAAAAAAAGAGAAAAAAAAATTCTAAAAAAAAACAACAATAATAAAAAAGAGAAAAAATTCTAAAAAAACAACAATAATAAAAAAGGAGAAAATAAATTCTAAAAAAACAACAATAATAAAAAAAAGAGAAAAAATTCTAAAAAAACAACAATAAAAAAAAGAGAAAAAATTCTAAAAAAATAACAATAAATAAAAAAAGAGAAAAAAATTCTAAAAAAAAAAAAATTATATATATTAATGGGGAGTGGGTAAAAATGTTACAACAACAAAAAATAATAATAATAAGCAGAATAAACGTCAGCTGGGGCATATCTCGTACCCCGATATACAAATGACCCCCCCCAGGTGGAGCACTTCACACATCTGCTTATTGGTTTATAAATATAATCAAAATATGGAACAGCAAGTAGAAAACCTCACATCAAAAAAGTCACTTTCGTGTCATTTCCAGTATAATCACTCAGAATTTGTACTCACAGGAAAACACACCGGAGCTCCCCTTTAAATGGAAGTGTCCATGTCCCCAGCGCCGCCCTCCGTCAGAGGGACCCGGCCCCCTCTACTGCGACCTCCGCTTTAGTCTGTTAACAGGCCGGGGGGACTGTTCCTGAATACGAAAAGGTCCCAGGCGTGTCCCATTCCTTGGCGGTGGAGGAGGCCGGTTGATCATTAAACCTCCAGAGCCTGCGCACCTGTCATAGGAAGTGAGTGCCTCCCCTCCCACACCCGCCCAGGTGACCCGGATTAATCATTGCCGTCCGATATAGATATCCTCCAATGTCAACACCGGCGAGGCTGCCAGGACACAGATATCAGGAAGGAGCGTGGCCCTGAGAGTCCCTACACAGCTCCCGATAATCCCATGGCAGTCCTTGGCTGTGTTCACAAATGTCTGACACAGATCAGCCCCCCTGCTACAAAAGTTACAATGTACAGTCTGATCGATGGGGGGAGGGGAGACTGGGGTTGGCACAGACATCAAATGATTGGGTCTCTTATTTTTTTTAGATGAGATCATTTGCATATCAGAGGCCCCTCCCACTCTTAGTACTGAATATGGAACATTTCCCTTTTTGTAAGGGATGACGTGTCCTCTGTGACCCCCCCGGGGAGGACAGACAGACGCCCCATCCCCCGGCCTGACCCCCGATAATGATTATCCAGAAGAAGTGACCACAGGGAAGGGAGGGCGGTTATTTCACAACGCTGGTGATGTCACCAAACTCCTCCCCCCCCCCGGACCAATGACACCTCTGCGGTCACAAGCAAAGCACCCAACTCCAAACACACACTGCGTCCACCCAACCCCTCCCCCACCTCACCAGAGAGGGGGGGACACATGTACCTTACAGCACGCGGGTCAGACCGGCACGGCGAGGACTTGGCCTCAATGTGGGGAGCTGTAAAACGCCGCAGTAGATGGAAAGTGGACCTCAAGGATTGGACGATCGTACTTCAAACCAACGAACTCCAAAGGGTGAAGCAAACGTGAAGTCATTTCATAGACATCGAACATGAAATACAAACAGAGCCACATAACGGAATACCGCAAGAGATCTTTTATAGAGGGGTTCACACTTACAGAATTGCAGGTAAAAACAAGCTTGTTCTTTGGAAGGTAAAGAGCGATTGACACGGACATCCCCCAACGCGTTTCGTCCTAACGGACATCATATGTACCTGCCTGGTGCAGAACTACAAGTCCCAGCCTGTCCTCCTTATATGAAGTACAGACCACCTATGCCCCCTGCCTGGTGCAGAACTACAAGTGCCAGCCTGCCCTCCCCCATATGAAGTACAGACAACCTCTGCCCCCTGCCTGGTGCACAACTACAAGTCCCAGGCTACCCTCCCCCATATGAAGTACAGACAACCTCTGCCCCCTGCCTGGTACAGAACTACAAGTCCCAGCCTGCCCTCCCCCATATGAAGTACATACAACCTCTTTCTCCTGCCTGGTGCAGAACTACAAGTCCCAGCCTGCCCTCCTTATATGAAGTACATGCCACCTCTGCCCCCTGCCTGGTGCAGAACTACAAGTCCCAGCCTGCCCTCCCTCATATGAAGTACAGACAACCTCTGCCCCCTGCCTGGTGCAGAACTACAAGTGCCAGGCTACCCTCCCCCATATGAAGTACATACAACCTCTGCCCCCTGCCTGGTGCACAACTACAAGTGCCAGGCTACCCTCCCCCATATGAAGTACAGACAACCTCTGCCCCCTGCCTGGTGCAGAACTACAAGTCCCAGGCTACCCTCCCCCATATGAAGTACATACAACCTCTCCCCCCCGCCTGCCTGGTGTACAACCACAAGTCCCAGCCTGTCCTCCCCCATATGGATGAAGTACAGACAACCTCTGCCCCCTGCCTGCCTGGTACAGAACTACAATTCCCAGCCTGTCCTCCTTATATGAAGTACATACAACCTCTGCCCCCTGCCTGGTGCACAACTACAAGTGCCAGGCTACCCTCCCCCATATGAAGTACAGACAACCTCTGCCCCCCGCCTGCCTGGTGTACAACCACAAGTCCCAGCCTGCCCTCCCCCATATGGATGAAGTAGTAGTACAGACCACATCTGCCCCCTTCTACTCACCTGCTGGTGTACAACTACAAGTCCCAGCATGCTGTCATTTTCAGAAGATTGCTTTGCCCAGGCACAGTTTCGGTGCACCCCATCTGAGTTTCATGCGCTCTCTCTCTCGGTCTCAGGAGGCTTTCCTGGCACTCGGAAATATTTACCTTCTGATATTGACTCAGCCACAGGAGAGAGCGAAGCCGGGGAATTTAACCCTCCGATGTCCTGGCGTGCCGGGCACAGCCAGTACAAGGACCCCGATCCCTCTTCATATCAGCTTCCTGCAAGGAGGGCCCCCCCCCCCCCCCCCGACTCCACCCCTCTGTGCTGTCAGTCTATAAACAGGCGCCTCGGTGACAGGAGAGAGCCGAGAGGTCAGGTCACCAATTAAGAATAGCCAACTACCACCGCACACTGCGAGCTGCCCACAGTGTGCATTAGAAGCTGCAGCAGGTCAGATAGAGCCCCGCCCCCTTTCCTGGCTGGAGGACACCCAGCATCATCTAATCCATGGTCCCTGGCCCCACCCCCTTTTTTTAATCATGGAGACTCAGCATCACAGGTGCAGCCAACACCCGCCCATCAAGGCGTTTTGATATTTGCATAACTCCTCCCCACTGCCTGCATCAGGGCTAAAGGCTCTTGAGAGGAGTACTGAGGCCGGGGGGGGGGGGGGGGGGCTGGGATAGATACGGGCCCCTCCCACCGGCCGTGATCTGCCTGCATTGCCGAACCAGTGATGACATCACTGGGACCAAAATAAAATATGCATAACTCCTCCCACTGCTTACATCAGGACTGAGGGCTATGTACTGAGGCCCCTCCCACCAGCCGTGATCTGCCTGCATTTCAGAACCAGTGATGACATCACTAGGACCAAAATAAAATATGCATGCATAACTCCTCCCACTGCTTACATCAGGACTGAGGGCTATGTACTGAGGCCCCTCCCACCAGCCGTGATCTGCCTGCATTTCAGAACCAGTGATGACATCACTAGGACCAAAATAAAATATGCATGCATAACTCCTCCCACTGCTTACATCAGGACTGAGGGCTATGTACTGAGGCCCCTCCCACCAGCCGTGATTGGCCTGCATTGCCGAACCAGTGATGACATCACTAGGACCAAAATAAAATATGCATGCATAACTCCTCCCACTGCTTGCATCAGGACTGATGGCTATGTACTGAGTCCCCTCCCACCAGCTGTGATCTGCCTGCATTGCATAGAGAAGCACAGAGAGCCAGTGATGACATCACCAGGTCTATATATATGGAATGTAATGGGAAAGGTTGTGCAGAAGAACGTCATTTGCATATATATGGGAGGGGGGAGGGGGACCAAGGAAGGAAGTATAGAAGCACATTAACCTTTATATAGGAAATAGATTTTCCCCCATAAAGATAATTGGGACTGTAATTGTGGTCACATGATCGCTCCTCGCCGGCGCCGCTCAAAGGACAAGAGAGAACCTGATACAAGCCGGCCGTTATCTCCAGGGACAGGCCTGCAGATCTCCCCCCCCAATCAATCATCACACCCAACAAACCAATCAAAGAGGACTCTGTTCCTGGTGGGGGCCGAGGACAAAGAAGGAATCCTAACAGAGGAGCGCGGGGGGGTCAGGAGACGCCGGGATCTGAGAAACCGAAGAATCTGGAGCTTCACACAAACCAATCACAACCGAGCCACAGATTATCCAATCGCACGACCGCCGACAGAACGCAATTCACACGACGACTTCCACCTGCCACAAATGTATCAAAATGACAACAACAGCAAAAAAAAATCCACAAGTGATGAAGAATATGGAGATGAGGAGTACGAGCGCCGCGAACGATCGCTGAAAAGAGGACCAGCCAGTAACGTTTCACATCGAATGAATCCCGGACATGCCCCAATTTACAGGATCATCCTGCAGGACAAGCTCCGCCTTTTATCATTGAAAAAGACAGCTCCGCCCAGCAATTGTTCCTAGGCCGAGATGATGTCATCAGTCTGCTGCAGGCAGGAGGAGGCATTCCCTCAGTCTCCCCTCCCCCCAGTGATCAGGCTGTACATTGTAAATTTGTAGCAAGTCAATAGTTAGTCAGCTGGTCAGTATATTCAATGAAATTCTTTCTGGAACAATTGCAATTTTTGTGGGATTGGTGGGGAATTTCCGGTCCTTTGTGATCTGAACAATCCTACAACTCTTCTGTCCTGAAATCAGTCACATGTACCGTAATCCTGACTCTCAGAAAAGCTTGTCTATAGAACTTCAAATTTTCACCCGCTCTTGCTACATCTGTGATTGGTATGGTGGTCGGACGATGGGGTCGGGGAGGGTATAGCGGCCAGCCAATTGGGTCGGGGGGGGGGTAAGTATGGCAGTCAGCCGATTGGGTCGGGGGGGGGGGGGGGGTATGGTGGTCGGCGGATTGGGTCAGGAGGGAGGTATGGGGGGGGGGAAACGACAGATTGGATCAGGGGAAGGTACGGTGGTCCGGCGGATTAGGTCGTGAGGGAGGTATGGTGGTCAGCGGATTTGGTCAGGGGGAGGTATGGTGGTCGGCGGTTCAGGTCGGGGGGGGGGGGTATGGGTCGGCGGATCAGGTCAGGAGGGAGGTACGGTGGTCGGCGGGGAGGTACGGCGGTCGGCAGGGAGGTACGGTGGTTGGCGGATTGGGTCAGGAGGAAGGTATGGGGGTCAGCGGATTTGGTCGGGGGGGGGGACCTTACAGTGGTCGGCACATTTGGTCAGGGGGAGGTATGGTAGTCAGCGGATTTGGTCGGGGGGAGGCCTTACAGTGGTCGGCACATTTGGTCGGGGGGGGGAGGTATGGTGGTCAGCGGATTTGGTCGGGGGGGGAGGTATGGTGGTCAGCGGATTTGGTCAGGCGGAAGGTATGGTGGTCAGCGGATTTGGTCGGGTGGGAGGTATGGTGGTCTACGGATTGGGTCGGGAGGGAGGTATGGGGGTCAGCTGATTTGGTCGGGGGGGGATATGGTGGTCAGCGGATTTGGTCAGGGGGGAGGTATGGTGGTCGGCGGTTCAGGTCGGGGGGGGGTATGGGTCGGCGGTTCAGGTCGGGGGGGGGTATGGGTCGGCGGATCAGGTCGGGAGGGAGGTACGGCGGTCGGCGGGGAGGTACGGCGGTCGGCGGGGAGGTACGGCGGTCGGCGGGGGGGGTACGGCGGTCGGCGGGGGGGTACGGCGGTCGGCGGGGGGGTACGGCGGTCGGCGGGGGGGTACGGTGGCTGGCGGATTGGGTCAGGAGGAAGGTATGGGGGTCAGCGGATTTGGTCGGGGGGGGACCTTACAGTGGTCGGCACATTTGGTCAGGGGGGAGGTATGGTGGTCAGCGGATTGGGTCGGGGGAGAGGTATGGTGGTTGGCGGATTGGGTCAGGAGGAAGGTATGGGGGTCAGCGGATTTGGTCAGGGGGGGGGCCTTACAGTGGTCGGCACATTTGGTCGGGGGGGAGGTATGGTAGTCAGCTGATTTGGCCGGGGGGGAGGTAGGTATGGTGGTCAGCGGATTTGGTCGGGGGGGGGGGGGGGGTATGGTGGTCAGCGGATTTGGTCAGGCGGTTAAGGTATGCTGGCCTTATGAAGAGCAAAGGCTGCCTGAAAAATGAGTTTCCTTTTGAATGTGCCCTCAGACAGGTAGAGGGAACATCGGATCTCACAATGGGAACCGGAGACGTCATTACACAACGTGGCACACAATGGGGATTAGGATTAAAGACTTTACAGAAGAGAAGGAATTTCGGAGGTGCACTTTGCAGACCTGGCAGACAAGAGCCGTTTTTCTGCTCTTCGCCCCGATTGGAGGGGACTTATCAATATAGACGGACGATCGTTCCCTCATTATTTGTCTATTATGTGGTTTATTGATGTCCGGAGCGGAAGGAAGGGGTTGTAAAACAAATGGCCACAACACATTGATCCTGAGCTGTAAACACTGTCGCTGCCTTATCAGCCCTCACAGGCTGTGACCGATGGCCGAGGTACGGGGTCACCTCTGAGCAATGGTGTCACCTACGTGTCACATTAAAGGGCAACTAGAGGAAAGCTGGTGCTGTGCAGACACCGCTGTCCTTCAGGAGGAGAAAGCCACTGAGCCATCATGGTTTCTCCCTTTCCCAATGTCTAACCATCATGGCTACACTCCATGGCTAGCCTCTTCCCCAATGGCTAATCATTGGCTACCCCCTTTCTTAATTGCTACCCATTATGGCTACTCTTTTTCCAAATAGCTATGCACCATGGTGACCCAGTTTACCAATGGCTACCCATTATAACGATCCCCTTTGCCAATGGCTACCCAATGATTTTAAAAGGGCAATTAGAGGAAAGCTGGTGCTGTGCAAACATAGGACTGTCCTTCATGAGGAGAAAGCCATTGAGCCACCATGGCTACCCCCTTTTCCCAATAGCTACCCATCATGGTTACCCCATTTCCCAAATGCTACCCATCATGGCTACCCCCTTTCCCAATAGCTACCCATCATAGCTACCCCATTTCCCCAATAGCTACCCATCATGGCTACCCCCTTTCCCAATTTCTACCCATCATGGCTAACCCATTTGACAATTGCTACCCATCATGGCTAAGCCATTTCCCAATAGCTACCCATCATGGCTACCCCCTTTCCCAATAGCTACCCATCATGGCTAACCCCTTTCCCAACTGCTACCCCCTTTTCCCAATTGCTACCCATCATGGCTACCCCCTTTTCCAATTGCTGCCCATCATGGCTACCCTCTTTCCCAATGTCTAACCATCATGGCTTCCCCCTTTCCCAATGTCTAACCATCATGACTACCCACTTTCCCAATGTCTACCCATCATGGCTACACTCCATGGCTATCCTCTTCCCCAATAGCTAAATATTGGCTACCCCATTTCTTAATTGCTACCCATTATGGTTACTCCTTTTCCAAATAGCTATGCACCAGTTTACCAATGGCTACCCATTATAACGATCCCCTTTCCCAATGGCTACCCAATGATTTTAAAAGGGCAAATAGAGGAAAGCTGGTGCTGTGCAAACACAGGACTGTCCTTCATGAGGAGAAAGCCACTGAGCCACCATGACTATCCCCTTTTCCCAATAGCTACCCATCATGGCTACCCCCTTTTCCCAATAGCTACCCCATTTCCCCAATAGCTACCCATCATGGCTACCCCATTTCCCCAATAGCTACCCATCATGGCTACCCCCTTTTCCCAATAGCTACCCATCATGGCTACCCCATTTCCCCAATAGCTACCCATCATGGCTACCCCCTTTTCCCAATAGCTACCCATCATGGCTACCCCTTTTCCGATAGCTATCTATCATGTCTTCCCCCTTTCCCAATAGCTACCCATCATGGCTACCCCCTTTTCCAATTGCTGCCCATCATGGCTACCCTCTTTCCCAATGTCTAACCATCATGGCTTCCCCCTTTCCCAATGTCTAACCATCATGACTACCCACTTTCCCAATGTCTAACCATCATGACTACCCACTTTCCAAATGTCTACCCATCATGGCTACACTCCATGGCTATCCTCTTCCCCAATAGCTAAATATTGGCTACCCCATTTCTTAATTGCTACCCATTATGGTTACTCCTTTTCCAAATAGCTATGCACCAGTTTACCAATGGCTACCCATTATAACGACCCCCTTTCCCAATGGCTACCCAATGATTTTAAAAAGGGCAAATAGAGGAAAGCTGGTGCTGTGCAAACACAGGACTGTCCTTCATGAGGAGAAAGCCACTGAGCCACCATGACTACCCCCTTTTCCCAATAGCTACCCATCATGGCTACCCCCTTTTCCCAATAGCTACCCATCATGGCTACCCCATTTCCCCAATAGCTACCCATCATGGCTACCCCCTTTTCCCAATAGCTACCCATCGTGGCTACCCCCTTTTCCCAATAGCTACCCATCGTGGCTACCCCATTTCCCCAATAGCTACCCATCATGGCTACCCCATTTCCCCAATAGCTATCTATCATGGCTTCCCCCTTTCCCAATAGCTACCCATCATGCCTGTCTTCTTTTAAATGGCTACACAGTGATATTAAAGGGCAACTAGAGGAAAGTTGGTACTGTGCAGGCACATGCCTGTCCTTCAGAAGGGCAAAGCCACTAAGCCATCATGCTACCCCTTTTTTACCAATGGCTTACCATCATGGCTTCCTCATTTCTGCGGCATAGAGTATCCCCATTTCTACTGCAATCATGTACTGGGGCCGGTTCTCCAGAATCACCTATAATTTTTATGCTGTCAGCATTTGCAGAAGTAATTTTTTTTTTTTTGCAAACCTTACTTCCTGTTTGGCCCCAGACTATAGAGAATGATTTACTACCAAAGCTCATATATACATTGTATATGAGACCGCAGTGATAAATTATTACAGCCAAATGACGGCTGAACTTCATACACATTTATTTTATTTTTCCCATTACTGGATAACGCGGCAGCCAGAAGGAGGGTCCTGACCTCGGTACACGTTCTTTGTACCCCTAATGATTCCCCAATGGTTGTTGCTGCCTATAGACCTCATTATGAAGACATGCAGAAGGGGGCTGAGCTCCACACGCATTGCTGGTGTCCTGATTGTTGGGGCCTGGGTGGGGGTCCTGGTGTGAGCTCCCTGCATTGTTGTGACTCAGTATGAAGGAATTCGGACACCAAGCTCTTATCCAGGCCACTCTGATAACAAAGCTGAAATACAGAAATGCAGTGTTGTGAGATGGGGGAGGGGAGGAGGGGGGGAATATTCGCAGCCTTGTACATTTCTACATACAGTAACAGGTCAGCCGTCCACCTGCAGGACAAAAACGGCTCCTTTAATGGAGTGCTATGGCCCTCAGATTATTGGAGCCAGACAACCTGTAACAGCCAGAGGACACCCTGAGATACCGACAGCCAATGCAACACCATATAACCCATCAAACCACCTGAAATACCCCAAAACCATCATATCAAGTCTAACATGACACCATATAGTCCCTCAAACCAACGGAAATACCCCACAACCATAACCTTAGTCTAACATGACACCATATAGTCCCTCAAACCAACGGAAATACCCCACAACCATCACCTTAGTCTAACGTGACACCATAGAGCCCCTCAAACCACATTAAATACCCCAAAACATCACAGTAGTCCAAGATGACGCCAGCATATAACTCATAGCTCCCAAAACACAATGACCAGGCAACCTAGATAACCAAGACCATTTCACCAAACCAGTATGACGCCACATAAACCCTCACTCTAGAGGGGTTCCCCAACACATTGATGGGATGACCCAGATAGCCGAGACCATTGCAAAAACATATAACCGCTCACACTAGAGGGGCTCCCCAACACAATTACCTAGATAGCCAAGAGCACCAAACCAACATGACACCATATAACCCCCCCCCCCCTACTAGTTAGGCTCCCCAAAACATGGATGGGGCAACTTAGATACCCAAGACCATTGCGCCATCATATAACCACTCACACTAGAAGGGATCCCCAACACGATGACATGGCAACCTAGATAACCAAGAGCACCAAACCAACATGACACCATATAACCCCCCCCCCCCCTACTAGTTGGGCTCCCCAAAACATGGATGGGGCAACCTAGATACCCAAGACCATTGCTCCATCATATAACCACTCACACTAGAAGGGATCCCCAACATGATTACAAGGCAACCTAGATAACCAAGACCATTTCACCAAACCAGTATGACGCCACATAAACCCTCACTCTAGAGGGGTTCCCCAACACATTGATGGGATGACCCAGATAGCCGAGACCATTGCAAAAACATAACCGCTCACACTAGAGGGGCTCCCCAACACAATTACCTAGATAGCCAAGAGCACCAAACCAACATGACACCATATAACCCCCCCCCTACTAGTTGGGCTCCCCAAAACATGGATGGGGCAACTTAGATACCCAAGACCATTGCGCCATCATATAACCACTCACACTAGAAGGGATCCCCAACACGATGGCAAGGCAACCTAGATAACCAAGACCACTGCACCAGACCAACATGACACCACACTCACACTAGAGGGGCTCCCCAAACACATTGACGGGGTATACCAGATACTCGATGCCCATCACACCACAGCAGCATGACATTATTTACTATTACAGCAGAGGGGTTCCCCAATACCACATCTCAACCCATTACAGTAAAAGTGCACCTCTAGATGTCCAAACGTATTACACGATTCCGACAAGAGAACATTTAACGCATCACACCAAGTTGGCGCTCTGAGTGGTGCACCCCTAGATGTTCAAGCCCATCACAGAAGCCAAATGACACCGGGTAGCCCTTCAAACCAAAAAGATGCTTCCTAAGCGCTACAGGGCCACCCTATAACCCCATCTCATCTTATCAAACTGAGGGAACACCCACAACATTATAAGGCCACCCTAACACCACACGACAAGGCCACCCCACTATTCAAGTAAAGGGGCACCTACCACACTAGCAGGCCACCGTAACACCACCTCATCTCACCAGAGTATATGGACACCCATCACACGACAAGGCCACCCCATAAATTGATCTCATCATGGCAAATTGAAGAAATACCCAACACACTCTAGGGCAGTGATGGTGAACCTTGGCACCCCAGATGTTTTGGAACTACATTTCCCATGATGCTCAACTACACTACAGAGTGCATGGGCATTATGGGAAATGTAGTTCCAAAACATCTGGGGTGCCAAGGTTCACCATCACTGCTCTAGGGCCTTCCGAACACGGCATCATCCCTCAACAGTGACTGGATAACCACCACACATCAAACGCCACCCCATAATTACATCTCATCCCAATCAAGTGAAGGGACACAGTACTTCATCTCAACACAATAAGGAGACACCACTAGAAGGGCACCCCCAATACCCCAGTCGTCCCATCACGTGAGAAGGCAACCCCATGGACATAGGTCATCCAATTAAATTGAAAGGACACCCACAACACCATCCCCCCCACAATGAATAGACACCCACCACTTGACAAGGTCACCCCATCATCACATCTCATCCTGTTCAGGTGATGGGAAACCCACCACACTAGGGGGCTTCCTCAACACCAAAATGTCATGCCAAGACAGGTGAGGAGGCACCACCACACTAGAAGGGCACCCCAATACCCATGCCATTGTACCACAATGCTAGGACTCCCCATAACCATATTTCACGTGAATGGACACTGATCACACGACAAAGCCACACCATAAATCACATCTCATCCTATTCAAGTGAAGGTGGCACCCACCACACTAGGGGGCTACCCCAACACCAAATTTCATCCCAACACAGTGAGGAGGCACCACCAATACCTCAAGCTGTCCCACCACACTGTGAGGTCAACCCAAAACCATATCTCATAATCACCACATTGAAACCTCTCATTCCACCCCAAAGATAGCGCTTCCCACAGTACAGGCACCCCAAGATGACATATAACCCATGGCAACAAGGCATCCCAGCAAAACTTCTATAAACTGTTGTTCTGGGGGGTGGGGGGCTCCCCAAAACCATTAGCCAAGAACAACATTAAACCAAATCTCCTGGCAGATCCAAGATGCCCCAAAAATATATCTCACACCACCAGGGAACGAGTGCACCCCAAAAAGTTCATGTCTGCCCACCCTCAGCAAACCCAACACCCTCATCGGGGGGGGCGATATCATTTTAGTACAGATGGAAGGTGCCATTCTGCCAGTATGATTTGTTTAAATCAAGTACAGGAATAAGAAACTCCAGCAGGACTGGTTAGTGACTAACCCAGCTACAGGAACCTGCAATTACCCTCCGCTGGGCGTTTTATCTGCCCGTCATTACACCCGCGGGAAGAGACAGAGCCAGACGGGAAAGAAGAACAGCGAGCATGTAAAACAGTCGGTAACTTGACCTCATTACCAGTTTAGAGAACTTACAACAATAAAAACGTAATGCGCTCGGTACATCCTTCCCTCCGCCAGGAGAACGCAACAAAATTTGTGGCAATTTTTTTTTTAACTAATAAAATGTTACAAAGACACAACCAGCCAATTATCGGATCATCATGACGGCGATTACACAACAGAGGCATCAAAACAACTGCCAGGAGCCAAACTGCAAAATGCGGTCGTCATACTCTCGATTTCTTCGATTGTTTACCTCCAGCGTCTACATACAGCGCCGCTCGCCCGCACAGTGAAATCTATTGGTAAATGAAAGCAGATTGCTTGTTGTTCTAATAAATTGGAACGCAGAGGAGTCACACCGTTCTGTCGTATTTAGAAAGATGGCGGTTAGGCTCCGGGATTTCACCTTTAAAAAAAAAGGAGCCCACGGGCGCACACGCTACTATCTGCTCCTGAAATTCCCAACTCAGCCGAATCTTTCCAGGAGTTTTCATGTGAATTGGATTAGAACCGCTATGTGAAATATACAGTCGGAAAGGGATACGGACCGGAGGAGGTGGAAAATATTTTGCTCACAAGTTCATTGTTTGCACAAATGTCTAATCATAGTTCCTCATCAGTGTAACGTAACTGAAGCTTTAACATTAGAATGTCATTTTAAAAAGGTCATTTTCAACCTTTATAAATCTGCAGCTTCCATTAAGAACGATCCCCGGTGATCCTGCCATGGAGGTCCTTGTTCAGGCACTTCCTGTTCTAGGGTAACAACGCTCTGTCCCCGTCTCTCAACTGTGCTCCTGCGTTGTCACACGGGCTGATAGAGATTGAGTGGCTGTTTCAGCACACATCATGACTACCCTTTTTCCCAATGACTACCCATTGGCTTCTCATCATGGTTACCACCTTTCCCAATGACTACCCATTGGCTACCCATTATGGCTACCCCCTTTCCCAATGACTATCCAATGACATTAATGGGTAACTAGAGGAAAGCTGGTGCTGTTCAGACACAAGACTGTCCATCAAGAGGACAAAGCCACTGAGCCATCATAGCAACCTCCTTTCCCAATAGCTACCCATCACAGCTACCCTCCTTTTTAAGGGCTACCTTCTTTATCAAATTGCTACCCCTTTTCCCAATAGCTACCCACCCTGGCTGCCCTCTTTCACAATAGCTACCCACCGTGGCTGCCCTCTTTCACAATAGCTACCCACCGTGGCTGCCCTCTTTCACAATAGCTACCCACCGTGGCTGCCCTCTTTCACAATAGCTACCCACCGTGGCTGCCCTCTTTCACAATAGCTACCCACCGTGGCTGCCCTCTTTCACAATAGCTACCCACCGTGGCTGCCCTCTTTCACAATAGCTACCCACCGTGGCTGCCCTCTTTCACAATAGCTACCCACCGTGGCTGCCCTCTTTCACAATAGCTACCCACCGTGACTGCCCTCTTTCACAATAGCTACCCACCGTAACTGCCCTCTTTCACAATAACTACCCACCGTGGCTGCCCTCTTTACCAATAGCTACCCATCACGGCTGCCCTCTTTCCCAATAGCTACCCTCTTTCCCAATAGCTACCCATCGTGGCTACCCTCCTTTCCAATAGCTACCCATCGTGGCTACCACCTTTCCCAATAGCTACCCATCGTGGCTACCCTCCTTCCCAATAGCTACCCATCAGGGCTACACTCTTTCCCAATAGCTACCTATTGGCTACTCATTGTGACTACCCTCTTTCCCACTAGCTACCCTCTACCCCAATAGTTACCCATCGTGGTTACCCTCTTTCCCTATAGCAATGCATTGGCTGCCCATCATACTTACCCTCTTTTCCTATAGCTACCCCCTTTCCCAATGGCTACCCAGGGACATTAAAGGGCAACTAGAGGAAAGCTGGTGCCAACAATACTCTGTCCCTGTCTCTCAACTGTGCTCCTGCATTGTCACCCAGTCACATGGGCTGATGGAGATTAAGTGGCAGCAAGGGGCTCCTGTAGATAACAAACTGTGCAGCTCTGACCAAGGTTTTAGGTGCATCAGTGATCACATGAATTAAAAAAAGGACTCCGGCATCAAAATTACCTAAAAATCTGTCGGGAGGGTATAAAGATCAAACAACAAAAGTCGATCTAGGTGTGTGATGGTGTCGCCTCTAATAAAAAGGTCCAACTGCAAGAAACAATGACCAGCGTTATTGGTCAGCGATCCCCCCCCCCCACCCATATTTTTTGCGGAGCACAAGCGGGATTTTGAATAATTTTTTGTGGTTCTAGGCTAATCGATGAGCCGGAGACGGATTCTCTTTGAAGGGGGTGCACAGGGCAGAGCAGCAGGCTATATATGGATACTCACATGAAGCTGGTTGATCAAGCGCAGTGACTAGAAACGTCAGTGATCCCTCAGTGTTTTCATTGTCTGCCATGCGTTCATTATTCATGGTGCGTGCGCACCCTCAGGTACCTCCTGAATGAACAGGAGCGACGGGACAATAACAACCACAACACCGTCCACTGAGTAAACTGAATAGTGGCTGTATGAGAGCCGACTCTGATCTTTCTGAATAGCCCGACAGTCACAGTCAAAACACCGATCCAAGAGAGCCCAACCCCACATCGACCTATGAAAACCCAAAATACACCAGATCTACGTGAACCCAACCCCACCGATCTATGAAGAGAGCCCAACCCCACATCGACCTATGAAAACCCAAAATACACCGGCCTATGAAAACCCAAAATACACCAGATCTACGTGAACCCAACCCCAGTGAACCCAACCCCACCGATCTATGAGGGGCCAACCCACACCGATCTACATAAACCCAACCCCAAGCACCGATCTACGTGAACCCAACCCCAGTGAACCCAACCCCACCGATCTATGAGGGCCCAACCCACACCGATCTATGAGGGCCCAACCCACACCGATTTACATAAACCCAACCCCAAGCACCGATCTACGTGAACCCAACCACAGTGAACCCAACCCACCGATCTATGAGGGCCCAACCCACACCGATCGACATAAACCCAACCCCAAGCACCGATCTACGTGAACCCAACCCCACCAATCTATGAGGGCCCAACCCACACCGATCTACATAAACCCAACCCCAAGCACCGATCTACGTGAACCCAACCCCACCAATCTATGAGGGCCCAACCCACACCAATCTACATAAACCCAACCCCAAGCACCGATCTACATGAACCCAACCCCAGTGAACCCAACCCCACCAATCTATGAGGGCCCAACCCACACCGATCTACATAAACCCAACCCCAAGCACCGATCTACGTGAACCCAACCCCACCAATCTATGAGGGCCCAACCCACACCAATCTACATAAACCCAACCCCAAGCACCGATCTACGTGAACCCAACCCCACGATCTACGAGAAACCATCCATACTAATTCAGGAGAAACCAAACACACTAATCTGCAAAAACCCCAAAATACAACGATCTATTAGAACCCAAACATACCAATCTAGGTGAGCCCAAGCACACAAATCTACAAGAATCCAACCACAAAGATCTGTGACAAACGCAAACACACTGATCTACAGGAAACCAAACATACACACACATCGATGTGAACCAAATTACTAACATTCCACAGAAGCATGGAAATTTATTTTCAGAACTCACTGTCAACTTTGTTACAACTGTAGCTTTCATTAAACTAATCCCTGGTGATCCCGCCATGGAGGTCCTTGTTTAGGCATTTCCTGTTCTAGGGTGACAACCCTCTGTTCCTGTCTCCCAATTGTTCTCCTGTGTTGTCACCCCGTCTTTTGATGGAGACTACAAGTGACTGCTGGAACACGACAGACATGGTCCAACGATGTCACCACCAGGAAACCCACCCAGAGAACTGCAATGGAGCCATCACTGGAATGTATGATGACAGGAACATCTCTCTCGTGTATTTGTCTGTCTGGGGTGCCACCTCAAGTCCAACCTGGTGAAGGTATAGCAGATATACTGTACATTGTTACCATTTATACACATACATTTTATAAAGACACAGACAAGAGAAACACCTGGAAGAAAACACAATGCTCCGTGATATATATAAACTTCCTTTCACATAGAATGTCACTGGTTGGGTCACCTCCAGGACTATCCCAGGTGTACACGCCTCATCCAATCACAGATTCTGCCTGTACAGTGGCCATGGAACTGTAAGTTCCAGCACGTTCTGCAAGCGGAGAAAAAGCTGGCCTGCCCCTCAGAAGAAGATGGCCGCGATTGTCTTCAAAGAAAGCCTGAATCCTGCTGGCCACAAACACCTGATCAGCCATTATGACCACCCATTGAGCCATGGACTTCTCTAGACCTTTGAAGGTATGCTGTTGTATCTGGCACCAAGTCATCAGTAGCCTTTAAATCCTGGAAGTTGGGAGGTGGGGGGGTCTCCATGGATCGGGCTACAGCACATCCCACAGATGTTCGATTGGAAGGAGATCTGGGGAATTTGGAGGCCAACCATTCTTGAATTCATCAGACCAGGCCACCTTCTTCCATTGCCCTGTGGTGCAATTCTGATGCTCACGTGCCCATTGTAGAAGTGGTTGGCTGTGAACACGGGTCAGCATGGGCACCCTGACCGGTCTGCGGCTACGCGGCCCCATACACAACAAACTGTGACGCTCTGTGCGTTCCGACATCTCACAATGTGCGTTAGAAGCTACAGCAAGTCAGATAGAGCGCGCCTCATTTCCTGATTCAAGGCCATCTGGCATCATCTATATTATAATATAAGCTCAGTTATAGTTATAGCTATAGTATAAGCCCATGCTATAAAATCTGGGATCTGATTGGCCGGTGTGGGTAACACTTGGCTCCGCGGTTTACAAATGAGTCTCTTTAGGGCAATGATCAGTACGGTGTACACTATACAGGACGCCTGTGACCCGGCACTATGCGGTTAGTAAATAACTCATCTTTACAAGGATTCCCCAGAGAGCAATCACTCAGCCCTTTCCATAACTCAACCATTTCTCCGGGAGAAAATAATCATCTCATTAGAGGAACGGCACGCAGGGAAGACGCTGATCACGCACAGTGGACATTAACTCCAAACTCAGGCCAAAGACCCCCCCCATAAACACTGGAGGGGCATCAGGACCATCGCGTGGCACCTGGGTCCAAAACAAGTCACATTATGTGTCCGATTATAAAAAGCAAACAAACACGGTATTTCCCAGCCTATAGAAGCCGGACATAGGACACATTTTTGGTGAAAAATCACCAAAAATGGGCAACGTGGACAAAATGCTGACAGAGAGGGCGGCTGGATGGAGAAGAGTCCAACCATAGATAAGACCTGGTTCTGAAGGGACAGGATACAGAGGGGCCTGCATGGAGAGGAGTCCAACCATAGATCAGACCTGGCTCTGAAGGGACGGGGCACAGAGGGGCCCGCATGAAGGGTCCCAGCATAGATCAGACTGGATGGAGAAGAGACCCGACACAAAGGGGACTGGATGGAGAAGGGCCCACGTATAGATCAGACCTGGCAGAGAAGGGAATGAACACAGAAGGGCCTGGATAGAGAAATGTCCAAGCATAGACTGTACCTGGTAGCAAAGGGACTGGGCACAGAGGGAAATGGATAGAGATGACTCCAAGTATAGATTGGGCTGGGCACAGAGCTGACTGGATGGAGATGGATCGCAGCATAGATCGGACTGGGTGAAGATGGATCTCAGCATAGATCGGACTGGGTGAAGATGGATCTCAGCATAGATCGGACTGGGTGAAGATGGATCTCAGCATAGATCGGACTGGGTGAAGAAGGGACTGGGTGGAGCTGGGTCTAAGTATAAATCAGGCTGGGTGGAGAAGAAACTAGGCACAGAGGGGACTGGTTGGAGAGGGGACTGGTTGGAGAGGGGACTGGTTGGAGAGGGGACTGGTTGGAGAGGGGACTGGTTGGAGAGGGGACTGGTTGGAGAGGGGACTGGTTGGAGAGGGGACTGGTTGGAGAGGGGACTGGTTGGAGAGGGGACTGGTTGGAGAGGGGACTGGTTGGAGAGGGGACTGGTTGGAGAGGGGACTGGTTGGAGAGGGGACTGGTTGGAGAGGGGACTGGTTGGAGAGGGGACTGGTTGGAGAGGGGACTGGTTGGAGAGGGGACTGGTTGGAGAGGGGACTGGTTGGAGAGGGGACTGGTTGGAGAGGGGACTGGTTGGAGAGGGGACTGGTTGGAGAGGGGACTGGTTGGAGAGGGGACTGGTTGGAGAGGGGACTGGTTGGAGAGGGGACTGGTTGGAGAGGGGACTGGTTGGAGAGGGGACTGGTTGGAGAGGGGACTGGTTGGAGAGGGGACTGGTTGGAGAGGGGACTGGTTGGAGAGGGGACTGGTTGGAGAGGGGACTGGTTGGAGAGGGGACTGGTTGGAGAAGGGACTGGTTGGAGAAGGGACTGGTTGGAGAAGGGACTGGTTGGAGAAGGGACTGGTTGGAGAAGGGACTGGTTGGAGAAGGGACTGGTTGGAGAAGGGACTGGTTGGAGAAGGGACTGGTTGGAGAAGGGACTGGTTGGAGAAGGGACTGGTTGGAGAAGGGACAGGTTGGAGAAGGGACTGGTTGGAGAAGGGACAGGTTGGAGAAGGGACAGGTTGGAGAAGGGACAGGTTGGAGAAGGGACAGGTTGGAGAAGGGACTGGTTGGAGAAGGGACTGGTTGGAGAAGGGACTGGTTGGAGAAGGGACTGGTTGGAGAAGGGACTGGTTGGAGAAGGGACTGGTTGGAGAAGGGGCTGGTTGGAGAAGGGGCTGGTTGGAGAAGGGGCTGGTTGGAGAAGGGGCTGGTTGGAGAAGGGGCTGGTTGGAGAAGGGGCTGGTTGGAGAAGGGGCTGGTTGGAGAAGGGGCTGGTTGGAGAAGGGGCTGGTTGGAGAAGGGGCTGGTTGGAGAAGGGACTGGTTGGAGAAGGGACTGGTTGGAGAAGGGACTGGTTGGAGAGGGGACTGGTTGGAGAGGGGACTGGTTGGAGAGGGGACTGGTTGGAGAGGGGACTGGTTGGAGAGGGGACTGGTTGGAGAGGGGACTGGTTGGAGAGGGGACTGGTTGGAGAGGGGACTGGTTGGAGAGGGGACTGGTTGGAGAGGGGACTGGTTGGAGAGGGGACTGGTTGGAGAGGGGACTGGTTGGAGAGGGGACTGGTTGGAGAGGGGACTGGTTGGAGAGGGGACTGGTTGGAGAGGGGACTGGTTGGAGAGGGGACTGGTTGGAGAGGGGACTGGTTGGAGAGGGGGAGAGGGGACTGGTTGGAGAGGGGGAGAGGGGACTGGTTGGAGAGGGGACTGGTTGGAGAGGGGACTGGTTGGAGAGGGGACGGTGAGGAGAAGGGACTGGGGAGGAGAAGGGCCCCGGCATAGACCCGACTGGGGAGGAGAAGGGCCCCGGCATAGACCCGACTGGGGAGGAGAAGGGCCCCGGCATAGACCCGACTGGGGAGGAGAAGGGCCCCGGCATAGACCCGACTGGGGAGGAGAAGGGCCCCGGCATAGACCCGACTGGGGAGGAGAAGGGCCCCGGCATAGACCCGACTGGGGAGGAGAAGGGCCCCGGCATAGACCCGACTGGGGAGGAGAAGGGCCCCGGCATAGACCCGACTGGGGAGGAGAAGGGCCCCGGCATAGACCCGACTGGGGAGGAGAAGGGCCCCGGCATAGACCCGACTGGGGAGGAGAAGGGCCCCGGCATAGACCCGACTGGGGAGGAGAAGGGCCCCGGCATAGACCCGACTGGGGAGGAGAAGGGCCCCGGCATAGACCCGACTGGGGAGGAGAAGGGCCCCGGCATAGACCCGACTGGGGAGGAGAAGGGCCCCGGCATAGACCCGACTGGGGAGGAGAAGGGCCCCGGCATAGACACATAGAAGACTGGGCCGAGAGGGAATGGACACAGCGAGGCCTGGATGGAGAAGGGGCCAAGCATAGATTGGACCTGGTAGCAGAGATGGTGAACCCATATAGTTTTCTTTTGTCAGTTTATGAAATCAGTGGAATGGGCCCTCACAGATAACCATTATAGGGCCACACAGGAGCCCTCTCTCCAGGCTGCATGGCACCACAGGGAGACACCGCCAGAGATCTGCCCCGACACTGAGCCAGAGGATGACTGGTGCCCCAGGAATGCTGGGAGGAGGCACCCTCCTCACATAATGATTACTATATACATCATACAAGATAACAGAGAGATGTGACGAGGAGGAGAGATGGAAAGGGTGAGACAAAGGGGCGAGGAGGAGAAACCAGAGAGACAGGAAACAGATTGTATAGAGAACTATGCAGGATCTCATCTGATAGAAGGGATTGTATAGAGATCACATACAGTGCCTTGAAAAAGTATTCATACCCCTTGAAATTCCCCACATTTTGTTACAACCAAAAACATAAATGTATTTTATTGGGATTTTATGTGATGGACCAACACAAAGTGTCACAAAATTGTGAAGTGGAAGGAAAATGATACAAATAAATATGTGAAAAGTGTGGGGGAGGGGCATTTGTATGGCGCCCCCCGGAGTCAATACTTTGTAGAACCCCCTTTCTCTACCAGTCTTTTTGGGGGTGTCTCTACCAGCTTTGCCCATCTAGAGAGGACATTTCTGCCCATTCTTCTTCTTTGTAGAATATCTCAAGCTCTGTCAGATTGGATGGAGAGCGTCTGTGATCAGCAATTTTCAAGTCTTGCCAACAGATTCTCAATGGGATTTAGGTCTGGACTGTGACTGGGCCATTCTAACACATGAATATGCTTTGATGTGAACCATTCCATTGTAGCTCTGGCTGGATGTTTCGGGTCGTTGTCCTGCTGGAAGGGGAACCTCCGCCCCGGTCTCAAGTCTTCTGCCGACTCTAACAGGTTTTCTTCTAAGATTGTCCTGTATTTGTCTCCATCCATCTTCCCATCACCTCTGACCAGCTTCCCTGTCCCTGCTGAAGAAAACCATCCCCACCACATGATGCTGCCACCACCATGTCTCACGGTGGGGATGGTGTGTTCGGGGGATGGGCGGTGTTAGTTTCCCCCACACATAGCGTTTTGCTTTTAGGCCATAAAGTAGAATTTTGGTCTCCTCTGACCAGATCACCTTCTTCCACATGTTTGCTGCCCCCTCCCCCACACGGCTTCTCACACACTACAAACAGGACTTCTTATGACTTTCTTTCTCCAATGTCTTTCTTCTTGTCACTCTTCCATAAAGGGCAGATTTGTGGAGAGACGACTAATAGTTGTCCTGTGGACAGATTCTCCCCCCTGAGCTGTGGATCTCTGCAGCTCCTCCAGAGTTACCATGGACCTCTTGGCTCTTCTCCGATGAATGCTCTCCTTGCCCGGCCCGGTCAGTTTAGGTGGACGGCCATGTCTTGGTAGGTTTGCAGTTGTGCCCATACTCTTTCCATTTTCCGGTGATGGATTGAACAGAGCTCCGTGAGATGGTCAAAGCTTGGGAGATTTTATTATAACCTAACCCTGCTTTATACTTCTCCACAACTTCTTTATCCCTGACCTGCCTGGTGTGTTCCTTGGCCTTCATGATGCTGTTTGTTCACTGAGGTTCTCTAACAAACCTCTGAGGGCTTCACAGAACAGCTGTATTTATACTGAGATTAAATGACAAACAAGTGGACTTTATTTACTAATTAGGTGACTTCTGAAGGCGATTGGATCCTCTAGATTTTAGTTAGGGATATCAGAGTAAAGGGGGCGCCATACAAATGCCCCTCCCCCATACCTTTCACATGTTTATTTGTATCATTTATTGTTTTCCTTCCACTTTGTGTTGGTCCATCACATAAAATCCCAATAAAATATATTTACCTTTTTGGTTGTAACATAACAAAAATGTGGAAAATTTCAAGGGGTATGAATACTTTTTCAAGGCACTATATACAGGATCTCATCTTATAGAAGGGATTGTATGGAGATCACATAGAAAGGATCTCATTCAGTAAATGTCGGCTTTACTCCGCAAACCTTCGATGGATTCATACGTCATTCTGGAATTCTATTCTCCTCTATAGAATGACTTTATCTAATAGGCTTCTGTTTCCCCTTTATATACACAACATTCCATGTGTGGCAGTAATTGGGTGAAATGTCACACAGGTAATGAGCGTTATTTTTAATCTCTCATTTATTAAAAAGATCAATAAAAGAATAAAATGAGAGATAAGAGGAAAAACACACACACACGGAGAGAAAGAAAGAGCGAAAGGAAGAAAGAAAGAAAGAGCAAAAAAAAGAGAGAAAGAAAGAGCGAGCGAAAGACAGAAAAAAAAAAAAAAAAAGGAGCCAAAAAGAAAAAAAAAAAAGAGAGAAAGAAAAAGAGCGAAAGAAAGATAGAGAGAGCGAAAGAAAGAAAGAGCGAAAGAAAGAAAGAAAGAGAGAAATAAAAAAAGAAAGAGAGAAATAAAAAAAGAAAGAAAGAAAGAGAAAGAAAGAGAGAGAGAAAGAGCGAGCGAGAGAAAGAGCGAGCGAGAGAAAGAGCGAGCGAGAGAAAGAGCGAGCGAGAGAAAGAGCGAGCGAGAGAAAGAGCGAGCGAGAGAAAGAGCGAGCGAGAGAAAGAGCGAGCGAGAGAAAGAGCGAGCGAGAGAAAGAGCGAGCGAGAGGGGGAGAGAGAGAGAGCGAGAGGGGGAGAGAGAGAGAGCGAGAGAGAGAGCGAGAGAGAGAGCGAGAGAGAGAGCGAGAGAGCGAGCGAGAGAGAGAGCGAGAGAGAGAGCGAGAGAGAGAGCGAGAGAGAGAGCAAGAGAGAGAGCGAGAGAGAGAGCGAGAGAGCGAGCGAGAGAGAGAGCGAGAGAGCGAGCGAGAGAGAGAGCGAGCGAGAGAGAGAGCGAGCGAGAGAAAGAGCGAGCGAGAGAAAGAGCGAGCGAGAGAAAGAGCGAGCGAGAGAAAGAGCGAGCGAGAGAAAGAGCGAGCGAGAGGGGGAGAGAGAGAGAGCGAGAGAGAGAGCAAGAGAGAGAGCGAGAGAGAGAGCGAGAGAGCGAGCGAGAGAGAGAGCGAGAGAGAGAGCGAGAGAGAGAGCGAGAGAGAGAGCGAGAGAGAGAGCGAGAGAGAGAGCGAGAGAGAGAGCGAGAGAGAGAAAGAGCGAGCGAGAGAAAGAGCGAGCGAGAGGGGGAGAGAGAGAGAGCGAGAGAGAGAGCAAGAGAGAGAGCGAGAGAGAGAGCGAGAGAGCGAGCGAGAGAGAGAGCGAGAGAGAGAGCGAGCGAGAGAAAGAGCGAGCGAGAGGGGGAGAGAGAGAGAGCGAGAGAGAGAAATAAAAAAAGAGAGAAAGAAAGAAAGAGAGAAAGAGCGAGCGACAGAAAGAGCGAAAGAGTGAGAGGTCTCAGGACTGCGAGAAGTGCGCAGTGACGCTCAGCGACAGTCTCAGGACTGCGTGGACTGTGCGCAGCGACGGTCTCAGGACTGTGCGCAGGGACGCTCTCAGCGGGTGGTGCACAGCGACAGTCTCAGGACTGCAGGCGGTGCGCAGCGACAGTCCCAGGACTGCAGGCGGTGCGCAGCGACAGTCCCAGGACTGCAGGCGGTGCGCAGCGACAGTCCCAGGACTGCAGGCGGTGCGCAGCGACAGTCCCAGGACTGCAGGCGGTGCGCAGCGACAGTCCCAGGACTGCAGGCGGTGCGCAGCGACAGTCCCAGGACTGCAGGCGGTGCGCAGCGACAGTCTCAGGACTGCAGGCGGTGCGCAGCGACAGTCCCAGGACTGCAGGCGGTGCGCAGCGACAGTCCCAGGACTGCAGGCGGTGCGCAGCGACAGTCCCAGGACTGCAGGCGGTGCGCAGCGACAGTCCCAGGACTGCAGGCGGTGCGCAGCGACAGTCTCAGGACTGCAGGCGGTGCGCAGCGACAGTCTCAGGACTGCAGGCGGTGCGCAGCGACAGTCTCAGGACTGCAGGCGGTGCGCAGCGACAGTCTCAGGACTGCAGGCGGTGCGCAGCGACAGTCTCAGGACTGCAGGCAGTGCGCAGCGACGTTCTCAGCAGGCAGTGCGCAGCTCCGGTGGCTGACCTGGGATGGGCAAGTTTCACTCTCTGCTCAGTCAGTTTCACTGCAGGAAAGTCAGCGGACAGGAAGCTCCTGTGTGGGTGACAATTATCGTGTTCCAGGCGGCTGCCGGTGTGATCAGTCAGGTGCAGCAAAACACACACAGGAGGAACCTCCCGGCAATCCACCGCCACACACAAAACACTCTCCCCTCCTCCGGCCGGGGACTTTCTGACCTCTCCAATTTCCGATGGATCCAAAAGCTTTTCACTGCCAATTACTCAGCAATGTCTGCAAAGCAATAACCACCTTCTCCCCAATCCCGGCCTCGACCCTGCAGGGGGGCGCCGTCCCCCCCCCCCCCCATCCTCGCATTGTATTTCGTTACTTTTATTCTGCATTATACTTCTTATATTTCACGTGGATTCAGTACGGGGGGGGGGGGGGGTTACATTGTAGCGGTCTGAGTATTGATCGGTGCGGTCTCGGCGCATTGATCGGTGCGCTCTCGGTCTCGGCTACTTTTCTGCACCCTGAAAATAATCACCGAAGTCTCTGAAATAAACAAAATTGATGATTCCAGAGCGGCGGGAATTTAAAGACCGCCTAATGTAACGCGCGATACGAAATATTACACGGCGCGACGCCCCCCCCCCCCATATATTACTACGGTGCGCAGTCTGCAGGATTCCGGCGCTGTGTCTCGGCGCGGTCACGCTGCATTCAGGCTCTGGGGACGAGTCCATACACTCATCGTATACGCAGGAGCAATCCAGAGTCATGTACTACCGGGGGGGGGGGGGTTGGCTAGGTGTCGTAGGGACCCATTACAGGGACCTCTGAGGGAGGGAGGGAGGAAGTTCTCATTCCAGGAATGTGAGGGGGGGGGGGGGGTATTAGTGGAAGGTTTCACTCTTAAGACCTTTTGGGGAGGGGCAGGGGGCCTGATCCTGGGGTTCCGTGGGGTGCTCATCCTCCAAGAGAGCCCGGGGGGGGGAATCATTCATCCTCCGGACCTGCTGAAGGGGTTCTCATTCCAGAAACCTGTGGAGGGGGGGGGGGGGCAGGGGGTTCATCCTGGGGAAAAGCTGTGTTTTTAAATCCAACAAACCCTTTTTAGAGGTGGGGTATCTGTTTCTGGGTTCCTTTGGGGGGGGGGGGTGATCTAATCTTCCTGGGGTCTGTAAGGGGGTCTTATACACAGAGGGACCCATGGGGAAGGGGGATTCATCCTCAGGACCTTTCGGGAGGGGTTCGGGGTGCTCTCATTAGGCCCGAAGGGGGGGGGGGCTGGCTAGGTGATGTAGGGGGACCTGTGGGGGGGGAAATCTTATCCTGGGGACCTGTGGGGGGGGGGTTTCATCCTCATGACCTTTTGAGGGAGGGCTGTGGGTTGAGGAGTTGATAGAGTCTCATTCCGGGGTCCTCTGGGAGAGGGAGGAAGTTCTCATTCCAAGAATGTGAAGGGGGGTATTAATGGGCGGTGTCACCCTGAAGACCTTTTGGGGGGGGGGGGGGCTCATGCTTCCTCAGGACTCTTGGAGGGGGTCTAATTACAGGGACCTGCTGAGGGGGTTCTCATTCCAGAAACCTGTAGGGAGGGGGGGTCTCATCTGCATGACCTTTTGGGGGGGCTCATGCTTCCTCAGGACTCTTGGGGGGGGGGTCTAATTACAGGGACATGCTGAGGGGGGTTCTCATTCCAGAAACCTGTGGGGGGGGTGTCTCATCCGCATGACCTTTTTTTTGGGGGGGGGGCGAGGGCTCATGCTTCCTCAGGACTCTTGGGGAGGGGGGTCCAATTACAGGGACCTGCTGAGGGGGTTCTCATTCCAGAAACCTGTGGGGGGGGGGGGGGGTCTCATCCGCATGACCTTTTGGGGGGGCGGGGGCTCATGCTTCCTCAGGACTCTTGGGGGGGGGGGTCTAATTACAGGGACATGCTGAGGGGGGTTCTCATTCCAGAAACCTGTGGGGGGGGGGGTGTCTAATCCGCATGACCTTTTTTTGGGGGGGGCAGGGGCTCATGCTTCCTCAGGACTCTTGGGGGGGGGGTCTAATTACAGGGACATGCTGAGGGGGGTTCTCATTCCAGAAACCTGTGGGGGGGGGGGTGTCTCATCCGCATGACCTTTTTTGGGGGGGGGGGGCGGGGGCTCATGCTTCCTCAGGACTCTTGGGGAGGGGGGTCCAATTACAGGGACCTGCTGAGGGGGTTCTCATTCCAGAAACCTGTAGGGGGGGGGGTCTCATCCTCACAACCTTTTGAAGGGGGCTGTGGGTTGGGAGGCCCATTCCAGGGACCTCTGGGGGGAGGCATAAGTGGGAGGTTTCATCCTCAAGACCTTTTGGGGTGGGGGGGGCCTGGGGTCTGATCCTGGATGTTTGGGGCGGCTCATTCTCAGGGGACCTGTGAAGGGGGGGGGGGCTCATCCTGGGGACCTGTGAAGGGGGGGGGGGCTCATCCTGGGGACCTGTGGAGGGGGCTCATCTTCAGGACCTGTGTGGAGGGGGGGGGGGGAGGGGGGCGGTCTCGTACTGGGGGTCCTGCTGGGTGATCCGCAGTACAAGAAGCAGCACCAGAGAAGAAGGAATCGTTCCTCTGCCGCCACAATATGAGAGTCATGCTAAGAACGGCCATCGGGGGATACAAGAAAAGTCCAGATATGCCCTCCCATTTATACAATGGACCACCGAGCAGGAACTCCTAACGCTCCGCCCAAAACGGAGACGTCCAATAAAGACGACCGATCCCACATGTATATTTCCTGTACAGACATCGTCGCCTGGCTACACCGAGGTCAGATATGCCGCCTACTAAAGGCCAACTCTGACCAAAACAAGGGGGAGGAGCCCAACCTCCACATCCAATTCTTCTGACCAATCACCATCCAGCTTCACGCTCACAATCCTATAAATAGCTGTTATCCATTATAGAATTAAATGAAAAATACGGTGTGTATACAGTGGATACAGTAGGGGGACAGATGTATACAGTGGATATATAGTATATATGAGGACAGGTGTATACAGTGGATATAAATAGTATATGGGGACAGGTGTATACAGTGGATATATATGAGGACAGGTGTATACAGTGGATATATAGTATATGAGGACAAGTGTATACACATTGGATATATAGTATATGAGGACAGGTGTATACAGTGGGTATATATAGTATATATGAGGACAGGTGTATACAGTGGATATATATAGTATATAGGGACAAGTGTATACAGTGGATATATATGAGGACAGGTGTATACAGTGGATATATATGAGGACAGGTGTATACAGTGGATATATAGTATATGAGGACAGGTGTATACAGTGGGTATATATAGTATATATGAGGACAGGTTTATACAGTGGGTATATATAGTATATATGAGGACAGGTGTATACAGTGGATATATATATATATATAGTATATGGGGACAGGTGTATACAGTGGGTATATATATATATATATATATATATATATATATATATATATATATATATATATAGTATATATGAGGACAGGTGTATACACATTGGATAGATATATATATATATATATAGTATATGAGGACAGGTGTATACAGTGGGTATATATAGTATATATGAGGACAGGTGTATACAGTGGGTATATATAGTATATGGGGACAGGTGTATACAGTGGGTATATATAGTATATGGGGACAGGTGTATACAGTGGATATATATAGTATATGGGGACAGGTGTATACAGTGGATATATATATAGTTTATGGGGACAGGTGTATACAGTGGGTATATAGTATATGAGGACAAGTGTATACACATTGGATATATAGTATATGAGGACAGGTGTATACACATTGGATATATAGTATATGAGGACAGGTGTATACAGTGGGTATATATAGTATATATGAGGACAGGTGTATACAGTGGATATATATAGTATATAGGGACAAGTGTATACAGTGGATATATATGAGGACAGGTGTATACAGTGGATATATATGAGGACAGGTGTATACAGTGGATATATATGAGGACAGGTGTATACAGTGGATATATATGAGGACAGGTGTATACAGTGGATATATATATATATGAGGACAGGTGTATACACATTGGATATATAGTATATGAGGACAGGTGTATACAGTGGGTATATATAGTATATATGAGGACAGGTTTATACAGTGGGTATATATAGTATATATGAGGACAGGTGTATACACATTGGATAGATATATATAGTATATGAGGACAGGTGTATACAGTGGGTATATATAGTATATATGAGGACAGGTGTATACAGTGGGTATATATAGTATATGGGGACAGGTGTATACAGTGGGTATATATAGTATATGGGGACAGGTGTATACAGTGGATATATATATAGTATATGGGGACAGGTGTATACAGTGGATATATATATATAGTATATGGGGACAGGTGTATACAGTGGGTATATATAGTATATGGGGACAGGTGTATACAGTGGGTATATATAGTATATGGGGACAGGTGTATACAGTGGATATATATAGTATATGGGGACAGGTGTATACAGTGGATATATATATATATATATATATAGTATATATGAGGACAGGTGTATACAGTGGGTATATATAGTATATGGGGACAGGTGTATACAGTGGGTATATATATAGTATATGAGGACAGGTGTATACAGTGGATATATATATAGTATATATGAGGACAGGTGTATACAGTGGGTATATATAGTATATGGGGACAGGTGTATACAGTGGATATATATATAGTATATATGAGGACAGGTGTATACAGTGGATATATATATATATATATATATATATATAGTATATATGAGGACAGGTGTATACAGTGGATATATATATAGTATATATGAGGACAGGTGTATACAGTGGGTATATATAGTATATATGAGGACAGGTGTATACAGTGGGTATATATATAGTATATATGAGGACAGGTGTATACAGTGGATATATATATATATATATATATATATATAGTATATATGAGGACAGGTGTATACAGTGGATATATATATAGTATATATGAGGACAGGTGTATACAGTGGGTATATATAGTATATATGAGGACAGGTGTATACAGTGGGTATATATAGTATATATGAGGACAGGTGTATACAGTGGGTATATATAGTATATATGAGGACAGGTGTATACAGTGGGTATATATAGTATATATGAGGACAGGTGTATACACATTGGATAGATATATATATATATATATATATAGTATGGGATGATACATTGTATACAATGACAGGTGGACAGTCAGGTCATGTGACCCCAGTGCTCTCCCCCCTCACCCGCTCACCTTCCAGCGCTCGCAGCTCCTCTCGTCGCCTTTCCAACCTGACACTGATCGGCACCTCCAGCCGCATCACCGCCCTCTCCCCGTCACCCCGCCCCTCCTCCTCACATTCACCAATCACTCCCTACTTCTCCGCCTCCCGCTTCCCTCTGGTGGCCACTGACTGGCCGCAGAGCGCACAGGGGCGGGGCCAGAAGGTGAGCCGCTCTCACAACCTGCAGGACGGAGAATAGAGAGAGAGCGGGCTGTGGTCACGTGACGGGGGAGGCGGCCATCTTTCTGGTTGTCAGGCAACTCGAGGCGTGCGACACCTGAGCGTGGAGGAGGCGGGGCCAGGTCTCCGCACTGCTCCCTACCTGCCTATAGGAATGTGTGGGGGGGACCCCGGCTAGGTGTGGACTGCCCACCAATGAGGGGCCTCGTGTGACCGGAATACAGCGTCACGTGACAGCATGGGAGGAGCCATACCCTGTATATGTGTCTATATAATGTGATCTATCTATAGAAATCCTCCCATCACATACAAAACATACATCAACTGTAATGATAATTCATAGAAGTATACATCTACAGCATCATCCAATAAGAATATTACAACTAATCTACAAAAAAAAAAAATCATATTAATAGGAAAAATACTATTTATTTGTATTTATAAAAATACAGTATTTATATGTGTATATAATAATATAATACAAGCAATTTACAAATATTATTTATTCGTAAAAATAAAACATTTTAAAAATAAGAACAATTCACTAAATTTATAGATATATATAATTATATGTAGATTCATTTTCTAAAATAATATTATATATGTAACTATTCTTCAATATTGGGTAAAAATAAATAAATATATATGTGTCATATAATTATATTAAGTATATACTAATTAAATAATATCTACATACAATAATATATAAATATATACACTGTATATAGATGTATGGATTATAGAATTCTATATAGATACATTTTATAAAATCATAATATATATATATATATATATATATATATATATATATATATACATGTAATTGTTCTTCAAAATTAAGTAAAACAAATCTGCAAAATATAAAAATAAATAAATAACTACATTATATATTTTATATAAATATATATATATATATATATATATATACTGTATATATATTTATAGATCATATATTATATATAGATTAATTTTTAATTTTATAAAAATAATAGTATATATGTAATTATTCTTCAAAAAATATCTGCAAAACATTAAAATAAATATACAGTATATATATATTTATATAATATATATAATATAGTTATTTATTTTTATATTTTTTCAGATTTGTTTTACTTAATTTTAAAGAATAATTGCATATATATATAGTATGATTTTATAAAATTAATCTATATATAATTATATAATCTATAAATCTATATACAGTGTATATATTTATATATTTATATATTATCTTATGTAGATATTATTTATTATATACTTATATAATTATATGACATATATAATGATATTGATTTTATATATAATATATATGTAGATATATATATATATATATATATATATATATATATATATAGTTTATATATATATATATATATATATATATATATATATATATATATATATATATATATATATATATATATTTTTTTTTTTTGCTCAATTACCCAGTATTGAAGAATAGTTACATATATAATATTATTTTATAAAATGAATCTACATATAATTTTATATTTATTTATTTTTATATATATATATATATATATATATATATATATATATATATATATATAATTGTATATATATATATGCATATATATGTATATATATATATATGCATATATATATATATATATATATAATTGTATATATATATATATATATATATATATATATATATATATATATAATTGTATATATATATATATATATATATATATATATATATATATATATATATATATATATATATATATATATACATATATATATATACATATATATATATACATATACATATATATACATATATATAAAATATTTTTTTCTTCTAAGCCCTTGTATACACGGGTCGGACATTCCGACAACAACAAAATCCGTCGTATTTTGTCAGACGGATTTTGTCCAAAACTGGTGTTGCATACACACGGTCGGACAAAGTTGTTGGTAAATCCGATCGTTCGTAACGTGACGACGTAATTTCGTTACGACGGGACTACGTTCAGGCTAGTAGCCAATAGCTTTGGTCTCGGGAATTTGATCTGAGCATGCGTGGCACTTATGTCCGATTCGGAAATTCTCTACACGCGATCGGACAAAGTCCGATCGGATCACGCTGTCGGAAAAATTTTATAGCCCAGCTCTAAAACTTTGTCGGTCGGATATTCCGACGGAAACAGTCCGATGGAGCCCACACACACACGCGGGCGGATTATCCGGCAAAACACGGTTCCGATCGGACATTTTCCGTCGGGATGTCTGCCTGCGTGTACAAGAGCTTATAGTGAATCATACTGATGATTTTTTTTCCCTTTATTGTTTTTTTTTGTTTGTATTTTTTTTTTTATATATATATATAAATTACATTTTTTTCATAAAAATTTTTTTTTTCATCTAGTTAGTAGCTCTTAGATTCCGGGTCAGGCCCTGTAGGCCCCTGTATAGGGCAGCAGAATTTCAGTGTGGGGGGGGGGGGGGGGGCAGCCTCTTTATATTTTTATAATCTGATCTCTGGTGACGGAGAAGCGATCGTCGATTGATCGTCTTTATTAAATCCGTCTCCCTTCTCTTCCTAATCCCGCTCCGTGTTTTCCCTTTTTCTCGTCTGCCGCGGAGTTACAATGGATTTGTAAGAATTGTTACTTCCTATCAGAGTACGGCTTGGGGGGTAAAGCGCTGCGCAAACTGTTGGCGCTGTATAAGCCCTGTAAAGGCGCTGTATAAATCCTGTACAATAATAATGATAAAAGAAAGGGGACGCACCCTGAAGCTCGTCCCGAAACATTGTATCTTAGTGTAAATAAAAAGAAATAAAAAGTATCACAAACTGGACTCCATTGTTAGAGATAGGGATCGGCGAGGTGTCAGGTGCGTCGGGATGCAAACCTGGCTGCCAGTGACCTTCACATCTCGAGGGGGGGGGGCGAGAGCCCCCCTGCCCCCCCCCCCCTCTCCTGACGCAGAAATGGCGGCTGTGTCTCCATATTGGTGTGCGCAGTGAAGTATACAAGTATACAAAGTAATGTATGACAATCCTGCACCCCTATTACCCCCCCCCCCCCTCCCTCAAAACACAAGACAACAGAAGTTCTGCTCACGGTTCTTCTCGCCGAGTCGGGACCGCGCGCGCTCGACCAAAAAAAAAAAATGCGGAATAACATTCAGGGTGCGTCGGGTGTAAAGTTCAGGCCGGAGAGAGTGATTATCACAGCAATAAACTCATGGCAGAGGCACGGTATAGGGGAAGGTATAGGACGGCACACAGAGTTCAGTCCGGGGTTCAGGCCTCCCCCCACCCCCCGTCTGATGCCACCAAACGCTCGCCGCCACCGCCGCCGCGCCTTCCGATCGCCGACCTTGAACCCCACAAACACCTTTAATTCTGCTCCTTTCTTCCTCATTACACCGACTGCTGGGATAAATCACCATTCCCGCCAGAGGAGCCGCACTTCTGCTCACCCCTACCACATAGCAGAGCCAGGTCCTTGAACCATCCACCCCCCACTGTAGTTATAGAGCAGTGATGACCAATCTTGCCCCCCCCCCTATGTTTCGGGACTACGTTTCCCATCATGCTCATCTACACTGCAGAGTGCAGGAGGATCATGGGAAATGTAGTTCCAAAAAACATCTGCCAAGGATCGCCATCACTGCCCTAGAGCTTTGTCTAAGGCCCGCCTCCATGATGCGATTGGGCAGCACGCCCCGATGACGTCATCTGTGTTTTCTTTCTCCTCCTGTCAGTGAACTGCCTGTGTTAGACCGACAGCACTGTGCCTGATTGGCTGTGACTGCTGGGCGGAGTTCAGAGTAATGTATGGAGTATTGCACTTCATAGGGCTCCTGTCATCAGACATATCTATGTTATATATGTTCAGTAATGTGTCAGTGTGACCCCCTGCCAGGTGCTTATTACCCCCCCCCCCCCCCCACAAAGTTCACAGCACTCCCCCTGACTGTTCCTTCATCTGCTTTTCTCTCCAGAAGGACGGCACCATCTTTGTTCAGACAACCTCCGGGATCAGCATCTACTTCCTGGACTGTGATGGCGGCTCAGAGAGGATGTAGTCCGGTGAACTCTGGTGTGTATGCAGTTCACAAATGTCTGACACAGATCAGCCCCTGCTGCAGCCTCTCACCTTTTTACTTAATACAAAGTTACAATGTACAGTCTGATCACTGGGGGAGGGGCACTGAGTAAATGCTTCCTCCTGCCTGCAGCAGACTGATCAGTGGGGGAGAAGAGACTTAGGAAATTATTCCTCATGCCTGCAGGAGCTTAGAAGGTATGGATAGGAGACTGAGGTGACCTTAGAAGGTATGGGGAGGACACTGAGAGGACTTCAGAAGGTATGGGGAGCACAATGAGATGACTTCAGGAGGTATGGGGAGGACACTGAGGGGACCTCAGACGGTATGATAAGGACACTGAGGTGATCTCAGAAGGTATGGGGAGGACACTGAGGTGACCTCAGAAGATATGGGGAACGAGGACTGAGGTGACCTCAGAAGATATGGGGAGGACACTGAGGTGACCCTAGAAGGTATGAGGAGGAGACTGATGTGACCACAGAAGGTATGGGGGGGGGACACTGAGGGGACCTCAAAAGGTATGGGGAGGACACTGAGGGGACCTCAGGAGGTATGGGGAGGGCACTGAGGGGACCTCAGGAGGTATGGGGAGGGCACTGAGGTGACCTCAGAAGGTATGGAGAGGACACTGAGGTGACCTCAGAAGGTATGGAGAGGACACTGAGGTGACCTCAGAAGGTATGGGGAGGACACTGAGGGGACCTAAGAAGGTATGGAGAGGAGACTGAGGTGACCTAAGAAGGTTATGGGGGGGACCTCAGAAGGTATGGGGAGGACACTGAGGGGACCTAAGAAGGTATGGAGAGGAGACTGAGGTGACCTAAAGAAAGGGAAGGTATGGGGGGGACCTCCAGGAGGTATGGGGAGGAGACTGAGGTGACCTCAGAAGGTATGGAGAGGACACTGAGGTGACCTCAGAAGGTATGGAGAGGAGACTGAGGTGACCTAAGAATGTATGGGGGGGACCTCAGAAGGTATGGGGAGGAGGACTGAGGTGACCTCAGAAGGTATGGAGAGGAGACTGAGGTGACCTCAGAAGGTATGGGGAGGACACTGAGGGGACCTAAGAAGGTACTGGAGAGGAGACTGAGGTGACCTAAGAAGGTATGGGGGGGACCTCAGAAGGTATGGGGAGGACACTGAGGGGACCTAAGAAGGTATGGAGAGGAGACTGAGGTGACCTAAGAAGGTATGGGGGGGACCTCAGGAGGTATGGGGAGGAGACTGAGGTGACCTCAGAAGGTATGGAGAGGACACTGAGGTGACCTCAGAAGGTATGGAGAGGAGACTGAGGTGACCTAAGAATGTATGGGGGGGACCTCAGAAGGTATGGGGAGGAGACTGAGGTGACCTCAGAAGGTATGGAGAGGACACTGAGGTGACCTCAGAAGGTAAGGAGAGGAGACTAAGGTGACCTAAGAAGGTATGGGGGGGACCTCAGAAGGTATGGGGAGGACACTGAGGGGACCTCAGAAGGTATGGATAGGAGACTGAGGTGACCTTAGAAGGTATGCGGAGGACACTGAGAGGACTTCAGAAGGTTTGGGAAGGACACTGAGGGAACCTCAGACAGTATGGTAAGGACACTGAGGTGATGTCAGAAGGTATGGGGAGGACACTGAGGTGACCTCAGAAGATATGGGGAACGAGACTGAGGTGACTTCAGAAGGTATGGGGAGGACACTGAGATGACCTCAGAAGGTATGGTAAGGACACTGAGGTGATCTTAGAAGATATGGGGAACGAGACTGAGGTGATCTCATGTGGTATAGAAAGGACACTGAGGTGACCTCAGAAGGTATGGGGAGGAGACTGAGGTGACCACAGAAGGTATGGGAAGGACACTGAGGGACCTCAGGAGGTATGGGAGGACACTGAGGGGACCTCAGGAGGTATGGGGAGGACACTGAGGGGACCTCAGGAGGTATGGGGGGGGACACTGAGGGGACCTCAAAAGTTATGGGAAGGACACTGAGGGGACCTCAGGAGGTATGGAGAGGAGACTGAGGTGACCTAAGAAGGTATGGGGGGACCTCAGAAGGTATGGGGAGGACACTGAGGGGACCTCAGGAGGTATGGGGAGGACACTGAGATGACCTCAGAAGGTATGGGAAGGACACTGAGGGGACCTCAGAAGGTATGGTGAAGACACTGAAGTGACCTCAGAAGGTATGGATAGGAGACTGAGGTGACCTTAGAAGGTATGCGGAGGACACTGAGAGGACTTCAGAAGGTATGGGAAAGACACTGAGGCAACCTCAGACAGTATGGTAAGGACACTGAGGTGATGTCAGAAGGTATGGGGAGGACACTGAGGTGACCTCAGAAGATATGGGGAACGAGACTGAGGTGACTTCAGAAGGTATGGGGAGGACACTGAGATGACCTCAGAAGGTATGGTAAGGACACTGAGGTGATCTTAGAAGATATGGGGAACGAGACTGAGGTGATCTCATGTGGTATAGAAAGGACACTGAGGTGACCTCAGAAGGTATGGGAGGAGACTGAGGTGACCACAGAAGGTATGGGAAGGACACTGAGGGGACCTCAGGAGGTATGGGGAGGACACTGAGGGGACCTCAGAAGGTATGGATAGGAGACTGAGGTGACCTTAGAAGGTATGCGGAGGGACACTGAGAGGACTTCAGAAGGTTTGGGAAGGACACTGAGGGAACCTCAGACAGTATGGTAAGGACACTGAGGTGATGTCAGAAGGTATGGGGAGGACACTGAGGTGACCTCAGAAGATATGGGGAACGAGACTGAGGTGACTTCAGAAGGTATGGGGAGGACACTGAGATGACCTCAGAAGGTATGGTAAGGACACTGAGGTGATCTTAGAAGATATGGGGAACGAGACTGAGGTGATCTCATGTGGTATAGAAAGGACACTGAGGTGACCTCAGAAGGTATGGGGAGGAGACTGAGGTGACCACAGAAGGTATGGGAAGGACACTGAGGGGACCTCAGGAGGTATGGGGAGGACACTGAGGGGACCTCAGGAGGTATGGGGAGGACACTGAGGGGACCTCAGGAGGTATGGGGAGGACACTGAGGGGACCTCAGGAGGTATGGGGGGGGACACTGAGGGGACCTCAAAAGTTATGGGAAGGACACTGAGGGGACCTCAGGAGGTATGGAGAGGAGACTGAGGTGTCCTAAGAAGGTATGGGGGGACCTCAGAAGGTATGGGGAGGACACTGAGGGGACCTCAGGAGGTATGGGGAGGACACTGAGATGACCTCAGAAGGTATGGGAAGGACACTGAGGGGACCTCAGAAGGTATGGTGAAGACACTGAAGTGACCTCAGAAGGTATGGATAGGAGACTGAGGTGACCTTAGAAGGTATGCGGAGGACACTGAGAGGACTTCAGAAGGTATGGGAAAGACACTGAGGGAACCTCAGACAGTATGGTAAGGACACTGAGGTGATGTCAGAAGGTATGGGGAGGACACTGAGGTGACCTCAGAAGATATGGGGAACGAGACTGAGGTGACTTCAGAAGGTATGGGGAGGACACTGAGATGACCTCAGAAGGTATGGTAAGGACACTGAGGTGATCTTAGAAGATATGGGGAACGAGACTGAGGTGATCTCATGTGGTATAGAAAGGACACTGAGGTGATCTCATGTGGTATAGAAAGGACACTGAGGTGACCTCAGAAGGTATGGGGAGGAGACTGAGGTGACCACAGAAGGTATGGGGGGGACACTGAGGGGAACTCAAAAGGTATGGGGAGGACACTGAGGGGAACTCAAAAGGTATGGTGAAGACACTGAGGTGACCTCAGAAGGTATGAAGAGGAGACTGAGGTGACCTCAGGAGGTATGGGAAGGACACTGAGGGGACCTCAGGAGGTATGGGGAGGACACTGAGGGGACCTCAGGAGGTATGGGGAGGACACTGAGGGGACCTCAGGAGGTATGGGGAGGACACTGAGGGGACCTCAGGAGGTATGGGGAGGACACTGAGGGGACCTCAGAAGGTATGGGGGGGACACTGAGGGGACCTCAAAAGTTATGGGAAGGACACTGAGGTGACCTCAGAAGGTATGGGAAGGACACTGAGGGGGACCTCAGGAGGTATGGGGAGGACACTGAGATGACCTCAGGAGGTATGGGGAGGACACTGAGATGACCTCAGGAGGTATGGGGAGGACACTGAGGGGACCTCAGGAGGTATGGGGAGGACACTGAGGGGACCTCAGGAGGTATGGGGGGGGACACTGAGGGGACCTCAAAAGTTATGGGAAGGACACTGAGGGGACCTCAGGAGGTATGGAGAGGAGACTGAGGTGACCTAAGAAGGTATGGGGGGACCTCAGAAGGTATGGGGAGGACACTGAGGGGACCTCAGGAGGTATGGGGAGGACTCTGAGATGACCTCAGGAGGTATGGGGAGGACTCTGAGATGACCTCAGGAGGTATGGGGAGGACTCTGAGATGACCTCAGGAGGTATGGGGAGGACATTGAGGTGACCCCAGAAGGTTTGGAGATGACACTGAGGTGACCTCAGAAGGTATGGGAAGGACTCTGAGGGGACGACAGGCAGTATGGGGAGGACACCGAGGTGACCTCAGAAGGTATGAAAGAACAGTGAGGTGACCCCAGAAGGTATGGAGATGACACTGAGGTGACCCCAGAAGGTATGGAGATGACACTGAGGTGACCCCAGAAGGTATGGAGATGACACTGAAAGTAAAATATTTTAATACAAATAGTTTCTTATTTATTGGTCTCATGAACCCGTATTTAGTTGTGGGACGGAGATGTAATGAAGTGTGTAAAATCTGGCGGTCCCCCATAAACGCGTCGATCTTGCGCCGCGTCTCTCGGCTGAATCCGGCTGCAGTAACATTTTATTACTCACCTCCCGGCAATCCCGAGTATCAGGGTGAGGATTTGGTGTCATTCCCGCGACCTTGTAAATCCGATGAGCCAGGTGTGTCCGCAAAGCCCCAATTCCGCCTCATTGAAATACAATTGTATCGTCTACAGCAAACATCATGCCGAGCAATTAGGCAACAAGAGGCTCCTATTAGAGGAGATGAGATCATCCCGTATAATGAGATTTTTACTGTCAGTGCCGAGCTGCCAAACTTTACTACCGTATTCCGACATGCCGGAGGAAGAGACTGCTCCCCTCCATACTACACAGATGAGGGATGGAGAGGAGACAGGAGGGGAGAAGAGAGCAGAGGAGAGAAAGAAGTGGATGGGATTGAAGAGTTTACAAGGGATGGAAAAAGGAGATGAGAAGAAAAGAAAGAAGTGGAGGGGAGAGGAGAGAACAGGGGGGAGAGAATAGTTTACAAGAGGAGATAAGAAGAGGTGAGGGGAGAGGAGGTATGAAGAGGGGAGAGGATGGAGAGGAGACAGGAGGGGAGAGGAGGGAAAGAAGTGGAGGGGATTGAAGAGTTTACAAGGGATGGGAAAAGGAGACAAGAAGAAAAGAAAGAAGTGGAGGTGAGAGGAGAGAAGGGGGGGGGGGGAGAATAGTTTACAAGCGGAGATAAGAGGTGAGGGGAGAGGAGGGAGAGGAGGGAAAGAAGTTAAGTGGAGAGGAGAGTTTAAAAGAGAGGAGATAGGAGGGGAGAGAAGGGAAAAGGGAAGAAGAGGAGAGAATAGTGGGGAGAGAATAGTTTACAAAAGGAGATAAGAAGAGATGAGGGGAGAGGAAAGGAGAGCATAGGAGAAGAAAGAAGAGGAAGGGATGGGGGGGGGGGGGGGAGAGAATAGTATACAAGAGAAGATAAGAAGAGATGAGGGGAGAGGAAAGGAGAGCATAGGAGAAGAAAGAAGAGGAAGGGATGGGGGGGGGGGGGGAGAATAGTATACAAGAGAAGATAAGAAGAGATGAGGGGAGAGAAATTAGAGAAGGAGAAGACAGGAGGGGAGATGAGGGAAGGAAGTGTAGGGGGTTGAAGAGTTTACAAAAGATGGGGAGAGGAGAGGAGGGTAAAGAAGAGTTCACAAAAGGAAATATGAAGAGATGAGGGAAGAGGAGAGAAGAGAAGAGAATAAGAGAAGAAAGAAGAGGAAGGAAGAAGGAGTGGGGAGAGAGCTTACAAGAAGAGACGAGGGAGAGGCCGAAAGAAGTGGAGGGAAGAGGAGAGTTTACAATGTATGGAAAAAGGAGAGGAGGGGACAGGGGGAGAGACTAGTTTACTTGACGAGATAAGAAGAGATGAGGGGAGAGGAAAGTTTACAAGGGATGAAAAATGGAGGAGGGGGACCTGTACATGTGTCTTCCTGAGGAGGGGGACCTGTACATGTGTCTTCCTGAGGAGGGGGACCTGTACATGTGTCTTCCTGAGGAGGGGGACCTGTCCATGTGTCTTCCTGAGGAGGGGGACCTGTACATGTGTCTTCCCAAGGAGGGGGACCTGTCCATGTGTCTTCCTGAGGAGGGGGACCTGTACATGTGTCTTCCTGAGGAGGAGGACCTGTACACGTGTCTTCCTGAGGAGGGGGACCTGTACACGTGTCTTCCTGAGGAGGAGAACCTGTCCATGTGTCTTCCTGAGGAGGAGAACCTGTCCATGTGTCTTCCTGAGGAGGAGGACCTGTACATGTGTCTTCCTGAGGAGGGGGACCTGTACACGTGTCTTCCTGAGGAGGGGGACCTGTACACGTGTCTTCCTGAGGAGGGGGACCTGTACACGTGTCTTCCTGTGGAGGGGGACCTGTACACGTGTCTTCCTGAGGAGGGGGACCTGTACACGTGTCTTCCTGAGGAGGGGGACCTGTACATGTGTCTTCCTGAGGAGGAGGACCTGTACATGTGTCTTCCTGAGAAGGGGGACCTGTACATGTGTCTTCCTGAGGAGGGGGACCTGTACATGTGTCTTCCTGAGGAGGGGGACCTGTACATGTGTCTTCCCAAGGAGGGGGACCTGTCCATGTGTCTTCCTGAGGAGGAGGACCTGTACATGTGTCTTCCTGAGGAGGGGGACCTGTACATGTGTCTTCCTGAGGAGGAGGACCTGTACACGTGTCTTCCTGAGGAGGGGGACCTGTACACGTGTCTTCCTGAGGAGGGGGACCTGTACACGTGTCTTCCTGTGGAGGGGGACCTGTACATGTGTCTTCCTGAGGAGGAGAACCTGTCCATGTGTCTTCCTGAGGAGGAGAACCTGTCCATGTGTCTTCCTGAGGAGGAGGACCTGTACATGTGTCTTCCTGAGGAGGGGGACCTGTACATGTGTCTTCCTGAGGAGGAGGACCTGTACACTTGTCTTCCTGAGGAGGGGGACCTGTACACGTGTCTTCCTGAGGAGGGGGACCTGTACACGTGTCTTCCTGTGGAGGGGGACCTGTACACGTGTCTTCCTGAGGAGGGGGACCTGTACACGTGTCTTCCTGAGGAGGGGGACCTGTACATGTGTCTTCCTGAGGAGGGGGGCCTGTACATGTGTCTCCCTGAGGAGGGGGACCTGTACATGTGTCTTCCTGAGGAGGGGAACCTGTACATGTGTCTTCCTGAGGAGGAGGACATGTACATGTGTCTTTCTGAGGAGGGGGGCCTGTCCATGTGTCTTCCTGAGGAGGGGGACCTGTACATGTGTCTTCCTGAGGAGGAGGACCTGTACATGTGTCTTCCTGAGGAGGGGGACCTGTACGTGTGTCTTCCTGAGGAGGAGGACCTGTACATGTGTCTTCCTGAGGAGGGGGACCTGTCCATGTGTCTTCCTGAGGAGGGGGACCTGTACATGTGTCTTCCTGAGGAGGAGGACCTGTACATGTGTCTTCCTGAGGAGGGGGACCTGTCCATGTGTCTTCCTGAGGAGGGGGACCTGTACATGTGTCTTCCTGAGGAGGGGGACCTGTCCATGTGTCTTCCTGAGGAGGAGGACCTGTACATGTGTCTTCCTGAGGAGGGGGACCTGTACATGTGTCTTCCTGAGGAGGGGGACCTGTCCATGTGTCTTCCTGAGGAGGGGGACCTGTACATGTGTCTTCCTGAGGAGGGGGACCTGTCCATGTGTCTTCCTGAGGAGGAGGACCTGTACATGTGTCTTCCTGAGGAGGGGGACCTGTACATGTGTCTTCCTGAGGAGGAGGACCTGTACATGTGTCTTCCTGAGGAGGAGGACCTGTACACGTGTCTTCCTGAGGAGGGGGACCTGTACACGTGTCTTCCTGTGGAGGGGGACCTGTACACGTGTCTTCCTGAGGAGGGGGACCTGTACACGTGTCTTCCTGAGGAGGGGGACCTGTACATGTGTCTTCCTGAGGAGGGGGGCCTGTACATGTGTCTCCCTGAGGAGGGGGACCTGTACATGTGTCTTCCTGAGGAGGGGAACCTGTACATGTGTCTTCCTGAGGAGGAGGACATGTACATGTGTCTTTCTGAGGAGGGGGACCTGTACATGTGTCTTCCTGAGGAGGGGGACCTGTACATGTGTCTTCCTGAGGAGGAGGACCTGTACATGTGTCTTCCTGAGGAGGGGGACCTGTCTTCCTGAGGAGGGGGACCTGTACATGTGTCTTCCTGAGGAGGGGGACCTGTCCATGTGTCTTCCTGAGGAGGGGGACCTGTACATGTGTCTTCCTGAGGAGGGGGACCTGTACATGTGTCTTCCTGAGGAGGGGGACCTGTACATGTGTCTTCCTGAGGAGGGGGACCTGTACATGTGTCTTCCTGAGGAGGGAGATCTGTACATGTGTCTTCCTGAGGAGGAGGACCTGTCCATTTATCTTTCTGAGGAGGGGGACCTGTACATGTGTCTTCTTGAGGAGGAGGACCTGTACATGTGTCTTCCTGAGGAGGAGGACCTGTACATGTGTCTTCTTGAGGAGGAGGACCTGTACATGTGTCCTTCTGAGGAGGAGGACCTGTACATGTGTCTTCCTGAGGAGGAGGACCTGTACATGTGTCCTCCTGAGGAGGAAGACCTGTACATGTGTCTTCCTGAGGAGGAGGACCTGTACATGTGTCTTCCTGAGGAGGGGGACCTGTCCATGTGTCTTCCTGAGGAGGGGGACCTATACATGTGTCTTCCTGAGGAGGAGGACCTGTACATGTGTCTTCCTGAGGAGGGGGACCTGTACATGTGTCTTCCTGAGGAGGGGACCTGTACATATGTCTTCCTGAGGAGGGGGACCTGTACATGTGTCTTCCTGAGGAGGGGGACCTGTACACGTGTCTTCCTGAGGAGGGGGACCTGTACACGTGTCTTCCTGTGGAGGGGGACCTGTACACGTGTCTTCCTGAGGAGGGGGACCTGTACACGTGTCTTCCTGAGGAGGGGGACCTTTACATGTGTCTTCCTGAGGAGGGGGACCTGTACATGTGTCTTCCTGAGGAGGGGGACCTGTACATGTGTCTTCCCAAGGAGGGGGACCTGTCCATGTGTCTTCCTGAGGAGGAGGACCTGTACATGTGTCTTCCTGAGGAGGGGGACCTGTACATGTGTCTTCCTGAGGAGGAGGACCTGTACACGTGTCTTCCTGAGGAGGGGGACCTGTACACGTGTCTTCCTGAGGAGGGGGACCTGTACACGTGTCTTCCTGTGGAGGGGGACCTGTACATGTGTCTTCCTGAGGAGGAGAACCTGTCCATGTGTCTTCCTGAGGAGGAGAACCTGTCCATGTGTCTTCCTGAGGAGGAGGACCTGTACATGTGTCTTCCTGAGGAGGAGGACCTGTACACGTGTCTTCCTGAGGAGGGGGACCTGTACACGTGTCTTCCTGAGGAGGGGGACCTGTACACGTGTCTTCCTGTGGAGGGGGACCTGTACATGTGTCTTCCTGAGGAGGGGGACCTGTACATGTGTCTTCCTGAGGAGGGGACCTGTACATATGTCTTCCTGAGGAGGGGGACCTGTACATGTGTCTTCCTGAGGAGGAGGACCTGTACATGTGTCTTCCTGAGGAGGAGGACCTGTACGTGCGTCTTCCTGAGGAGGGGGACCTGTACATGTGTCTTCTTGAGGAGGGGGACCTGTACATGTGTCTTCTTGAGGAGGGGGACCTGTACATGTGTCTTCTTGAGGAGGGGGACCTGTACATGCATCTTCCTGAGGAGGGGGACCTGTACATGTGTCTTCCTGAGGAGGGGGACCTGTCCATGTGTCTTCCTGAGGAGGGGGACCTGTACATGTGTCTTCCTGAGGAGGGGGACCTGTACATGTGTCTTCCTGAGGAGGGGGACCTGTCCATGTGTCTTCCTGAGGAGGGGGACCTGTCCATGTGTCTTCCTGAGGAGGAGGACCTGTACATGTGTCTTCCTGAGGAGGGGGACCTATACATGTGTCTTCCTGAGGAGGGGGACCTATACATGTGTCTTCCTGAGGAGGGGGACCTGTACATGTGTCTTCCTGAGGAGGGGGACCTGTCCATGTGTCTTCCTGAGGAGGGGGACCTGTACATGTGTCTTCCTGAGGAGGGGGACCTGTCCATGTGTCTTCCTGAGGAGGAGGACCTGTACATGTGTCTTCCTGAGGAGGGGGACCTGTCCATGTGTCTTCCTGAGGAGGGGGACCTGTACATGTGTCTTCCTGAGGAGGGGGACCTGTACATGTGTCTTCCTGAGGAGGGGGACCTGTCCATGTGTCTTCCTGAGGAGGGGGACCTGTCCATGTGTCTTCCTGAGGAGGGGGACCTGTACATGTGTCTTCCTGAGGAGGGGGACCTATACATGTGTCTTCCTGAGGAGGAGGACCTGTCCATGTGTCTTCCTGAGGAGGAGGACCTTGCGGGTTCTGCAGGATTTCAATCCATGGTGGTGTATTGTGTCACCAATGGTGTGTTTGGTGACTGGGGTCCCAACCGCCTTGAGATCCTTCACAAGCTCCTCCCATGTAGTTCTGGGCGGTTCCCTCACTTTTCTCATGACCATCCTCACCCCATGGGGAGAAATCTTCCATGGAGCTCCAGACTGAGGACCATTGATGGTTATTTTGTATTTCTTCCATTTGTGAATAATCTCTCCGGCACTCGTCTCCTCTCACCAAGCTTCTTGCTGATGGTCTTGTAGCCCATTCCAGCCTCTGTACATGTAATATCCACGGGCATTCCGGCCACAGAAACTGCATTGAATCTACATAGATGTGTACATATTCTGTATGGTGGATTGTGTCTCCATCTAGTGGACACAGTGAGAGCTGCAATGACTGAGAAGCTCTATCTGTGACCCCCTGGTGTGAAATCACAGAGCCCTCTGCGGTGGGGTCACACAATACCAGAACTGTTACCGGCTCTGGTCAACAATACTAGGAACATACAGTGCCTTGAAAAAGTATTCATACCCCTTGACATTCCCCACATCTTGTCATTTTACATCAAAAAAACATAAATGTATTTTATTGGGATTTTACGTGATGGACCAACACAAAGTGTCACATAATTGTGAAGTGGAAGGAAAATGATAAATGATACAAATAAATATGTGAAAAGTGTGGGGGGAGAGGCATTTGTATGGCGCCCCCCGGAGTCAATACTTTGTAGAACCCCCTTTCTCTACAAGTCTTTTTGGGGGTGTCTCTACCAGCTTTGCCCATCTAGAGAGGACATTTCTGCCCATTCTTCTTCTTTGTAAAATATCTCAAGCTCTGTCAGATTGGATGGAGAGCGTCTGTGATCAGCAATTTTCAAGTCTTGCCACAGATTCTCAATGGGATTTTGGTCTGGACTGTGACTGGGCCATTCTAACACATGAATATGCTTTGATGTAAACCATTCCATTGTAGCTCTGGCTGGATGTTTCGGGTCGTTGTCCTGCTGGAAGGGGAACCTCCGCCCCGGTCTCAAGTCTTCTGCCGACTCTAACAGGTTTTCTTCTAAGATTGTCCTGTATTTGTCTCCATCCATCTTCCCATCAACTCTGACCAGCTTCCCTGTCCCTGCTGAAGAAAACCATCCCCACCACATGATGCTGCCACCACCATGTCTCACGGTGGGGATGGTGTGTTCAGGGGGATGGGCGGTGTTAGTTTCCCCCACACATAGCGTTTTGCTTTTAGGCCATAAAGTAGAATTTTGGTCTCCTCTGACCAGATCACCTTCTTCCACATGTTTGCTGCCCCCTCCCCCACATGGCTTCTCACAAACTACAAACAGGACTTCTTATGACTTTCTTTCTCCAATGTCTTTCTTCTTGTCACTCTTCCATAAAGGGCAGATTTGTGGAGAGACGACTAATAGTTGTCCTGTGGACAGATTCTCCCCCCTGAGCTGTGGATCTCTGCGGCTCCTCCAGAGTTACCATGGACCTCTTGGCTCTTCTCTGATGAATGCTCTCCTTGCCCGGCCCGGTCAGTTTAGGTGGACGGCCGTGTCTTGGTAGGTTTGCGGTTGTGCCCATACTCTTTCCATTTTCCGATGATGGATTGAACAGAGCTCCGTGAGATGATCAAAGCTTGGGAGATTTTATATATAACCCAACCCTGCTTTATACTTCTCCACAACTTCATCCCTGACCTGCCTGGTGTGTTCCTTGGCCTTCATGATGCTGTTTGTTCACTAAAGTTCTCTAACAAACCTCCGAGGGCTTCACAGAACAGCTGTATTTATATTTAGATTAAATGACACACAGGTGGGCTCTATTTACTAATTCGGTGACTCCTGAAGGCAATTGGATCCACTAGATTTTAGTTAGGGGTATCAGAGTAAAGGAGGCTGAATAAAAATGCCCCTCCCCCACACACTTTTTGCATATTTATTTGTATCATTTATCATTTTCCTTCCACTTCACAATTATGAGCCACTTTGTGTTGGTCCATCACATAAAATCCCAATAAAATACGTTTACGTTTTTGGTTGTAACATGACAACATGTGGGGAATGTCAGGGGTATGAATACTTTTTCAAGGCACTGTACCCTGGCAACATGTTACACCATATACTCCTAAATGTTGTCCTGAAGATATCATACAGGTCTGGTCAGACAGCGGCCCACCTGCCTTAGGGCATTTTTAAAAAACGCATCTAAACCCAAGAACAAAAAGTAATAGACTGCAGCTTACCACATGCACACCGACATTGCGGTCCAGGGTGTGGGACGCGGTCCGGGACACGGTCCGGGACACACCATCAGCAAGGCAGAGGGCCAAGTTGTGGGACTGTCCCGGGAAACCTGGTGCAGTTGGAATCTATGTTACCAGTCCTTAGATATAGCTGCATTTTTTTGTTTTCTTTTGTTTTTTTTAGGCATTTTTATTTTTACCTGGTATGTACAGTATGTGTCAGGGCCTGGGTCACCTGCTGGAGGCACTGTGCTTCTCAGAGCAGAAGGCTGTAGTTCCAGTGTCCACCAGCGGGTGTCTCCAAACACCCAGCAGATCCCAGTAATCAATTTTTCACCTGATGCTGGCCGCCGGGAGGGTATTTAGTTCCTCCTCTGCAGTTCCCCCCTCGCTTCAGTGTTATGTCAGGAAACACTTAGGAAACTGAGACCAGACTACATATATATATATATATTAGAGTAAATGTATTAATAGTAAAACAAAAGACATCCAAACACCAGCAAATAGGAAACACAGCAAACAAGAAGACACATGAGAACCACAACCACAGGGCCTTCCTTCACCTGGAAATAACGCAGTTCCTGCACCTCCAGCACTGGATTCATATAAAGCCAAAGGGTGCTGGCATGTGCTGGGGGATATATTGTTGCTGGGAAAATATATTGTTGTCGGGGGGGGTCTATTGCTGCCGATGAGGGGAATCTATTTTTTGCTTGGGGGGGGGGGGGGTATTTTATGTTGCTGGGAGGAGGGGGGGGGGTAGTATCAGTTGTTGATGGGAGAGATCTATCGTTGAGGGAAGGATCTATAGCTGGCTTCTGTGAGATCTATTGTTGCTGTTGGAGTCTGTTGTTGCTAGGGTGGTTCTACAGTATTGTTGCTGGGGAGGGGGTATTTTGTTGTGGGGGGGGGGGTCTATTGTTACTGGGAGGTTCGATTATAGCTTTTGGGGTCTATTGTTGCTGGTAGTTTCTATTGTTGCTGGGGGATATATTGTTGCTGGGAAAATATATTGTTGTCGGGGGGGTCTATTGCTGCCGATGAGGGGAATCTATTTTTTGCTCGGGGGGGTATTTTATGTTGCTGGGAGGAGAGGGGGGGGGGGTATCAGTTGTTGATGGGAGAGATCTATCGTTGAGGGAAGGATCTATGGCTGGCTTCTGGGAGATCTATTGTTGCTGTTGGAGTCTGTTGTTGCTAGGGTAGTTCTACAGTATTGTAGCTGGGGAGGGGGTATTTTGTTGTGGGGGGGGGGGTCTATTGTTACTGGGAGGTTTGATTATAGCTTTTGGGGTCTATTATTGCTGGTAGTTTCTATTGTTGCTGGGGGATCTATTGTTGCCGGAGGGTGGGTTATTGTGGGGAGTTTCTATTGCTGATCTATTGGTTCTGGGGTGTCTGTTGTTTCTGGGGGGAATATATTGTTGCCGGGGGGGGGGGGATCTGTTGTTGCTGGAGGGAACCTATTGTTGCTGGGGTGGATCTATTGTTGCCGGGGGGGGTGGGTTATTGTGGGGAGTTTCTATTGCTGATCTATTGGTTCTGGGGTGTCTGTTGTTTCTGGGGGGAATATATTGTTGCCGGGGGGGGGGGGATCTGTTGTTGCTGGAGGGAACCTATTGTTGCTGGGGTGGATCTATTGTTGCTGGGGGATCTGGGTTATTGTGGGGAGTTTCTATTGCTGATCTATTGGTTCTGGGGTGTCTGTTGTTTCTGGGGGGAATATATTGTTGCCGGGGGGGGGGTATCTGTTGTTGCTGGAGGGAACCTATTGTTGCTGGGGTGGATCTATTGTTGGATAGATCTATCGTTGCTGCCATGATTGATTGTTGCTGGGGGGAATCTATTATTGCTGGAGGGAACCTATTTTTTTTTTTTTTTTTACTTACTGTGACCAGATCAACACAGTGCTTAAATCATTTTTTCTAATTTTTTTTTTACATATTTTTGTTACTTTTTTTTATTACATTTTGTTTTACAAATTTTTTTGTTAGGGGTGATCTGTTTGTTTTTTGTTTTTTTATCAAATCTTGGGGCATTTCCGTCGAATCCGGGAAGGTTGGGAGGTATGTGCCACTGCATCATTTGAAGGAAAAAAAAAAAGAGCAATGGCAACTGAAATCATTCACATTCACTGCACCCCCCTATCCACATAGAGAAAAATGTCGGCATACACCAGTTAGACCTACAATCCCTGATTAAAAGCTTTCCCGCTTGATGGACAACGTTACACTGCCGTATCCTCTTCGGCAGAGGCGGCTCTCTAATTAGGCAAATAAGGCGGTCGCCTAAGGCCTCACACTGACAGGGGCCTCCCGACAGCCTAATTGAAGAGCCGCCTCTGCTGACAACAATGCCGCTGCGGCATTAAGTTCAGACTGGCAGCGGTTTAACATTGCCTGTGAGATAGAGAGCACTGACACCAGCACTGAGATAGAGAGCACTGACACCAGCACCAAGAGTACTGACACCAGCACTTTAAAGCTCTTAATATATGTAATTTATACGGTTCACTTTTTTATCGCTTGAATTTATTTTTCCCCATTATGGGCACGAGTGGGGCCTCATGTCTAGGTTTTGCCTAGGGCCTCGAAAAACATAGAGCCGCCTCTGCTCTTCGGTATCTTCATTCTTGTAGTAAAACCTCAGCCTGTGCCCTTTGTCTCCAGTACATTTTGACCTATTATCGCTAAAAATGTCCAACTGCTGGTCAGTTGGCCTGGGCAGGAACGGGGGAGGGGAAGTTCCCCCCGGTATTGAAGTGGTTAATGAGCATGGCTAAGCCCAAATTTACTAGGGACAAAAAAAAAAATGGTCTTTACTGCAGAGGATACGGCAGTGTAAAGCCCAATACACACTGTCAGTTTTTATGCTGATTTTTTCCTTCAGGTTTACCAAAAACCGTGTAGTGCGAGGGCCGGTCTGATTGCACACACATTGAAACTCCTAAAGGTTTGACCTCCTATTATATGGTTTTGGTAAATCTGAAGGGAAAAACTCAGCAGAAAAACTGACAGTGTGTATGGGGGCTTTACACTGCTGTATCCTCTGCAGTAAAGACCATTTTTTTTTTTTGTCCCTAGTAAATTCGGGCTTAGCCATGCTCATTAACCACTTCAATACCGGGGAACTTCCCCTCCCCCGTTTCTGCCCAGGCCAAAGGGCACAGGCTGAGGTTTTACTACAAGAATGAAGATACTGAAGAGGATACGGCAGTGTAAACAGAAAAACTGACAGTGTGTATGGGGGCTTTACACTGCCGTATCCTCTGCAGTAAAGACCATTTTTTTTTTTTGTCCCTAGTAGGGATGAGCTTCGTGTTCGAGTCGAACGTACGTTCGACTCGAACATTGGCTGTTCGCCCGTTCGGCGAATTCCGAACGTTTTGGCCGTTCGCGTCAAAATTCGAGTGACGCGCGCGCGGACCACAATGCACTGCGTTGGCGCAGTGCATTGCTGTCCGATGATTGGCCAAGCATGCACTGTGACCCCGCATGCTTGGCCAATCGCAGCGCCGGCAGCGAGGAGAGCCATGATTGGCCACAGGCAGGATGCCTGTGGCCAATCATAGCTCAGGCTGTGTAGTGCACGCCCCACACTATATAAGGCCGCCTTTAAGGCGGCCTCCTGTAGTGTGTTACTTTGCATCTGAAGCAGTGGGTGTTCTGTGTACCTTCAACACAGTACACACCAATCGTTTTTGGCTGATTTCCTATCTTGCTGCTGTGTAGTGGTTGTTGTCTGTGCCCTGACTGCAGTATACACCACTATATTCACCTCACCTATATAGCTAGTGATCTAGCTTTAACCACTTAACAACTGCCCATTGCCGATTAACGGCTTCAGGGCGGTTGTTTAACTCTGAGAGGCCGTTAATTAACGGCCTCCCAGAATTCTGCTCTCGCGTGCCCCGAGGTGTGCGCACTCGAGAGCATCCGTGACCGCCGGGTCCGCAGGACCCGGCGCATCACGGATCACGGTAAACGGCCGCTCATAGCGGCCGTTTACCACGTGATTGCTCCGTCAAATGACGGAGCGATCACTTGGAAACAAACCGGCGTCATGTTATGACGCCTGTTCCTCCCTCCCCTTTCTGTACCGATCGGTACAGCGGAGGGGAAAGAGATCGGTGTCAGCAGCGATGTGGGCTGCATCTGCAGTGCCCACATCGCTGCTCACCGAATTTAACCCCTCAATACCAGTGCATACTCTGCAGTACCCTGCCATTACTCTGCAGTACCCCGCCATTACTCTGCAGTACCCCGCCATTACTCTGCAGTGCAGTACCCCGCCATTACTCTGCAGTGCAGTACCCCGCCATTACTCTGCAGTGCAGTACCCCGCCATTACTCTGCAGTGCAGTACCCTGCCATTACTCTGCAGTGCCCACATCGCTGCTCACCGAATTTAACCCCTCAATTCCCTGCCAATACTCTGCAATACCAGTGCATACTCTGCAGTACCCCCCATTACTCTGCAGTAACCCCCATTACTCTGCAGTACCCCCCAATACTCTGCAGTACCCGCCATTACTCTGCAGTACCCCCAATACTCTGCAGTGCAGTACCCCGCCATTACTCTGCAGTGCAGTACCCCGCCATTACTCTGCAGTGCAGTACCCCGCCATTACTCTGCAGTACCCCGCCATTACTCTGCAGTGCAGTACCCCGCCATTACTCTGCAGTGCAGTACCCCGCCATTACTCTGCAGTGCAGTACCCCGCCATTACTCTGCAGTACCCCGCCATTACTCTGCAGTGCAGTACCCTGCCATTACTCTGCAGTGCAGTACCCCGCCATTACTCTGCAGTACCCCGCCATTACTCTGCAGTGAAGTACCCCGCCATTACTCTGCAGTGCAGTACCCCGCCATTACTCTGCAGTGCAGTACCCTGCCATTACTCTGCAGTGCAGTACCCTGCTATTACTCTGTAGTACCCCGCCAATACCCCGCCAATACTCTGTAATACCCTGCCATAAATTGCCATACCCAGCCATACTCAGAGATACCCAGCCATACTCGGTGATACCCTGAAATACCCAGCCATAGACGCCCCCCATCCCTCACCGCCCTCCGGTGCTTCTACCAACTCGCCAGTACGATCAAAGCCAGAATCTTTTTTTTTATTTTTTATTTCAGGCTTCCCAGCCTAGAGGTGAGATGTGGGGTCATATTGACCCCCCAGATTTCACTGTAAAGAGGACCTGTCACCCCATATTCCTATTACAAGGGATGTTTACATTTCTTGTAATAGGAATAAAAGTGATCAAAAATATATTTTTGGGGAAAAAAATGTCAAACTAAAATAAATAAAGTAAAATGAACAATAAAAAAATAAAATAAAAATGAAAGCGCCCATGTCCCCATGTGCTCGCATGTGCCACACATGTGAGGTATCGCCGAGAATGTTAGAGCGAGAGCAATAATTCTAGTCCTAGACCTCCTCTGCAACTCAAAACATGTAACCAGTAAAAAAATATTTAAAGCGTCGCCTATGGGGATTAGCGTTTGGCGCCATTCCACGGGCATGTGCAATTTTGAAGAGTGACATGTTTGATATCTATTTACTCAGCATAACTTCATCTTTCACTTTATGCAAACATTGGGCTAACAAGTGGTTAATAATAGAGCTTGCAGTCAGTAGTGTTAGGAGATAGTGCGTGCTGTCTGCGTGCTCTGTACCCAGTACATACCGCTATAATATAGGGCAGGCCCCTACTTTCAAACATCCAATTTACAAACATCTCCTACTTGCAAACGCAAGGAGACAGCAGCAAGTGAGATGAAAAAAGATGGACGACAAAACAAATTATACAGGGGTGATAACCCTTCCCTATGTTTTCCAAAAAGCTTAAAGATAGTTTTTTTGACTGGAGCTACACTTTAAAAATGTACCAGTTGAAAATGACAAACAGATTCAACTTAACACAACAAACCTACACAGTCCCTGTCTTGTTTGCACCGCCTGTATACTGCTGTTCTGAGTATATAGGGCCTGGGGGCCACACGCATTTCCTTTTTTTAATATGGGTACGGGGTTCCCCTTAATATGCGTACAAGATCCAAATAGGCTGGTAATGGGCAGGGAGGGCTACCCATGCCATTTTTCTCAATGATTTTCAACCATATTGCAGGAACCAGATATAACATTAAAACCGCAAGCAGTTTTAAATGGTGTTATTTCCGTTTAATGTCATTTTGTGCAGGGACTGTTCTAAACACGGGAAACACGTGGCACTTCACAGGCATACTACAGACACCCCCCAGGCACCATATTTAAAGGAATGTTTCACTTTTTTTTTTCACTTTAATCGTCATTAAAATCAGTGCTCCCGCCAAAACGGCAGTTTTTAAAACTTTTTTTTGCAGTGACCCATGTCCCCTGAGGCAGGAGGCAGGTCCCCAAACCCTTTTTAGGACAGTATCTTGCATATTAGCCGTTAAAATTAGCACTTTCCATTTCGAACGTTCGAGTCCCATAGACTTCAATGGGGTTCTAACGTTCGTGCCGAACGCGGGGGTCGTTCGCAAGTTCTGGTGCGAACCGAACCGGGGGGTGTTCAGCTCATCCCTAGTCCCTAGT